>NC_034592.1:27387033-27390725 GCF_900095145.1 Mus pahari
TTTTTTGTTTGTTTGTTTGTTTCGAGACAGGGTTTCTCTGTGTAGTCCTGGCTGTCCTGGAACTCACTTGGTAGACCAGGCTGGCCTCGAACTCAGAAATCCACCTGCCTCTGCCTCCCGAGTGCTGGGATTAAAGGCATGCGCTACCACGCCCGGCTAAAACACCAAACTTAATCTATTATAGTAGTAAGTATAAAACAGAAAACAGAATTCATTGCTGATTCTCAAAATTTCTGATGTAAAATGAGCAACATAGGACATGCAACATTTTTTTTTTCTTGGTACTAAAATAGTTTATTTCTCTATGTTATTTTTAATCAAGAAAGTAAACAATGTCATCAAAGCAAATAGTAGGTGTACGGTACATTGTGTACTACTGGCAATGTGTGTACAGAACAATCCTATACATCCTATACATCCTATGGGTATAATGATTGTGTGGTGATCAGATATAGCTGAGATATAACCAGGCAGGCAGTTTTTCACTGGAGTTTATGAACTCAAGCCTACACTATTTGTGACTGCATAGATGAATAAGTCTACTGTGATACATTCAAGCATTCTACACAAACACTATTTTTTCTCCATTCCATGAAGCCTTTGAAGGTTAGCAAGCAGCACAGATTGCTAGGCTATATTGCTAGCACATGTTCTAACTATCTTTAATACAACAGACAATATCTACTATCAAGCATCTGTCTTCCAGTTTCTGTAAATTCTCTTTGACCTTTCCTGTTGACTTTTCAATCCTATGTTATATAAAGAGAACACCATAATTCCTATGTAACCAGAATAGTTCTAACATAATAGCATGAATTATGTAGCTTTATACAGTTTTTATATATTCTCTATTTTCTTGCCAAATTGGTCTTGCAAACTATATATGCCCCAGTACAGGGGAATGCCAGGGCCAAGAAGTGGTAGTCAGTGGGTAGGGGAGCAGGGGTGGGGGGAGGGTACAGGGAACTTTTGGGATAGCATTTGAAATGTAAATAAAGAAAATATCTAATAAAAAATCATTAAAAAAAAAGAAATAGAGTAGGTAGTTACAAAAGACATCTTGAATGTGTCATTATCTTCTCCCTCTGCATCACCTCCAAATGGATGCTGAGCTTTTCTTGGGTTATCCTAGATCTTTTCTGGTCCTTTCAGCTACACCCTTCTACTTCAACCCAAGAAGGATGACATAATCCCCAGGCAATCTTTGTGCCCACTTATTCTGAATGTAACTTTATCTTAGCTCTAAATTTTGTCTCTGTACCTATATCCTTTCATGGGTATTTTGTTCGATATTTTGTTCCTTATTCTAAGGAGGAATGAAGTATCCACACGATGGTCATCCTTCTTGGTTTTCTTGTGTTTTGCAAAATATATCTTGGGTATTCTAAGTTTCTGGGCTAATATCTGTTTACCAGTGAGTACATATCTAGTGGTATGAGGTTCAAGAGGGAAGTAGTCTGAAGCTTTCAGTGTGCGCTTGGTCCCTCAAATTAAGAAACTGTATGATTGAAGAGGTAATTACTGAGTGAAGACAGAGTTTCATTATATCAAATATGCAAATGTGTTGGATTTGACTAAAGATCATAATGTGAAGATTCAGGAGAAAAAAGTGTTCATTTTACCATCTATCACAAGTCATCTCTGGGATGGGTAATCCTGTTGCAATCCAAAGACTAACACACACTAAATAGAGAAGGGAATAGAGAAGACGAGTGAATTGCTTTCATTATAGATATTGTGAATTGTCCAATGTCTTTTATAGGAAAAATCAGCCAAAGACTAGGTTATCTCATTTATGAATTGTGTAATTGAAAACATAAGCAACTTTTCTGGCATTTATATAATATGATATTAGATTTCAAGAAAAAAATGATATAAGGTTGTTTTCTCTTGAAATGCCTTCAATGTATCCTCAGACAACACTAACAAAGATTCAATAATCCCCTTTTCACAAAGCTTGAGGAAATAAGCTTGGGCTTATTTGTTAACAATAATTCTTTTTGTTTAATTCTTGCTACACTCTGAATAGTAGTAAAATAAAACGAGTCCATGAACAAAATATGGAAAAACGGCTAACCAGAGAATAGCTAGCATTGAAAAAAATATCAGTATGATCTGTCATTGCTACTGATGCAGTCATGTTAGTAGTAAGTGACTGAGTGGAATAGAGAAAAATAATCTGTTATGTCATCAAGTGTCTAGAGGCCATCTGATTGTTGGAGCATGTACTTTAGTGTTGAGATACTAAGAATGAGGTTGAGACTCCAATAAAAGGAAAATACCTCAAAGAATAAATGTAAGAACAGATTTGTCACAAAAGTTAAAAGATGTGAGATAACCAAATTCTGATGGTCACAAATGAGTCTACTAAGAAATAGCATTAAGCATGTGATAATATGGGCTGCAGAGATGGCTCATCCTTTAAAGGATAGTCTCAAAATCACAATATGAGTGTAATGACCAAAGAGGTAATGTCTTAGTTGATGGAATTCTGACCTCAATTTTAAGTAAAAGTAAAAAGTATTAAGATTTTACTATGGCTGGTTAATCTCCCAATTTTGAAAGTTTGGAGTTGGGGTTGAAAATATAACAAGCTGGGGGCTGGTGAAATGGCTCAGTGGGTAAGAGAACTCGACTGCTCTTCCAAAGGTCCTGAGTTCAAATCCTAGCAACCACATGGTGGCTCACAACCATCTGTAATGAGATCTGACTCCCTCTTCTGGAGTGTCTGAAGACAGCTTCAGTGTACTTAAATATAATAAATAAATAAATCTTAAAAAAAAATAAAAAGAAAATATAACAAGCTACACCTTGTGTCTGGGGGCAGGTAAGGGGCAGCTTGAGGCCACTCTGCTGTTCATGTATTGTAACAAAAGATACAGTTATCACTGATAAATTGAATAGATCTTTCTTATATTTTTCTTTCTTTTTTATTATTTTATTTATTTACATTCCAGTCATTGCTCCCATCTCAGTTCCCCCCTCCCAGAGTTGCTCATCCCATTCTTCCTCCCCCTTGCCTCAGAGAGGGTGTGCCTCCCTCCCATCAGATTTCCCCCTTCCCAGGAGCCTCAAGTCTCTATAGGATTAAGTTCATCTTCTCCCCCATGATGCCTGACTAGGCAGAATTTTTGTGCCAGGGTCCTCAGATGGCCTGTGCTGGTGGCTTAGGCTCTGGGGTGGGGGGTGGGGGTGGGGGGGTCCCTGGGGTCTGGGTAAGTTGAGACTGTTGGTGTTCTCTATGTGGTTGCTCTCCTTTTCAGATTCTTCAATCCTTCCCCTAACTCAACCATAGGGGTTCCCGACTTGAGTTCAATGGTTGGGCATAAGTATCTGCGTCTGTCTCAGTCAGCTGCTGGAAGGGCCTCTCAGAGGACAGCCATGCCAGGGTCCTGTTTGTAGGCACACCATACCATCTGTAATAGTGGCATACCTTGGTGTCCTCCCTTGAAATAGGTCCCAATTGGACCGCCTTTCATATTTTATAGTTGGTCAATACACACTCATTAGATCATCATGAAAATCAGAATCACCAGAAATTAAGCACTTGATAATGTGATACTAAATAAGATAAAAATTTAAAATATTTATGAATGAAATATTTTATTATTCTGACAAAGGCTTTGCCATTAAGTCCTATATTAATTTTGTTTTACGGTCTCTTTGGCCTTTTAAGGTTAAGATTGTCACTA
>NC_034592.1:27390730-27393479 GCF_900095145.1 Mus pahari
AAAAAAAAAAAATCTACAAATTTATTCTGTCTTCCAAGCTTTAAAGAGAATGATCTAAGTTTTCTGAATTAATTTTTACTGTATGGCTGGAGACACACTCTAAAAAAAAAATAATCTATGTGTCACTTTGCTCCAATAGGTCTCCAGGAGGGCTCTCAGAGTCATCAGCACCAGGAAGACTTGTGAGCTTGTTAAAGACACCTTCTCTCATTCAGACCTACTGAATCAGGGAACTGAGGAGGAAGACCAAGATGTCTGTGATTATACCAGTCATCTGTCCTGACATAATCTAAATTTTGAGAAGAGATGATTTCCTTCTGCATCCTCATGGAATGAATAGACCACGTTAATAGCTGGAAATCTCTTTTTTGTGTGTATGAGCAGGATTTGCATATATTGCACATGATAGTAACAGCATATTTCCACTTGTAATATTAAATCTTAACTTTTAGTAAATTCCTGTGAAATCATTATTTGGAAAATGGTCCCTCAGTTTTTAGAGATCCAGTAAAGATATCCTATAACCCCAAAAATGTATCCAACCAGGGGCTAAGTTGAACAAGTCCAGGGGCCAGGACTCTTAAAGAGTCACAAGTTGACTACATCTTTTGCAACTCTGACATGCTTTTCTCATTCTTTGACCTCTATTTTCAAGTTATTTTCCCTTTCAAGGCTCCAATGGCTTAGATTTGTTTCTAAGTTGCTTTCTGCTTCCAGTAAAGGTGTATTCAAGGCTGCAGTTTATTTCAACAACGAGCCTTAGGAAATCTTAGCAAAGAAAGGTCGTGGCATTATTACTGACTATCAGATATTGGCGAGCTGATAAGAAAGTTTAGGCACTAACTTGATAAGCACTGATATTACTGGCAAACACTCTTCAGCAGAGAGCTGTGGACAAATTTATTCTGTGAAATAACTTCACTGAAATAATGTTTGAAAGGTTCTGACCTGAATGACCAATTTTTTTTTAAGGCAAAACTGTGCCTGGAAAATGGCAAACAAATAATGCAAGTTTAATGAATGAATTTATGAGCAGATTCAAGAATCAGTCTGATTACATTCTGGGGGAAAAGGATTACAAATGGTATCACATGATAGTAAATTGCAATGGAGAAATATTTAATATTTTGGATATAAAGCAAATTGAATAAATTATTGTTAAAAGTAATTTTGATAATGTGTACTAAATTTTATTTTTGCTGATAATAACCAAGAAAACAGTTTTAGCAAATATTATATTTATTTACAGATGCAGGTTTTGAGAACTAAATTGATTTTGAGAACTTTATATCCTATAGTCTAGGATATCTATTCATTTTTTTCAATTGAATTTATTTTCAGTAATCATTTTATTCCTTTACATTTCAAGTGATATCCCCCTTCCCGGTTACCCCTCCACAGACCCCCTAATCCCAACACCCATCTCCCCTCTCCCCTTTGTCTGTATGAGCATGTTTCTCCACACATTCACCCATTCCTTCCTCGCCTCCTAACTTCCCCCTATACTGTGTCATCAAGCCTCCATAGGACCAACAGCCTACCACTGGTGTCAGATAAGGCTATCCTCTGCTACATATGTATCTTGAGCCATGGATCCCTCAATGTATACTCTTTGGTTAGTGGTTTAGTCCCTGAGACTCTGAGTAGTCCAGTTAGTTGATATAGTTCTCCCTATGGGGTTTAAATCCCCTTCAGATCCTTCAGTCCTTACCCTAGCTCTACCTTTGGGGTCCCAGGGCTCAGTCTGATGATTGGGTATGAGTATCTGCATCTGTATTGGTTAGGTGATAATGGAACTTCTCGGGGACCAGCAATACCAGGTTCCTGTCTGCAAGCACTTTCTGGCATCAGTAGTAGTCTGTGGGTTTGGTGTCTGCAGATGGGATGGAACCCTTGGTGTGGCAGTCTCTGGATGGCATTTTCTTCATTCTCTGTTCCATTTTTTGTCCCTGTCTTTCTTTTGGACAGAAACATTTTGGGGTTAAAAATTTTGAGATGTGTGGGTGGCCCATCCCTCAACTGGGTGTCTTGCCTATCTTCTGGAGGGGATCTCTACAACTTCTCTCTCCCCTTTGTTGGGTATTTCAGCTAAAGTCATCTCTGAGATTTTTCTTAAAAACTTATTGTAGTAAATTTATAGAAAAAATATTTTTTTAATTAAAGAATGAGCTTTTGATCTCTCCCTGAGAGGTTACAATACCTGCATGTTACAAGTTAGGAAATGTGTAATTCCTCCACACAGCAAAGCTTGTAATAAATACTATGTGAGTTCTGGATTCTGACTTTCTGTAGACACTATCCATTGGTTTAGGAACTATAATATGTAAGGTATTTTTCACCATGTCATTTGTTTACCACTACTTTTAAAGTTCAAATGAATTAATGGATTTAAAATTATTATAGCTAAAGAAGGTATATTTCTTCATAACAATTTCATGTAGAAAACAAGAAAGTTTCTCATGAAAAAAAGTCTAGGAATGGGAAGTTCCTTTGTGAGTAAAGCTCATGCTACCCAACCATGAAGATGTAAGTTTAAATTTCCAGAACCCACATAAAGCTGGGCACAGTAGGATATACCTGTATTACAATTGTTCCTACTCCACTGGGCATGGTGGTGCACACCTTTAATCCAGGCACTTGGGAGGCAGAGGCAGGTGGATTTCTGAGTTCAAGGCCGGCCTGGTCTACAGAGTAAGTTCCAGAACAGCCAGGGCTACACAGAGAAACCCTGTCTTGGAAAACCAAAAAA
>NC_034592.1:27393490-27395596 GCF_900095145.1 Mus pahari
GACCCTCAATCCCACAACTCACCTGGCTCAGTCCCCACCCTCATTGGTGTGATGTCATTCTCCGTATAAATTAGGGGATCACACCCTCCTCGCTCTCTTCTCCTCTCTTCACCCCCCTGCTCTCTTCTCTTCTTCTCTTCCCCCTTTTCTCCTTCTCCTTCTCTCTCTCTCTTCTCTACTCTTCTACCCGCTTTGCCACTCCCCATCCCTGCTTAATAAACCTCTCACTTGGAATCAAAAAAAAAAAAAAAGTATTCGAAGCAGAGAAAGGAAAATCCCTTAGGCTCATGAAACAGTGAACAGGGCATTCACAGTAATCACCAACAAAATGTCATCACAAAGAAGATGAAAGGTGAGGAATAACACTTAAGTGCTACATACCTGACGGAACACACACATGCTTTCATTCCTATGCATGAATATGGTCATATTCACATACCACATACATTATGTACACATACCCAAAGAAAATAATCCATGGCATAATGCAGTCAATATAATTAATCACCAACTATTTCATAAAAAATAAAAATTTTATTTTGATCCCAAATCATTATTTATTGAAAGATACTCAAACATGTTAATATTTCCATAATCTATTTCATATTTTTTTATTCCAAAAGCTAGTCTTCTCTACGCAACTAATTTCTAAAATAACTGCTTAGATCTATCATGTGAACCAGATTTACTCTTCTTGGGCATATTCCCATAATTTACTATAAAGATACTTGTTCATCTGTGTTTACTACTGGAAACAGCTTTGGTGTCTGTCAACCAACAAGTGAATACAAAGATGTAGTATATTTACACAATGGAATATTATTAAACAGTAGAGAAAAATGAAATTATGAAACTTGTAGGTAAATTAATAGAACTGTAAATAATGATTCTGAAAGGGGGATCCAGAAAGACAAATACCAGATATTCTCTTTCTTTCATATAGGAATGCTAAATTTGAAAAAGAGCAGAGGCTTTCCCCAAAATCTGTAGCCTGACTGAAATATCCACTCCCCAACAGGGCTGTCTTTTCTGGCCTCAGTGGGAAAGGATGTGCTTAATCATGCAGAGTCTTGATGCACCAGGATAGGGGGCTACTCACAAGGGGGGCTTCCTCTCAGTGAAGAAGAGGAGAGAGGATGGGTCAAGGGACTCTGGAAGGTAGGGAAATGGGAGGGGCAGCATTTAGGATGTAAATAAATAAACAAAAATAAAATAAAAAAAAAAGGAAAAGAAAAAGTGTACGTTACGTTTACTCACTGGAGTATCCATAGGAATCAGGAAAGTAGCAAAGGACAAAGTGGAGTATTTCAAGGGAGAGTGGTTAGAATGTAGGTTACATGAAAAATATGTCCACTGGTTCAGCAGTGTTATGAATGTTTTGGACTACACAATCATGTCTTTATTAGATTGAAAGCTTGCTCAACGAGACAGAAATTATGTCTGATATTGTTAACTGGGCTAAAATGACCTAGGATGACTAGGTCTTTAGGCCTTAAGAAAAAAGCTACCAGAGCCAGGCGTGGTGGCACACGCCTTTAATCCCAGCACTCGGGAGGTAGAGACAGGTGGATTTCTGAGTTCAAGGCCAGCCTGGTCTACAAAGTGAGTTCCAGGACAGCGAGGGCTATACAAAGAAACCCTGTCTCGAAAAAAAAAAAAAAAAAGAAAGAAAGAAAGAAAGAAAAGAAAAAAGCTACCTCTCTTATCTCTTATACTGATCAAGGGACATAGTATTAAACTGTCCTCTACATTTTTGTATTGCTATTATTATTAAAAATATTTATATAATATATTCTGATTATGGTTTTCCCCTCTGCTAACTCCCTCCCATCTTCTCTCTACCCAAGTCTACACCTTTTTTTCTGCTTTAGAAAATAGGCAAACAAACCAGAATAAAAAACAAAGCAAATCACAAACTAATAAAGAGAGAAAAAAAAGTCTGGCGTGGTGGTGCACACCTTTAATCCCAGCACTCGGGAGGCAGAGGCAGGCAGATTTCTGAGTTCGAGGACAGTCTGGTCTACAAAGTGAGTTTCAGGACAACCAGGGCTATACAGAGAAACCCTGTCTCGAAAAACGAGAGAGAGAGAGAGAGAGAGAGAGAGA
>NC_034592.1:27395621-27411033 GCF_900095145.1 Mus pahari
CACATACATATATACACATACACATACACACACTGCACATAAACCATGAGACAAAAATGCTCAAATAAAATATGAGACAAAAAAGTCTATACAATTTGTACCTGTGCATCTGTGCATCTCTTGAACTTAATCAAAGATTCTTTTTACTCTAGGTTGTGATTAATACTGAGACCAACAGTTAGTCAGCCTGTGTAGAGTAAGAGACTATGAACTGCACTTCATACTGGCTGTGATAAACAAGACTTCAAGACCACAGAAATAACAACATGGACATTGGGGAGGGGTCATAAATTGCTACATTTAGTTGAAAACATATTGGCACCTGAGACAACTTAGTATAGATTCCCTTTGAAATCATATTTGGTAACAATTTACAGTAGTCAAATGCTACTGGTAAAATTAATGCAGTGAAAACTATGATTAAATATGAATTAAATGTATTAATGCATACTCAATGTAAGTTAGCATAGGAATAATTGTGTGACTATACAAATTTTTCACAAAACAAAAATTTTAAATGTAGTTTTCATTTGAAACCTAATTTACTGGCAGATTTTTACTTCATCCACTCATTAGTTGCTTAGTATCATCACTCTATCAATTTAGGCAATCTGTTGTTCAAGGTTTAGAAATCCTTCCTTGGTCACATAATTATAGCAGGCTATTTCTGGTTGCCTTCAACACCACTCTCTGAATCACATACCTAAGGAGTATTTACGTGTTTCTTGGTCATCCTTGGTCAACTGAATTACAATCTCTTCAAGGGCAGTGTTTTAGTTTTATATTCTTCCATCTCATTTACTTAGGTGTCTGCTATTTATTACATATAACAAAATAGGATTCAGTGAAGCAAATGCCATGCCATCACCCACATTCCCAGTTGGACGACCCATGCACCAAATGAGAGAACCAAGAAAGAAGACAAGATTTGTCTAGACAAAGAAGTGGAGTCAATTCAGATCACTGAACATTTCTTACTCAGCCTGTTGTATCTGCCTTGAGCCCTGTCTTGAATGTATGGGATCTTTTTCTTAACACTCAATACCGTACTTATTCATGTGCTTTCTTGTATTGTGACTGAGTTGTTTCAACTTTGTTTTCTTTCTTCTCCACTAGGCTTATTAAGAAAATCCAAAAGGTCATTCCTGACATCCAACCATTTGATCTGCGTTAACTGCCACATGATGTGATTTTAAATAATCAGAGTACGACTTGTGTCACACTTTATCAGTGGTCTCTTTGCCAGGTTAAAAGCTAAATAAAGATTGGCTGAACACTCATTTAATCAGCAGATACACATTACATTTCAGAGAATCATACAAATTATGCTTATAATAAGTAATTCAAATAAGTAATTCAAATAATAAATGGCTATGTATATTACAATATTTAATTTTTGAGCATATGGTCTGTTAACTGTTCATTAATTTTCTAAAATAAGGATCCTACTCATCCTAATAACTTATTTTTGTATCTACTTTCCCTGACTATCAAGGTTTTTTTTTTTCCTGTATGTATAAGACAAGTGTCTTAGTAGGATATAACTGCACATGTTTATTTGCTCCTTGGGAAAGCTACATAGCTATTGATCAGCTGTTTTCTACTCTCTCTTCACTGACTAACTAGTGAGAAGTTTCAAGAATTGCTGTCTCGTTAACAAGCTCAGAGAAACATCACTGTAATGTCTGTGTTCATTTAATACCTATTTTAAAAGATCTTAGTTTTAGAGATAGACAATGTGGTAATATTTCAAAATGATGGAAAGGAAAATACTTATATAGTGACTTAGGCTCAAAATACTGGCCTTAGGAAGAACTGTTATTACAATTAGTATCAACAATGATAGACAGGCTTTTTGCAACTGTCTGAGAGAAGCAACCAAGTAATACATCCTGAAAATAGTCTGGCTACTGCACAGCTGTCAAACATGGATTTAAGTACCAGAGCCTTCAACTATAAAATTCTACCTTGAGAGGTGTTTTTACTCCCTTTTGAAACCTGTCAAGCAGACTAGCCCTTACTTCTCCCATGGGTTCTTCGTATCCTGTCCAGCATGACATAGCCTGAGGGTCCACCTTCAGGCCCTCTTCTGAACACAACATTCCTTCCTTATATCCATTTGAATCTCTGATTCAGACTCCATAGCATATATATCACCTGCCACTTTAGTCTATTTTTAACTTTCATACACCTTACTATCTTTCCTATTCTCAAATACCTTATGGTAATAGTGCACATTAATTTATAATCATTGTCAAAATATTCTTTTATTAGAATTCTAACTAGAAAATCAAAGTAAATACTGTAACGTAAAGCACACAGGTGGGACTTATTAGAGGTGCATATTCAGTTTTATCAATTGAGGCAGATTTTTTTCCATTTCTAGCTCACTCAGTTTGACATTGTTCTACTACACATTGACCTGATCTAATTTTCTCAGCAGTAGAAAAACAAGAATGCCTCCTAGATGTGCTAACACATGTTGGGCAATAAATAATGTCAAATGATGATTACCTAAAACCTACTGCACCCAGGTATGGGAGATATGACCCCAAACTGTTTTTAATTCATTTTTCCAACTAAAATCTATAAAGGTTTCTAAGTGAGATGTTCAAAAAATAACAACAATGTAAAGTGAGATTGTTTGAAGGAAAGGTTTCTGAACCATAACACGAATCATTTTTATTACTCACATAGAGTCATAGGCAGGTGACCTTATCTTTCAAAGCATTAATTTTCTTATCTCCAAAATGAGGCTAATATGATAACAAGTTCATATTAATAATGGATGATCTATTAAACATTATAAAGTTAGACTTTTTTCTACTGCTTAGCAATCCCTATGTTGAATATTAGCTATTAGTTATATATTGAGAACATTATAGCCTTGTGAAATACGTGATGCTAAAATATGTTTAAACATCATTAGGAGAATTAGTACATGATGGTGATTCTATGCCATATTAAAAATAGAGACATAAGGTAATCTCTTTGTACTAGGAGAATCAAAGGATCTGCATTGCAAAAGTGATGATAACTTCGGGAGATAGACAGTTTTCAAAACCCCAAATAATTATCTCCCTGGTGGAAGGAATCTTTATGTAGTTGAAATGTGCTGGAAATAGTGAGCATATTGTGGGGTAATGGACCGTCAGAGGTATCCCGGTCTTCAGTTGAGCTATAGGTGTTGAGGCACCAGAGACCCTGATGGGATGTTAGGAGTTTTGCCTGCTCCTGGGCACCAGACCCTTGTCACATAGCCAAACATCCACCCCATAGATTTGTGGCCGTCAGTCACATAAGGGCAATGCCCCAAGCCTTCAACAAATAGATAAAGCATTCCTAACATCTCAGACCAAAACAATAGGAAAAATAGACATGACCTTTGGTCATGTAGGCTCAAGACAGATCTCCATGCTAATGAGGTACCTAGACATCTTGAGGGCATAGCTAATAAACTTCCCTTCCCAGACATTTCTCCCTGGAAAAGGTATTTAATCTCAGGCCCACCCATCAAAGCAGGGTATAATTTTCCACATTCACTTTCCACTATGACAATAAATGCCTTAAAACCATGTACTGCCTCTTTTCATCGAGATCCACTGTGGGGAGCCATGTATAAGGCCTTTGTCTACAAAGGTGTTGGTAGAAGTCTTCTCTGCACTCCCAGCTACAACCGCCACCAAGCCTGCCACTCATCAAGCCAAGAATTCTCCTTGTGGGACTAGCCGGAGCTCCACATGTCCCTCCTGTCCTGGACTAGACCCAGCCCTAGGGCCCCAACTCTGTTCTCTGCTCTTCTATGACTCCTAGCAACACTTGGTGTCAGAGGGTCTGAGAACCCTATGGCCCCAGTCTTGTTGTAGAGCCAGGGAGCCCTGAACTAGCTCCAGCTTTCTCAGATGTCAGACTGTGCTGCCCCACCCCTGGAGTGGTGCCTTGGCTACAGCCCACACTTGACCCAGTGGTGGCATCATGGTGTAAGATCAGTCAAATTCCCCACATCCTGCCTCCCCAAGCAGCTGTGCCCCGTGGCTAAGCAGACGCTGGACCTAGAACCCTACACATATGACAGGTGACTGTGCAAATTTTGAGTCGGTGCAAGAGAAAGATGGCAAAACAAAAACAACATAGCATCAATAAGATCAGGAATCTCATCTTGTGTCTTGATATGTCATCATATTTTGCCTTTCAAGATTCTCCCTTAATCTATACAGAATCATAGATTTTTAGACATGTTTTTTATATCACAGTGAAAGGATTTAAGATACAGAATGTAGGTTGTACAGGATAGAATGCCGTTTTCAACAGAAATTCATCTATCAAGTTTGTTGAAAGGCAAAAACAATTATTACTAGACATTTGAACTCAATTATAGGTGCCTTTACACTGTATAATAATTGGAGAATAAATTCTGTGTGCGAGTGTTTGAGATTGTGGAGGAGGAGGAGTGGAGGGGTAGAATTAGATACGTAACTGCCAATAGAGTTAGTTAGAAAAAGCAAATCACTCTGAGAATTGCTTTACTGCTTGGCTTGCCTCTTTTTCTTATAAACAAAATATCTCTCAAATGGCTGTTAGATTATTCAAGACATAATTTAAAGAGAAGTAGTTAGATGGATATAGGTAGATGGATGCTATATTGTCTGGATTTATGTCACAAGCTAGAGTCATCAGAAAGGAAGGAGACTCAATTGATAAAATGCCTCCATAAGATCCAGCTCTAAAGCATTTTATTTTATTTTATTTTATTTTATTTTGTTTTATTTTTTTATTATTTTCTTTATTTACATTTCAGATGCTATCCCGAAAGTTTCCTATACCCCTCCCCCCACCTCTGCTCCCCTACCCACCCATTCCCACTACTTGGCCCAGGCCTTGCCTTGTGCTGCGTCATATAAAGTTTGCAAGACCAAGGGGCCTCTCTTCCCAATGATGGCCGATTAGGCCATCTTCTGCTACATATGCAGCTAGAGACACAAACTCAGGGGGTACTGTTTAGTTCATATTGTTGTTCCACCTACAGGGTTGCAGCCCCCTTCAGGTCCTTGGGTACTTTCTCTAGCTCCTCCATTAGAGACTACCCCATTCGGGAGTCCATCCCATCATCAGCCACCAAACCTAGATACTAATGCTCATGCCAGCAAGATTCTGCTGAAGGGACCCTGATATAGGGACTCTTGTGAGGCTATGCCAGTGCCTGGCAAACACAGAAGTGGATGTTCACAGCCAGCTATTGGATGGAACACAGGGTCCCCAATGGAGGAGCTAAAGCATTTTCTTAAGTAGTGATTGTTGTGGGAAGGCCCAGCTCAAGGTTGGTGCTGCTGTCCCTTCATTGGTGGCCCTGGGTTTTGTAAGGAAGCAGCTGAACAAACCATGGGAAGCAAATCTCTAGTAAGCGGCACTCACTTTTGCTCCTACCTCGGCTCTTGCCTTCATGTTCCTGACCTGCTTGAGTTCCTGTTCTGATTTCCTTTGATGAGGATTGAGATATTGACGTGTAAACCAAGTACACCCTTTCTTCTTCAACTTGCTTTTTTGGTTATGGTGATTTGTTGGAACATTAGAAGTCCTAACTAAGACAAATGCTCAGTAGGTAAATGGTGAGTCATGGATAGACAGAACAGATCACTACTCCTTAAAAATAATAGTATATATACAATACTTTTGAATACTTACTGTACTATTCTCTAAGCATTATTTTTAAAACTTACCAAATTAAGGCAAATATTTACTAAATAATAATTTTGTTAATTTAAAGGTTAGTCATCAATTACATATCTTTACGTAGTCAGAAAAATACTACAGAAAGAATTGAAGGTGGCAAAAGCAGTTTTTCCAGTCTATCCTATCAACCTTTTCCCAAATATTCTGTTTGGTTTGTTTGCTTTCCATAACTGTGTGTAGAGGTCCTTTTATTTCACCTCTTCTGTTTGTTGGTTCCTATAACCACTGAAGTCATGGCTTTCTGACCTGTTCTCACTCTCTCAACAAGACCCTGGGTCTTTATACACACACCTAAGCAGGGAAAATAACCCAGTTAAGCAAATAGTTCAAACAAACCACTTATAAATCTGAACCATCCATATAATTGTTTCCTTTCCCCACTTCACTTACAGCATCTGTCCTGTGAATATTGTCAGTCACATTCCAGCTGATGTAACTGTTGTGTGAAACATTCAGTTTTCTCACTGGAACAATCAGTTTAACTGACATATCCCACTGACTTAAGTGTTCAATGGGAGTGATGGATTTTTTTTTTTTTTTTTTTTGCCTCAGAATCTTACAGAAGCAGCTTTCCAATTTATTTTATAGAAGGATCTTCCCTAAGGTTTTCTTCTGCTAGCTCTGGGTGGCCCTCACAGCAGAGGCTGCAGTTATTACAGATGGCCTCTAAGAATGGTGCAGCTGCTTTAAAACAACTCCAAGTATTTAAAATGTAATTCTCAAAAACTCCAAATGTCAACAAAATGTCTATGTCAGCTACCATGAACTACTGTTCAAACTTTACTAACATCTCTTCCTCTCTCTCTCTGTCTTAGATGTGGCTATCTGTTTCACACAAGATTTAATTAAAAATTCACTGACTTTACCTTGTGGACTGTGCTGGAGAAAATTAGAAATAATGAATATAGTAGTGGAAGAAAGGTTAGAACCCAGAAAGGAAGACAATACAGATTTGTGAAATTGGAAATTTTTTTAAAAAATAGAAATGTGTGCTATTCTATAACATTAGTTGAAAATGCATAATATTCAATTCACTAGAATGAATTCACTCTGAGAAATAAACATGATAACTTATAATGTACAGTCATCTTTGTTACTTTTGTGAAATTTTTACTTCTATGAATTGAACTTTCAGTGTTCTTTTTTTTTGTGTGGTCCCTTCTTTCTAAAGGGGTTTTACTCTGTTGTTAGATTTGCACCTCTGGTAACATAAACATATTTGCATGATATAATTCACTTGTTACATAATCATAAGTTCTAGAGTTCATGTTCCACTTGTTAACATTGGTGGCAAACATCCTTATTCCGTGAAGTTAAGTCAAGAAAGTTAAATTATTTATTATTATGCACTTGTTAAATCATGTGACTATTTTCCTTTAAAATATCACAGGCTTCTAGGTTTATGCCACACAACACAGTAGTAGCCTCTAGGCACACATAATGAAAAGATTAAATTATGACTAGTGCCAGCAGAGACAGGCTATAAGTCCCAAATACCGAACAGCTAGTAGAGATGTCCTTTGAAAAAGCTGTAAAGCATTCCAACATTAGATCCATGATTTTTATATTTACCATTTGGAATGATAATATTTTAAATATATTGGGTCAAATATAATATATATTAATACTACTATCACCTACTTATGTGTGTTGAAGCTATGATATCTTTGCGAATAGTGAAGACATTAAATCATTCCCAGATAGTGCAGTGCCTAGCAGTAACCCAGGCAGTGAGAGAAATTGATGTGTATGTGAGGATACCAGTGTCTGGATCGTGGCTACTGCTACGTGTTTCTGTGAACCAGAACTTTGTAAATAAAGACAGTTTAATGAATAGTGTGGTTTTTTTTTTATTGGATATTTTCTTTATTTACAGTTCAAATGTTATCCTCTTTTCCATTCCCTCCCGAAACCCCCTATCCCATCCCTGCCCCCTGTTTCTATGAAGATGTTCACCCACCCACTCCTGCCTCTCCACCCTTGAATTCCCCTACACTGGGGAATCAAGCCTTAACAAGACCAAAGGACTCTCCTCCCATATATGCTCAACAAGGCTGTCCTCTCCTGCATATGCAGCTAGAGCCACAGGTCCCTCCATGTGTACTCCTGGGTTAGTGGTTTAGTCCCAGGGGGACCTGGGAGATTGGGTTGGTTGACATTATTGTACTTCCTATGGTGTTGAAAACCCCTTCAGCTAATTCAGTCCTTTATCTAACTCCTCCATTGGGGAACCCATTGGGGACCCTGTGCTTAATCCAATGATTGGCTGCAAGCATCCACCTCTGTATTTGTCAGACTCTGCCAGAACCTTTCAGGAGAAAACTATATCAGGCTCCTGTCAGCATGTACTTCTTGCTATCCACAATAGTGTCTGGGTTTGGTGACTGTATATGAGAAGGATCTCCAGGTGGGGCAGTCTTTGGAGAGCCTTTCCTCCAGTTTCTGCTACACATTTTGTCTCCATATCTGCTCCCATGAGTATTTTGTTCCCATTTCTAAGAAGGATCAAAGTACCCACATTTAGGTCTTCCTTCTTCTTGAGCTCCATGTGGTATGTTAATTGTATCTTGGGTATTCCTAACTTATGGACTAATATCCACTTATCAGTGAGGGCATATCATGTGTGTTCTTTTGTGATTGAGTTACCTCACTAGGGATGATATTTTCTAGTTTCATCCATTTGCCTAAGAATTCTGTGAGTTCATTGTTTTTAATAGTTGAGTAGTACTCCATTGTGTAAATGTACCACATTTTCTGTATCCATTTCTCTGTTGAAGGACATCTGGGTTCTTTGCAGTTTCTGGCTATTATAAGTTAGTCTGCTATGAACATAGTGGAGCATGTGTCTGTGTTATATGTTGGAGCATCTTTTGGATATATGCCCAGGAGTGCTATAGCTGGGGCTTCAGGTAATACTGTGTCCAAATTTTCTGAGGACCTGCCAGACTGATTTTCAGAGTGATTGTACCAGCTAGCAATCCCACCAGCAATGGAGGATTATTCCTCTTTCCACAACCTCTCCAGCATCTGCCATTACCTGAATTTTTGATCTTAACATTCTGACTGGTGTGAGGTGGAATCTCAGGGTTGTTTTGATTTGTACTTCCCTGATGACTAAGAATGTTGAACATTTCTATAGTTGTTTCTTGCCCATTCAATGGTCCTCCATTAAGAATTCTTTTTTTTTTTCAGCTCTGTACACTATTTTTAATAGGGTTCACAATCACAAACCACATGAAACTCAAGAAGAAGGAAGACCAAAGTATGGATACTTCATTCCTTCTTAGAATGTGGAACAAAATACCTATGGAAGGAGTTACAGAGACAAAGTTTGGAGCTGAGATGGAAGGAAGGACCATCCAGAGACTGCCCCAACCAGAGATCCATCCCATATACATCCACCAAACCCAGACACTATTGCATGTGCCAGAAAGATTTTGTTGACAGGACCCTGATATAGCCCTCTCTTGTGAGGCTATGCCAGTGCCTGGCAAATACAGAAGTGGATGCTCACAGTCATCTATTGGATGGAACACAGTGCCCTTAATGAAGGAGTTAGAGAAAGTACCCAAGGAGCTAAAGGGGTTTGCAACCATATAGGAGGAACAACAATATGAACTAAACAGTACCACCCCCCACCCACCCAGAGCTGTGTCTCTAGTTGCATATTTAGTAGAGGATGGCCTAGTTGGCCATCAATGGGATGAGAGGCCCTTGGTTTTGTGAAGATCATATGCCCCAGTACAGGAGAATGCCAGGGCCAGGAAGCAGGAGTGGATGGGTTGTGAAGCAGTGTGGGGGGAGTGTATAGGGGACTTTCAGGATAGCATTTTAAATGTAAATGAAGAAAATATCTAATAAAAAATAAAGACAAGATAACATCAAAAATTACAAGTGGCAAGTGGCCAGTGCTAGACTTCAAATCTCCCCGGTGTAGTCTAGTTGTCTCTCCACAGTGCCATGGAAAACAAGCCTTCTGATATCTTTACTTAAGTCAGAGATATTTTAAAGTAAATTGTGTCAATGAGGTTCAACTATGCACAGATATCTCAAAATATTACAGTTAAAAAACAGGCGAAGGAAGATGAGAACCAGCATGTGTCATCACACCCAGACAGCCAAATTAGCATTGATTCATCGAGCTGGAATGAAATAAGGACAATTCTAAAGAAATTCAAAGGTTTGGGGCAAAGAAGAAATTTAATAAAAATGGAAATAAGACCCAGGGATGTGAAGCTATGCTTTGGTGCTTTGCGTTCACACAGCTTGGTTCAACCTTGCCAGCTGACCTCTTTGTAGATAGATGGAAAATTTTAACCCTGAAATAATCAACTTGGTATTTCTCTTTAAAAACAAACAAACACAGAAACAAAACAAAACAAAGCAAAGCAAAACAAAACAAAAACTGTTTTCTTTAAGAGGGCAGGAAGCTTTTCTTCTACTTTATCAGTTGACTTCAGCTAACAGTAAGCTTTTCTTCTGTTTTATCAGTTGACCTCAGCTAACAGGAAGCTTTTCTTCTATTTCATCAGTTGACTTCAGCTAACAGTAACTCTTAGTCAGAAGTCATTTGTGTTGCTTCCCTCAGTTCCGAAAAGTAAGTAGCCAACTGATAATATCAACAATAAAAGATATACGCAGTAGAGGTTAATCATTTACTACCACAAACTACAAAAATGTGAAAGCGAGAGAAAAATTGTGATTTGATAGTGTTATTTACTACTGTTAGGAAGTTTTATATAAGTTAGGAAGCATGACTTTAAACTAATAATACGTTAAAATTATTGCAAAAAAAGTTGAATATTATGATAAAATGTTAGAACTCTGAGAAATTGATGAAAGATCAATAATGTATATGCCAGACTAGCACCACTTATTTTTTCTTTATATTTTTGCTCAGATTGACTTATAGTTATGGGAATAAATTACATTCAACATGTTTTTCTAGGTTGCTTACTAGATTGACATCCACCTAAATAAATTTGCTACCAAATAAAAGGTAAACAATCACATTTATAAAGTGTTCTAATGTTCGAACTGGTTGTATGTTGTTTTAATTAATTTAGGATTAATGTTCAATTAAAACTCCTATAGTTTTTTAAGAGAAAGTGTATGTTCCCTAGAACACATGTGGTCAAAAGGTTACCTTATCAGAGAAGAAATCCTGAATTAAAACCAAGAGTTAGGAGGACATTGTAAGAAAGGTTTTTAATATGAGTAAAGTGTGGCAGGAGACATCTCTGTAACTGACCTGCATGTTTTCAAGCTTGTATCTTGGATTGCTATGGGACTGTGAAATAGCAGACTTGAGTAAGCTGATCTGGGCTATGATGTAGGATTGGAGGCAGCAAACAAACTCACAAGTAAAGCTATGTTGCTAAGATTTCTTGAAGATTCAGAGCAACATAATTACAGAAGGACAGAGAATGGTGGTCATAGGAAAATGATTGGCAAAGAAGTTTCTCCCCTGTTCTTGGTGTTTGCATTCATCATGTATCTCCAGAATCCAAATCCACGTTTACCATAATGCTTAGGGTTATTTACTGTTCTCTTTTTAGAATGTGATGCAGCTGGTGTACAGGAAACTGTGACCAGGTTACACTTTAACTTCTTAATTGCATTCTTCAGAACAGACATTGCTCTTTGGCTGTTTTCAGCATTGCTGCTAGTTCACATCCACAAGACACTTTATTAGGTGGCTTATAGAGATTTCGCTCTTGTCATGTGATGTTCTCACCCAGACTTTACGGTTAGTTCACAAGCCAGAACTAAAAATATGTCCATATATTTTCTAATTCTTTCACATGTAACTGACTTTGGTGGTAAACATTTCTTTTTTGTTTTGCTTTGTTTTCTTTTTTTATTAGATATTTTCTTCATTTACATTTAAAATGCTATCCCGAAAGTCCCCTATACACTCCCCCCTCCCTGCTCCCCAACCCACCCACTCCTGCTTCTTGGCCCTGGCATTCCCCTGTATGGAGCATATAATCTTTGCAAGACCAAGGGCCTCTCATCCCATGGATGGCTGACTAGGCTATCTTCTGCTACATATGCAACTAGAGATACAAGCTCTATAGATACTGGTTAGTTCATATTGTTGTTCTTCCTATAGGGTTAGGGTTAGCTCCTCCATTGGGGGCCCTGTGTTCCATCCAGTAGATGACTTTGAGCATCCACTTCTGTATTTGCCAGGCACTGGCATAGCCTCATAAGAAATAGCTATATCAAGGTCCTGTTAGCAAAATCTTGCTGAACTATGCAATAGTGTCTGGGTTTGGTGACTGTTTATGGGATGGATCCCCAGGTGGGGCAGTCTCTGGATGGTCCTTCCATCTCAGCTCCAAACTTTGACTCTGTAACTCCCTCCATGGGTATTCAGAGGAATGGATACAGAAAATGTGGTACATTTATACAATGGAACACTACTATGCTATTAAAAACAATTAATTTATGAAGTTCTCAGGCAAATGGATAGATCTGGAGGATATCATCCTGAATGAAGTAACCCAATCACAAAAGAACTCACATGATATGCACTCACTGATAAGTGGATATTAGCCCAGAAACTTAGAATACCCAAGATACAATTTGCAAACACATGAAATTCAAGAAGAAGGAAGACCAAAGTATGGGTAGCCATTTCTTAATGTGAGAGTGTGGTGAACACATTCACTTTACCAATCTTGTCATTATGTGTCAAAAAATACAGACAATATCTATAAAATATTAAGTGTAGATTTCATTGTTCTAGAATCATAATTTTATTCTGTTCTGTAATAGTGAAGAAACTATGCTTTCAATTAGCACCTGAACATAATGGAAGCACTGACAAGCCCTCTGCAGGTGACAATTCTTGAAAATGAAATGTTGTCCATTTTAACCAATTGGAAGGACTATAATTGAGGTTCCATTAGCGATCTGACCACAAACTAGATGAATTGCTTTGTTATTAACAAAGAAAGGAAGAAATTGACCTTCAAATTGGGTTCACTTTGGACTGTAAGGTAGAATGTCATTTGACTAAATGCTCATTATTCCTGATCTTTAGATGAAAGATAACTTTTTCCCCAAAAGACATGAAAAATATTATGCTAATCTCACACATTCTGTAATGTATAATGCTAAGATGTCAAAATGTCTCTGAAATAGGAAAGTAACTAATGTGTACACTAGAAATACTGCAAATAAAAGATGATTGCTGCGGGGAATTTGCATGAACCTGAATCTTAAGTAGTTCTTCCTGTGCAGAAACGGCTCCCTAAAAATGGAATTTGAAAAGAGAGAACAGCATCTCCATAAGGTATTTTACTAAATTAAACTAATTAATTATTAAAGTTCAAGCTACAGATTGAATATAAATTTCAGATTAAGAAAGCATTGAACATGGCATCTGTATGGGACTATATGCCAATCATATAGTCTTTGCTAAGGGGATATTAGCCAATCTAATACAACTAAACATACTCAAATATCATCAATCTACAAATGTCTTTCTAGATGTTATTGTATCAAGTGACAAATTTCAAGTTTATAAAACAAACTGAATTTCCACATTCTAACGAGTAAAGCACTGAATGAATAAATAACACAATATATAAGTCAAAACATTTTCCTTTTAAGAGACAGGCATATTGATCAATGACATAGAATTGAAGACTCGAAATAAAACCACACACTTACGGTCACTTGATCTTTGACAAAGACACCAAAAATATACAAAGGAAAAAAGAAACCATCTTCAATAAATGGTGCTGATGTAACTGGGTCTCTGTATGTAGAAGAATGAAAATCGTACCATATTTGTCACCTTGTACAAAGCTCACATCCAAGTGGATCAAGGACCTCAACATAAAACCAGATACACTGAATCTAATAGAAAAGAAAGTGGTAAAAAGCCTTGAACTCATTGGTACAGGGGGAAATTTCCTAAACAGAACTCCAATGGCTCATGGTCTAAGATCAAAATTGATAAATGGGACCTCATAAAACTGGAAAGCTGTGTGGCAAAGAACATAGTCGAAAAGACAAATTGGCAACATATTGATTGGGAAAAAATTCTTCACTAAAGCCACATACAATAGAGGGATAATATCCAAAATATATAAAGAACTCAAGAAGTTAATCACCAAAAAACCTAAACAACCCAATCAAAAAACTGGAGTATAGAACTAAACCGAGAATTCACAACTGAGTAATCTCAAATGGTTGAGAAACATCTAATGTTCAAAGTACTTAGTGATCCGCAAAATGCAAATCAAAATGACCCTGAGATTCCACCTTACACCAGTCAAAACTGATAATCTCAAAACCTCAGGTGACAACACATGTTGGAGAGCATGTGGAGTAAGAGGAACACTCCTCCATTGCTGGTGGAATTGCAAACTGCTACAACCACTCTGGAAATCAATCTGGAGTTTCCTCAGAAAATTGGAAATAGATCTACCTGAAGATCCAGTTATGCCCAAAAGATGCCCTACCATGCCACAGGAGCACCTGTTCCACTATGTTTATAGCGACCTTATTTGTGATAGCCAGAAGTTGGAAACAATCTAAATGTAACATGATAGAGGAATGGATACAGAAAATCTGGTTCATTTACAGACAGAATACTACTCAGCTATTAAGAACGAGGACATCCTGACTTTTGCAGTCAAATGAATGGAACTAGAAAATAGCATCCTGAGTGAGGTAACTCAGACCCAAAAGNACATGCATGGTATGCACTCACTAATAAGTGGATATTAGAGAAAGAAAGAAAGAAAGAAAGAAAGAAAGAAAGAAAGAAAGAAAGAAAGAAAGAAAGAAAGAAAGGAAAGAAAGAGAAGAGAAGAAAAGAAAAGAAAAGAAAAGAAAAGAAAAGAAAAGAAAAGAAAAGAAAAGAAAAGAAAAGAAAAGAAAAACCCATACAGAATATACAAGATACAATCCACAGAATTCAAAAGGCTCAACAAGATGACATGCCCAAGTGAGGATGCCTAAGTCCCACTTGGGAGAGATAAAAAAGCAATCACAAGTGGGGAAGAAGGGAGGGAGGGAAGGGTGGGGAGGCAGTGGGGGGTAAAGTGGAACCTGATCTGATATTGGGTGAGGGAAAAGGACTGAAGCCCTGAAGACCAGCAGAAGGAATGTAAACAGGAAACCTCAGGAAATAGATGGTTGGGTGGACCCTCCCCACCCAACCCCCCAGAATGCACTAGAGACCTGGGAGGTGAGAGACTCCCAGGACTCATAGGGAGGGACCTTTGATGAAATTCCAGACAGTAGGGAGAGGGAACTTATAGAGCTAACCTCTAACAGAAAGACAGGTTATAAAGTAAGGGATGGGGTTGCCATTCCACAGTCACACCTCTGACCCATAATTATTTCTGTCTGAAAGAATTACAGGGATGGAAATGGAGTAGATCTCAAGGAAAAGAAGGTCCAGTGACAGGTCCAAAGTGGGATCCAGATCAAGGGAACGTCCCAAGACCTGACACTATTATTGAGGCTATGGAATGCTCACAAAAAGGGGTCTGTCATGACTGCCCTATGAAAGACCTAATAAGCAGCTGAAAGAGTCAGATGCAGTTATTAGCACCCAAACAATGAACAGAAGCAGCTGACCCCTGTTGTTGAATTAGGGTAGGCTGAAAGAAGCTGAGACCAGCAGTCCTTTTTTTTTTTTTTTTTTTTTTTTTTT
>NC_034592.1:27411078-27413101 GCF_900095145.1 Mus pahari
TGCCTCCCAAATTCTGGGATTAAAGGCGTGCACCACCACTGCCCGGCTGACCAGCAGTCTTAATTAATCTGGATCCCCGAGATCTTTCAAACACTGGACCACCAAACAGACAGCATACACCAGCTGATTTGAGGCCCCTAACACACATAGATTAGAGGACTTCCAGGTCTGTGTTAAGAAATGAAGCGCCTAACCCTCAAGAGACTGGAGGCCCCAGGGAGTTTAGAGGTCAGGTGGGGTGGGGGTTAGGAGCATCCACTTGGAGATGGGGTGGGTAGGGAGGAGGTGTGGAATGTGGAGCAGTTGGAGGGTGAATGGGGAGAGGCAGGGAATGGAATACGGAGTGTAAAAAATGAATTACAAATAAAATTAAATTTAAAAAAAGAAATAAAGCAATAATTTTGTTATGCTGCTTATTTTTAATCAAACTAACCATGACGTTTCTTTTACATTCTGCCTAATTGATGCATAAAAAATTTAATTATTGTTATTTCATTTACTGATTTTAAGAATTTTTAAAAGAAACAATTCAAAATACATATAAAAGTTATTGTGGAATGCTACATCCTCTACAGTGAAGTCTGCTTGGTAGGCCTAAATGCCTGGAAGCAGTCACGAGGCAAGAGTTTCACGGAAACTTTGCCTCCTGGAACCTTGGCATTCCCATAACACATATACTCAAAACCTGTCCCCACGTTGGTCTGGTGTATGGATCTGTGTGCTCTCTTTCAGTATTGTTTTATTATAAGAGCCTTTAAGGATTGATTTTGACATATAGCTAAGCCTTCGCTAGTGTTCCAATGACCTAGAAAGTCCCTGAGCCAACCCTGAGCTTGGAATTCAGTAAGAATGTTACCTATTCAGTATCGATTTACCTCTGGTAGTGAGTGAAAATAATTAGGCATTACAGTTTACTTGAATAGAGCTAGAAAACTCAGGGCTAGTCTACATAGTAATTACTTAGAATAATAGCCGAGTAACATCCAAACACAGGAATACACAATGACCTAGGAAATAGGTGGGTTGTAGTATTATTCATGAAAGGGTTAGTAGACTGGAATTGCCCTGGTGCAGGGTTTTTCACTAGGCCCAGAGGAATAGCATAATCAGGTATTTACTAAAGGACTCCTGGTGGTGGGTTTAACAATAGACTAGCATTGCATCAGAGCATTCACCTGGCTCCTGTGTTTAGCTGATCTTAATTAAGGGTTGTTCCTATTCTCGGTTGTAAACAAGGCCTGGCTCCCATCATCTTTTTATGTATACATTTTCTTTGTTTTGTGTTGAGAACCAGTGTACCTTGATGTATGTATTCACCCTGCCTGCTTGTTTTTCTTCCGTATTAAAAGCCTGGTGTTTACTTGGAGAAAATACATTCAGATACCACACTACCTTGTGTTCGTGTCTGTTTGTTATTCATTTCTCACAGGAACCTTGCCCACCTGTAATGGGAATCCTGAAATTTTTTCTGCGGATTGAGGGAGGCCAACTGGGGCCTGTCTGCTGCAGTGGAATGTATGATACAAAGGGTGTTCATGCAGTATTTACCATTTTTATGATGTTCCTGATTAATTTAAATATCAAATCTCTTTCCCTAAAATTTAAATATTGTCACCAGAATAGTCTATCAGCATACATGAAAAAAACTGCTGTCATAATGAGTTATTATATTTTGCAGAAAAGTGGTCATTAAGGAAGAGATAAAATTTAAAGTAAAAAATGTCACTACTAAGAACTAGCTATTTGACCATCTATAAATGATTTTAGGAGAATCAGGAAGTTACCTGATATTTATGATCATACCTCATGGAAGCCGCTAGCAAATCAAGTATGCTTACTTTGCAATTAATAAAAATGGAAACTAATTATGCCATATAAGTTTCCCATATTAGCTGCTAATATCTTATTATCACAGAACCGGATGCTGACTATAGAACCAGCTGATAAGAGTAGTACATGCTCATAATCACTACAGGACAAAGGAAATGTATGGAGAGGCCAATTCTTTTTTTTTTTTTTTTTT
>NC_034592.1:27413861-27417003 GCF_900095145.1 Mus pahari
CTATTATAAATAAGGCTGCTATGAACATAGTGGAGCATGTGTCCTTATTACCAGTTGGAAGATCTTCTGGGTATATGCCCAGAAGAGGTATAGCAGGATGAGAGGCCAATTCTTTAAAGATCTATGAAATCCCTTAACAATGGTACATTGCAAGTTAAAATATATATTGATACTTGTGTGAGACAATAACTTCTGTGTTTAAGTAATAAATGCATGCTTGGTTCCATTCTGGGAAGCATCTTTAATCTGAAGCAAACTGGAGACATCACAATGTATATTTTCTGTTTGTTTTATTCTCATATTTATTAACAGGTTGATAAGAATAATTCAATGGTATCAGGTAAACAGCCTCTCCTGAAACCAGTTGAAGCTGAGACCCACTTAAATATAAAGTCCTTACATAAAAAAGATGCTTAAGTTGTCTTTCAAGAAGAAAACATTTATTCTGTGAAAGAAAGATTTTGAATAGTTTTGTTTGCTTTTACTCTCTCAGAGCACATGCATAGAGAAGACAGTGGCGATTTGATGTCACAAAAGCAAAATCTCCAAAGTAGAAAGAAACCTCTTTATGTAAAAGTATTATGACTATTCATAGTTGGGTCAAGCACTCATACTTCCTTTTCTCATTTTTTTGATCAATGTGCATGTGTACACTCCTTTCCCAGCACTTTCTCTGCTACCCTTGCATCTTGGCCACAGATCTGAGCTTTCTGTTTTTCCTTGGCCTCTTTGCTGGCTGACCCAATGATAAAGACATTTTGCTGATGTTGTGTTCTTGATTGTTTGTGTATTTATTCTTGCAAAATCCTAGTGGCACAATATAGGTTTCTCTGTCCTTCAGTCAGTGAAATCTAGTTAGGGGTACACATGCACATTTCCCAAGGCAATTTGCCACATTCACATATAATTTAGGGATGAATGGAGAATCTGTCACTTTCTCTCTCTCTCTCTCTCTCTCTCTCTCTCTCTCTCTCTCTTTATTAGATATTAACTTTATTTACATTTCAAATGTCCCCTTTCCTGGGTTCCCCTCCAAAAACTGCCTATCCCCTCACCCCTGCCCCTGCTTATCAACCAACCCACACCCCCTTCCTGGCCCTGGCATTCCCCTACACAGGAGCATAGAGCCTTCACAGGGCCAAGGGCCTCTTCTCCTGTTGATGACAGACTAGGCCACCCTTTGTTACATATGCAGCCGGAGCCATGAGTCTCACCATGTGTACTCATTGGTTAGTGATTTAGTCCCTGGGAGCTCTGGCGGGGGGCGGGGGTGTAATGGCTAGTTCATATATTGTTCCTCCTATGAGGCTGCAAACCTCTTCAGTTCCTTAGGTCCTTTCTCTAGCTTGTTCATTGGGGACACTGTGCTCAGTCCAATGATAGGCTTCAAGGATCCACATACAGTTTCAGGCACTGGTGGAACCTCTCTGGGGACAGCTATAACAGGCTTCTGTCAGTAAGCACTTACTGGCATCTACGAAGTTGTCCGCATTTGGTGATTGAATATGGGATGGATCCCCAGGTGGCTGCAGTCTCTGGACGATCACTCATTCAGTCTCTGATCCACACTCTGTCTCTGCAACTCCTTCCTTGGGGATTCTATTCCCCCTTCTGAGAAGGATCATAGTATAAACACTTTGGTCTTCCTTCTTCTTGAGTCTCATGTGTTTTGTGAATAGTATCCTGGGTATTCTGAGCTTCTGGGCTAATATCTGGGTTCTCAGGTAGTATTATGTCCAATTTTCTAAGGAACCACCAAACTGATTTCCAGGGTGGTTGTACTAGCTTACAGTCCCAGCAACAATGGAGGAGTGGTCCTCTTTTTCCACAACCACTCCAGCATCTGCTGTGATCTTAGCCATTCTAAATGGTGTTAGGTGGAAAATCAGGATTGTTTTGATTTGCATTTCCCTGATAACTAAGGATGTTAAACATTTCTATAATTGCTTCTTGCCTATTCGATGTTCCTCCATTAAGAATTATTTTTTTTTAGTTCTGTACACCATTTTTAATAGGGTTATTTGATTATCTAGGGTCTAATTTCTTGAGTTCTGTATATATATTGGATATTAGNCCTCTATCAGATGGAGGATTGGTAAAGATCTTTTCCCAATATGTTAGTTGCCATTTTGTTCTGTTGACAGTATCTCTTGCATTACAGAAGCTTTGCAATTTTACAAGGTCCCATTTGTTGATTTTAGATCTCAGAGCATAAGTGATGGTATTATGTTCAGGAAATTTTCCCCTAAAGCCCAGGGCCAGATGGGTTTAGTGCAGAGTTCTATCAGACCTTCAAAGAAGACCTAATACCAATACTCTTCAAACTGTTCCATAAAATAAAAACAGAAGAATCATTACCCAGTTCATTCTATGATGCCACAGTTAAGCTTATGACTAAACGTACAATGACGAAACAAAGAAAGAGAATTTCAGAACTATTTCTCTTATGAACAGTGACACAAAGATATACAATAAAATTCGTACAAATCAAATTCAAGAACATATTGAAATGATCATTCATTATGACATGACTAAGTAGACTTCATCCAAGGGATGCAGGGATGGTTCAATACATGGAATTTCATAGACATAATTTACTATATAAACACACTCAAAGTAAAAAAAAAAAACCCATGATCATTTCCTTAGATGATGAAAAAGCATTTGATAAAATACAACATCTCTTCATATTAAAAGTCTTTGAAAGATCAGGAATTCAAAGCTCATGCCTAAACATAGTAGAAGCAATATACAGAAAAACCAGTAGTCAACATCAAATTAAATGGAGTCTAAGTTTCTGGGCTAATATCTGCTTATCAGTGAGTGTATATCACGTGTGTTTTATTGTGATTGGGTTACCTCAATCGGGATGATATCTTCCAGATCCATCCATTTGTCTAAGAATTTCATAAATTCAGTGTTTTTTTTTTGGGGGGGGGGTAGTGCATTCTTATTTATTTATTTATTTATTTATTTATTTTAATTTGATATTTTCTTTATTTATATTTCAAATGCTATCCTGAAAGTTCCCCATACCCTCCCATACCTTCCCCCCATCCCTGCTCCCCTACCCACCCACTCCCACTTCTTGGCCCTGGCCTTCCCCTGTGCTGGGTCATATAAAGTTTGCAAGACCAAGGGG
>NC_034592.1:27419428-27420607 GCF_900095145.1 Mus pahari
CTATAAGTTTCAGTGTCTCTGGTTTTATGTGGAGTTCTTTGATCTACTTAGACTTGACCTTAGTACAAGGAGATAAGAATGGATCACTTACATTCTTCTACATGGTAACTGCCAGTTGTGCCAGTACCATTTGTTGAAAATGCTGTCATTTTTCTACTGGATGGTTTTAGCTCCCTTGTCAAAGATCAATTGACCATACGTCTGGGAGTTGTTTTCTGGGTCTTCAATTCTATTGCATTGATCTACCTGTCTGTCACTGTACCTGTACCATCCAGTTTGTTTTTTGTTTTGTTTTTTTGTTTGTTTGTTTTTTTAACACTTACTCTATAGTACAGCTTGAGGTCAGGCATGGTGATTCCACCAGAGGTTCTTTTATTGTTGAGAATAGTTTTTGCTCTCCTAGGTTTTTTGTTATTCCAGATGTATTTGCAAATTGCCCTTTCTAACTCAGTGAAGAATTCAGTTGGAATTTTGATGGGGATTGCATTGAATCTGTAGATTGCTTTTGGTAAGATATCCATCTTTACTATATTAATTCTGCCAATGATTGAGCATGTGAGTTCTTTGCATCTTCTGAGAACTTGTGCAATTTCTTTCTTCAGAGGCTTTTTCAAAATATTTTATTAGATATTTTCTTTATTTTTATTTCAAATACTATCCTGAGTTTCCCCTTACCCCCCCCACCCTGCTCCCCTGTCTACCCACTCCCACTTCTTAAACCTGGCGTTCCCCTGTACTGGGACATATAAAGTGTGCAAGACCAAGGGGCCTCTCTTCCCAATGACGGCTGACTAGGCCATCCTCAGCTATACATGAAGCTAGAGACACAAGCTCTGGGGGTACTGATTAGTTCATATTGTAGTTTCACCTATAGGGTTGCAGACCCCTTCAATTCCTTGGGTAATTTCTCAAGCTACTCCATTGGGGTCTATGTGTTCTATCCTATAGATGACTGTAGGAATCCATTTCTATACTTGCCAGGCATTGGCATAGCCTCACAGAGATACCTATATCCGTGTCCTTTCAGCAAGAAAGGACTGCTGGCATATGCAATAGTGTCTGCGTTTGGAGGCTGATTATGGAATGGACCCGTGTGTGGAAGTTTCTGGATGGTCCATCCTTTCATCTTAGCTCCAAACTTAGTCTCTGCCACTTTTTTCATGGGTATTTTATTCCCTA
>NC_034592.1:27420892-27430031 GCF_900095145.1 Mus pahari
TTTTGGTAGTACTATGTCCCGTTTTCTGAGGAACTGCCAGACTGATTTCCAGAGTGGTTTTACAAGCTTGCAATCCCACCAGCAATGGAGGAGTGTTCCTCTTTCTCCACATCCTTGCCAGCATCTGGTGTCCCCTGAATTTTTGATCTTAGCCATTCTGACTGGTGTGGGGTGAAATCTCAGGGTTGTTTTGATTTGCATTTCCATGATGATTAAGGATGATGAACATTTTTTCAAGTGCTTCGCGACCCTTCGGTATTCCTCAGTTGAGATTCATTATTTAGCTCTGTACCCCAGTTTTTAATGGGGTTATTTGAATTTTTGGAGTTCAACTTCTTGAGCACTTTGTATATATTGGATATTAATTCCCTTTCAGATTTAGGATTTGTAAAAAATGTTTCCCAGTCAGTTGGTGGCCTTTTTGTCTTAATGACAGTATCTTTTGCCCTACAGAAGTTTTGCAATTTTATGAAGTCCCATTTGTTGATTTTTGATCTTACAGCACAGACTATTGCTGTTTTGTTTAGGAATTTTTCCCCTGTGCCCATTTCTTCAAGGCTTTTCCCCACTTTCTCCTCTATAAATTTCAGTGTCTCTGGTTTTATGTGGAGTTCTTTGGTCCACTTAGACTTGAGCTTTGTACAAGGAGATAAGATTAGATCAGTTCATATTCTTCTGCATGCTAACAGCCAGTTGTGCCAGCACCACTTGTTGAAAATGCTGTCTTTTTTCCACTGGATGGTTTTAGCTCCTTCGCCAAAGATCAGGTAACCACAATTTTATCACAATTGCTCTCTACTACAGCTTGAGGTCAGGCATGGTGATTCACCCAGAGTTTCTTTTATTGTTGAGAATGGTTTTTGGTATCCTAGGTTTTTTATTATTCCAGATGAATTTGCAAATTACCCTTTCTAATTCAGTGAAGAATTGAGTTGGAATTTTGATTGGGATTGCATTGAATCTGTAGATTGCTTTCTGCAGGATAGCATAGACTTGAAGTTCTTATCATACAGATCTTTCACTTCCTTATTTAGAGTCATACCATGGTATTTTTTATTTTTTTGTGACTATTATGAAGGGTGTTGTTTCCCTAATTTCTTTCTCAGCCTGTTTATCCTTTGTGTAGAGAAAGGCCACTGATTTGTTTGAATTAATCTTATATCCAGATACTTCACTGAGGCTGTTCATCAGGTTCAGGAGTTCTCTGGTGGTTATTTTAGGGTCATTTATATATATTATATCATCTGCAAATAGTTATATTTTGACTTCTTCCTTTCCAATTTGTATCCTATTGATCTCCTTTGTTGTCTAATTGCTCTGGCTAGGATTTCAAGTACTATATTGAATAGATAGGGAGAAAGTGGGCAGCCTTGTCTACTCCCTGATTTTAGTGGGATTGCTTCAAGTTTCTCTCCATTTAGTATGCTGTTGATTATTGGTTTGCTGTATATTGTTTTATTATTTTTAAGTATGGGCCTTAAATTCCTTATCTTTACAAGACTTTTATCATGAATGGGTGTTGGATTTTGTCAAATGCTTTCTCAGCATGTAATGAGATGATCATGTGGTTTTTATCTTTGAGTTTGTTTATATACTGGATTATGTTGATGCATTTCCATATATTATACCATCCCTGGAATGAAGCCTACTTCATAATGATGGATGATCATTTTGATGTGTTCTTGGATTGGGTTTGTGAGAATTGTATTGAGTATTTTTGCATCGATATTCATAAGGGAAATTGGTCTGAAGTTCTCTTTTTTTGTTGGATCTTTGTGTGGTTTAGGTATCAGAGTAATTGTGGCATCATAGAATAAATTGGGTAGAGTTCCTTCTGTCTCTATTTTGTGGAATAGTTTGTGGAGAATTGGAATTAGGTCTTCTTTTAAGGTCTGATAGAACTCTGAACTATACCCATCTGGCCCTGGGCTTTTTTGTTGTTGTTGTTGTTGTTGTTGTTGTTGTTGTTGTTGTTGGGAGACTATTAATGACTGCTTTTATTTCTTTTGGGGATATGGGATTATTTAGATCATGAATCAGATCCTGATTTAATTTTCATATCTGCTATCTGCCTAGAAATTTGTCCATTTCATCCTGGTTTTCCAGTTTTGTTGAGTATAGCCTTTTGAAGTAGGATTTGATGATGTTTTGGATTACTAAATTTCTGTTGTTATGTTTCTGTTTTCATTTCTGATTTTGATAATTAGGATACTGTCCCTTTGCCCAGAGCAAAGGGACAGTATCTTAATTATCTGCCTAAGGGTTTATCTATCTTGTTGTTTTTCTCACAGAACCAGCTCCTGCTTTGGTTGATTCTTTGAATTGTTCTTTTTATTTCCACTTGGTTGATTTCAGCCTTGAGTTTGATTATTTCCTGCAGTGTACTCCTCTTGTGTGAATTTGCTTCCTTTTTTTCTAGAGCTTTTAGGTGTGGTGTCAAGTTGCTAATGTGTGCTCTCTCTAGTTTCCTTTTGTAGACACTCAGAGCTATGAGTTTTCCTCTTAGGACTGCTTTCATTGTGTCCCATAAGTTTGGGTGTGTTGTAGCTTCATTTTCATTCTACTCTAAAAAGTCTTTAATTTCTTTATTTCTTCCTTGACAAAGTTATCATTGAGGAGAGTGTTGTTCAGCTTCCAAGTGAATGTTGGTTTTCTATTATTTATGTTGTTATTGAAGATCAGTCATCTTGGATGATTTTAGCTTTGATGAGTATGAAGTGCCCCTCCTTGTCTTTTTTAGAAACTTGGATTGGAAGTCGATTTTATTCAATATTAGAATGGCTACTCCAACTAGTTTCTTCAGGCCATTTGTTGGAAAATTGTTTTCAGCCTTTTACTCTGACGTAGTGTCTCCCTTTTTCCTTGAGGTGGGTTTCTTGTAAGCAGAAAAATGTTGGGTCCTGTTTTTGTAGCCAGTCTGTTAATTTATGTCTTTTTGTTGGGGAATTGAGTCCATTGATATGAAGAGATATTAAGGAAAAGTAATTTTTGCTTCCTGTTAATTCTGTTTTTAAAGTTTGGATTCTGTTCTTGTGGCTGTCTTCTTTTAGGTTTGTTGAAGGATTACTTTCTTGCTTTCTCTAGGGTGTAATTTCTGTCCTTGTGTTGGTATTTTCCCTTTATTATCCTTTGAAGGGCTGGATGGCTGTAAGATACTGTTCGAATTTTGTTTTGTCATGGAATACTTCGGTTTCTCCATCTATAGTAATTGAGAGTTTTGCTGGTTATAGTAGCCTGGGCTGGTATTTGTGTTCTCTTATGGTCTGTATAATGTCTGTACAGGATCTTCTGGCTTTCACAGTCTCTGGTGAGAAGTCTGGTGTAATTCTAATAGGTCTGTCTTTATATGTTACTTGACCCTTTTCCCTTACTGCTTTTAATATTCTATCTTTATTTAGTGCATTTGTTGTTCTGATTATTATGTGTCGAGAGGAATTTCTTTTCTGGTCCAGCCTATTTGGAGTTCTGTAGGCTTCTTGTGTGTTCATGGGCATCTCTTTCTTTAGGTTCAGGAAGTTTTCTTCTATAATTTTATTGAAGATATTTACTAGCAGTGTAAGTTGAAAAATCTTCATTCTCATGTACTCCTATTATCCATAGGTTTGGTCTTCTCATTGTGTCCTGGATTTCCTGGATGTTTTGAGTTAAGATCTTTTTGGGCTTTGCATTTTCTTTGATTGTTGTGTCCATGTTTTCTATGGAATCTTCTACACCTGAGATTCTCTTTTCCATATCGTGTATTCTGTTGTTGATGCTCTCATCTATGGTTCCTTATTTCTTTCCTAGGATTTCTATCTCCAGAGTTGTCTCTCTTTGGGTTTTCTTTATTGTTTCTATTTCCATTTTTAGTTCTTGGATGGTTTTGTTCAATTCCATCACCTGTTTGGTTGTGTTTTCCTGTAATTCTTTAAGGGACTTTTATGTTTCTTCTTTAAGGACTTCTACCCGTTTAGCAGTGTTCTCCTGTATTTTTAAAGTTAGTTATTAATGTTCTTAAAATCTTCTACCAGCATCATGAGATATGATTTTAAATCTAAATCTTGATTTTCGGTTGTGTTGTGGTACCCAGGACTCGCTGTGGTGGGAGTGCTGGGTTCTGATGATGCTGAGTGGTCTTGGTTTCTGTTACTAAGATTCTTACATTTGTCTTTCACCATTTGGTAATCTCTGGTGTTAGTTGTTATAGCTGTCTCTGGTTGGAGCTTGTTCCTCCTGTGATTCTGTCATTCTCTGTCAGCCCTTTTGGAAGTTCAACTCTCTCCTGAGTCTCAGTGGTCAGAGAGTACTCTCTGCAGGCAAGCTCTCCTGAAAGTGCATAGAAGTCTGGGTCTCAGCTCTGCCTCCTGGCTGAAGATGAAGTCCCGAAAGGACACTGTCCAAGAAGCTATGTTGCTTCTGCAGCCGGTGTGCTCTCCTGTGCAGACTGCTCTCTGGGGGACCCAGGATACCTGGTCCTGGCCAAGAAAACAGTTTTAAAGTTGCCTTGCCACTCTTCTCTGTTAGGAAGAACAAAAAAATAAAAATAAAACTACCAAATGATTTTGCCATTTTCAGCCTGTAGCTGTCATTAGAACAGTCGATACAATCAGGCTTGCAAACTGGTCTTTGTCTACCATGTTCCCACACATGTTCCTTCTGTGCAGTTTGTTGCCTCTGGGGACTAACCTCAATTGCTTCTGACTGAATATACACTGTTGACAGATTTTAGCCCCTTCTTTGAGAAATTCTTTCCATCTATTTTTCATTGTACATATATCAACATTTTAAAGTGTTTGTGTTTCTTACCTCTTATTTTATAACTTACAGGTAAACATGTAAAATTATGGAAGAATAATTAATTTTTCCTTGATTACATTTTCATATCTCTTGTTGCTTCCTGTTGCTAGTCCTTAGGATATTCCGCAAGCCTTTTAACTTCCAAAGCAGGGGCTCAGTTAGATTATGGTGTATATTATTTTATCATGACTGTATTTATGTGTATGTATTTGTGTCTTCTCTGGATTCTCTTGATCCATATCTTTCAGCTTTTGGGTATTTTATTAGAATTTGGGAGAACTCTATTCCTACAGAGTTCCTGAGATCGCCCCCCAGGATTTACATAGAACAATTTTCAACTACCTGAAATTCAAGCTTCAGTATAATTCAGTGTCCTCTTCTGACCTTTGCGGACATCTGCATTCACATGCACAAACACTCAGAGCCACAAGTATACACATACTTTTAAAATATATATATAAACTCAAGGATGAGTTTTATATTTATACAGCATCATGTCTTTGTTGCTTTCAAAATTAGTTTTCTTTCATTTCTTTCATAGTAGTAATTTAAATTTTAATTGTTTTTTTATTCATAGTGTTTTCTCCACCACTTTTTCATTCTTCAATTTGATATCTAAGTTGTATTCATGGTTCAGGTAAACCTTTGAAATGCACAGTTTGGTATAAGGAATGTCAATTTGTTTATATTTCTAGTGCAATACTTTTCTTTCTGTTGTTCTGTTAAATGGCATGATCAAAACTGACTTTGGGAGGAAAGGGTTTCTTTAACCTTAAATTTTCAGATAAAACTGAGGAGAATCAGGGCTTGTGCTTGAGGCAGGAACTAAAGCAGAAATCATTAGAGTGCTTACTGTCTTGCCCAGTTTCTTCTCCTATACAGCCCCATTGCTGCTCAGAAATCATACCACCTACAGTGATCTAAGCCTTGCTACATGAATTTTCAATCACGAAAATGTCTTACAGAGTTGCCTGCAGACTTGTCTGATAGAAGCAATTCCAAAGTTGATGTCCCCCCTTCCTAGATTGTTGTAGCTAGTGTCAAATTAACAATAACAAATCAGTATAAGTGATGCCTTGTCTGCTTAAAACACATATTACTATTCAAGCATCTATTTTTCTTCCTTGTTGGTCCCTGATGTCTCACATTAATGTCATAATATATAATGCAGTTCGGCTCTAACAGTTCCACAGTCTTTAAAACATTCAATATTTTAATTGTCCAAATTACCTTTTGAAAAAAAAAAAAAAAAAAAAAAAAGGGCCTCTGAAAATGCCAGGCCTCTGAAATGTGAGCTCTGCTTACCAAACAAGCCACACATTTTCTTAGTCTCAGAAAGAAAAACCAGGGCACAGTTATCATCAGATCTAAGCAAGCCCTAAATCCAGCAATGCATGTAACTCGATGTCATACACTTGGACTCACTCGCGATCTGAGCGCCAAAGGCTTAGACAGTTCCCCTTCTTTGAGTCTATTATCCACAGAGCACATAGCTTCTCTCATTGAGTCAGGCTGGCTTCACTCCTTTGCTGTTGCTATCCTTGGTGATTATCCTACAATCCTAACACTTTCAATATGCTGAGGCTTTGACTTAAAGCAAGTTGTACATGCAGCAGTGACTTCTGTATTCTCTTCAGGGACTCTCTGACCATGATATACTGTGTCAATCCTCAGATGCTCTCAAAAGCCCCTTCATGCCTCCGAAGCTAGTACTGTGTAGGAGATTCTTAGACATTACCAAGTTCATCTCTCAGCTTGAGCTGCAACTCAGGCCCCTTTGGACTACAGCTTTTGAGTGCTTATACTAAGGAAATATTTGTCAGATTTTGAGTTAACAATGCTGGTCTTTTATTAATCACGGTTGAATTTTAACCTCCAGGTAGACCACATATATTGTCCCACTGAAACAAAGGTTTCTGTTGGAAAGAACAAAAAGAGGTGACAAGGATATAAAGAAAAACAAAATGGCATCTCCAGAACCAGGATTTTTCTTTAATTGGAACAACTGAAGGGCTTGCTTTACATGCCAGAAGTGAAATCTTATCTGCAGACATCTTCGGGTTTAAATAACAGAAAAAGGGGAAATGTGAGCATAGAAGTGTTCATCTGCAGGACAGTTTTCCTGAAGTACATTTGCAGGTCATTTCCCCTGTTGTCTAAATTCAGTAGATACCAGCAAGTTCGGTATGTAGGTTTCATATCAGAAATAATCACAGATGTTATCAGTCAAGTCAACTTTCCCGTCCAAAGCATATAAGACCACTTGAGCTTTTAGGTAATTAACCCTTTAGTTTCACTTCCATAGATTTTTAATTTCAAATATAGCAAAAATTCAAATTTGGTCAAGTATTTGCTTCCTCCTGCACCTTCACAACCCAGGTCTCTATTGTCTTTATTTCCCTTAACATCCTTATAAACTCAAGATAGAACATTCCACTAAGTTTTGTGCACTCAAGAGCTTTTCAATCTGAAGTTTCAAGAGCTTCTCCCCTTCCTCCCACAAGAGAGCATAAAAGCTTCATGGTTATGCCCATCATAACAACAATCCAGTCTTTGGTACCACTTTATGTTGTAGTTTGATTCTTTTGTTGTGAAAAAAATATCATGAATAAAAGTAACTTGTTTATTTAGGAAAGGGTTTATTTACACGAGGAAGCCAAGATAGAAACATAGCTTCAGGAAGAAAATCAGAATCAGGAGACTAGTATGGCAGTTTCCTGGTAGGTTTTACCAACACAGATCTAGATGCTCAGAGCCAGCCATCAGACTGAGCCCAGAAACCCCAATGGAAGAGCTGGGGGTGGGGTTGGGGGGCTGAAGGAACTGAAGGGGATTGCAACCCCACAGTAAGAACAATATCAACAAGCCAAACCACCCAGAGTGCCAAGAGACGAAGCCACAAACCAAAGAGTATACAAGGAGGAATCCATGACTCCAGATATATATGTATCAGATGATGGCCTTATCTGGCATCAATGAGAGTGGAGGTCCTTGGTCCTGTGGAGAGGTTTGTTGCCCCAGTGTAAGGGTAAGCTAGAGTGGAGAGATGGGAGTGGGTAACTGAGTGGAGAAGCACCCTCACAGAGGGAAAGGGGAGTGGGGAGAGGGTGATACAATGGGAGTTGGGGAGGGGGGGTAACAGGAAATGGGGATACTATTTGAGATGTAAATAAATAAAATGATTAATTTAAAAAAGAAAAAAATAAATTATAGCTTATGATAATATCAGATCAAACCTAATAAAAAGTGATGACTTTTAATCCAGAAGGCAACAAAGAAACTGAATGATAGCTAGCATTCCACAAAATATTATATCCAAAGATGTTATAACATAAATGCATTAATATTTACAGTAACTTCTGAATATAGAAATAACATATTCTTCAAAATTGAACAAGTGTGTTAGTCTTTTGCTACATAAAGATTTTTTTCAATTTATAGTAACCAATACTTTAATATAAGTCTATGTTTTTTTCTTTTTTATTAGATATTTTCTTCATTTACATTTCAAATGCTATCCCAAAAATCCCCTATAACCTCCCCCCAGCCCTGATCCCAAAACCACCCACTCCTGCTTCCTGGCCCTGGCATTCCCCTGTACTGGGGCATAAGATCTTCACAAGACCAAGGGCCTCTCCTCCCACTGATGGCTGACTAGGACATCCTCTGCTACATATGCAACTAGGACTATGTTTTTAAGGATCTTGTAAACAAGAGCCCACTTGTATCTTAGAAACATACAGATAAATGTTATTTTCCTTTATAATGTATGGAATATGTTAGTATCAACATCTCATATGGTTTTATACCAAAATAAAAGAAGTAACTTGAACATTTTTTATGTTCTTTTTATTAGATATTATCTTTATTTACATTTCAAATGCTATCCCGAAAGTTCCCTATACCCTCCCCCCACGACACTCCCACTTCTTGGCCCTGGCATTCCCCTGTGCTAGGTCATATAAAGTTTGCAAGACCAAGGGGGCCTCTCTTCCCAATGATGGCCGATTAAGCCATCTTCAGCTACATATGCAGCTAGAGACATGAGCTCTTGGGGTACTGGTTAGTTCATATTGTTGTTGCACCTACAGGGTTGCAGCCCCCTTCAGCTCCTTGAGTACTTTCTCTAGCTCCTCCACTGGGGGCCCTGTGTTCCATCCAATAGCTGAATGTGAGCATACACTTCTGTGTTTGCCAGGCACTGGCATAGCCTCACAAGAGGCTGCTATGTCAGGGTCCCTTCAGCAGAATCTTGCTGGCATGTGCAATAGTATCTGGGTTTGGTGGTTGATGATGGGATGGATCCCCGGATGGGGTAATCTCTGGATAGTCCATACTTTCATCTTAGGTCTAAATTTTGTCT
>NC_034592.1:27430084-27458293 GCF_900095145.1 Mus pahari
ACTAAGGATGATATCCTCCAGATACATCCATTTGCCCAAGAATTTCATAAATTCATTGTTTTTAATAGCTGAGTAGTACTCTATTGTGTAAATGTACCACATTTTCTTTATCCATTCCTCTAATGAGGGACATCTGGGTTCTTTCCAGCTTCTGGCTATTATAAATAAGGCTGCTATGAGCATAGTGGAGCTTGAACATTTTTTTATACATCAGGTTATAGATAATTCATTATAGGCAAAATATTTACTTTCCTATTAATGAGGAAATTGAAACTCAGACTTTTCAAAAGCATACCCTTCAGAGGGTCCAGAGCTACAATAAACTGAAAGCTATCTCTCTGAGGACTAGCTTTCTTGATGCCCAAGAGTAACTCACAACCTGCAAAATAAGAGAAACCACCAGCAGTCATACCAAACCATAATGCCTATAAATCGCAACAACCAGCATGGCACTAAAGCTATAACTGGTAGTCAAAACTTTTTGAACTGGACTTTAGAGCCACCCAGTAAAAGGGAAATCATGCCCTGTACTGGAAACCTAGTCAACTCCCCAGAACTAATAAATTTGTGGACCTTGAGGCAGGATCCACAATTACTATTCTACTAACCAGCGTAATATCCAATTACATTTTAAACATTTATCCTTATACCCACAGTAGAGTAAAATCCTCATCTCTATCAGAGGAATATTGTCTTTACAAATGGAGACCATTACAAAAACAAAAGCAAAAACAAAAACCAAACGAACTAGTCAACCAGCCAACCAACCAACCAACCAAAAAAATCCCAACCAATCAAGGATAAGAGTCATGGAGTCCCATCCTAAGGGATACATCTGTAACACAGCATCTCAAGAACCCAAAGTTTACAGATCACTGAAGAAGAGGATGAAGACATTAAAAGAGACAGAGGGCTTTCGGGATAGCATTTGAAATGTAAATAAAGAACATAATAATAATAAAAAAATATATGTATGGTTGAAAAAATTTTAGATATTGTAAGAAATAAAATTTAAGCAAAAAAAAAAAAGAGAGACAGAGGATTTGGTAGGCTGATATGAGATTGTGTCTTCTACTAATGACTTACCAACATGACTGCATAAGCATGAGCTGAACAAGGACAATATCATTATTTAGGCAAAAATGGAAATGGAATACCCATGAGGCCTCAACCCTACACAGAACCACAGGCAACTAAGGAATTCTGGGGATGAGATTAGTAATCATTCCTACAGAAAAGCACACAAAGTAGTTATCAAATACCAAATAGCTCTGAAAACATATGTACAATAAAATTATACAGATGAAGGAAGACCAAAGTGTGGATACTTTGATCCTTCTTAGAAGGAGGAACAATATACCCATGTAAGGAGACAAATTTCAGAGCAGAGACTGAAGGAATGATCATCCTGAGACTGCTCCACCTGGGGATCCAACCCATGAACAACCAACAAACCCAGACACTATTGCAGATGCCAACAAGATTTTGCTGACAGGAGCCTGATATAGCTGTTCTGCCAGTGTCTGGCAAATACAGAAGTGGATGCTCACAGTCATCCATTGAACAGAGCATAGGATCCCCAATGAAGGAGCCGGAGAAAGTACCCAAAGAGTGAAGGGGTTTGCAGTACCATAGGAGGAACAACAATATTAGCTAACCAGTAACCCCAGAGCTCCCTGGGACTAAACCACCAATCAAAAAAACAAAAACAAAAACAAAAAAACAAAACAAACAAAACAAAACAAAAACAAAAACATGGTGGGACGCTTTAGTTCCATATGTAGCAGAAGATGGCCTAGTCGGTCATCAATGGGAGGAGAGACCCTTGGTCCTATGAAGGTTCTATGTTTCAGTATAGGGGAATGCCAGTGCCAGGATGTGGGAGTGGATGGGTTGGGAAGCAGGTGGAGAGGAAACTAGGAAAGGGGATAACATTTGAAATGTAAATAAAAAGAATCTCTAATTAAAAAAAAAAAGAAAAAGAAAAAAGAAACTCAAAAAAACAAAAAATATACAGATGAGCTCATTATATTTACATGTTTAAGAATATGTGTGCTTGTAAGTATTCATAAATGTATGTAACAGCATTTACTTCAAAAGAGGCTATGACTTTGAAAGAGGGAATAGAAGTACATGTGGGAAGGTTTGGGAGAAAAAAAGGGATAGGAGAAGCAATGTAATTATAATTTCAAAAAATAAAATGAATAGCTAAAAATTAAAATATTATAACCTTTTTGCTTCTAATTGTAGGATTGTACTAGCTTCATAGTTTGCAGAATAATTTGGAGAAAGGATTTCCAAGACAAAAGTTATGTCCTGGCAGCTATTAAGAACAAACAAAAAGGTTATCACTGAGACTCAATGGCAAACGGTGAACATTTACAAGACATGACTTACTACTCTTCTCTGGAAATTATCATTGTCAAACAAAAACTCCAGGGGACAATGTCATAGATATAGATATAATGAACAGGTGTGTAAATTTTTTGAGCAAAAGAGTATACTGTGGAGATATATCACAAATGATTCTGACATTATCAAGAGAGAATATAACATTATATAACATTTTTAATGTAACATTGATCAGTGAATAATAGCCATGGTTTAAGGATTGTGGGAACAGTGTGAATATTATACAAGGACTAAGAGTTCTAAGACTGATATTAGAACATTTTGTTGTTTGGAAACATTAAGGATCTGTATCCTGCTGAAGTATGTGACTTGAGTGATTAAAGCATACTTACTATTTACTATTACCTTACTTGCTATTTCCAATATGTTCTCTGTTTTGTACTAATAGTGAAAGATATGAACTCTCAGCTTCCTGTTCCCACTGTTATGCCTTCTCATCTTGGTGGGTTCTTATCTCTCTGAAAGCATAAAGCAAAGCTCTTTCTTATATAAGTTGCTTTGTCTAAGGTGTTTTGTTACAGAACTGAAATGTAACTAAAGTAACATACAGATAGATTGTGTGTCTTGATTGACTTTAGTGTCAAGTGACATAAAAATTTAGTTATTCAGTGAACAATTGTCAACTCTTTATACTTTCAATATAACTTTATGGAAGAAAGATGATAAAGATAAAAACACTTAAGAAAATCATACTATTAGGTATAATCAATTCTACTTTATATGAGTATATAATTATTACAAATCAAAGCTTGAAAACTTGAAGCAAATATATAAATGTTAAAAGATAATTTTATTATATCTAGAAAATGCTAGAACAGTTTATATCTGATTTTTATACCCATAATAAAGACATACACATGGACAGTAACTGTAACACAATAAGAGGACTAACAGGGTATTTTATGGAAACATAAGCATAGAGATTTATATTATTACTGTCAACATGAGAACAGTCCATATGAGATATATTTGTTAGGTCACCTGTTTTAAATGTAACACCATGCGAAATGATGTATATAGGAGAGTTAATGAAATAAAATATGTATTCTCAGAGTTTACCTTGTAGAGAAAAACAAAGTTATATATATAAAAAAAGTGGACAGATGGTATACTGTCACCTATTGCTAAAAATAACAAAGAAAATAATGACTGAAGTCAGGATAGAAAATGGTTCAAGATATTAGTGTATGTAGTGATCGGGAATAATTTCTACAAAGATGTAGCATCTGAACTGGGTGTGAGTGAGGTAGGGACAGGGCATTATGGGTGTGTTAAGGAATAGCCGTGGAGAACAGTACATCTGAGTGGCAAAAAAGAACATAAATCAGTGAGAGATGGGGGGGGGGGTTCCATAAGATTCTATACTAAGCTGTTTTTGACTTCAGGTCATAGTGTGTGGTTTGGATTTTATTTTGAACTAAAAAGTCATTGCAGTATTCTAAAAGGAAAATATCTATCGATCGATCTATCTATTGATCTATCCATCCATCTATCTATCTATCTATCTATCTATCTATCTATCTATCTATCTATCTATCTGTCTATCTGTCTGTCTGTCTGTCTGTCTGTCTGTCTGTCTGTCTGTCTGTCTGTCTGTCTATCTATCTATCTATCTATCTATCTATCTATCTATCTATCTANTCTGTCTGTCTGTCTGTCTATCTATCTATCTATCTATCTATCTATCTATCTATCTATCTATCTATCTATCTATCTATCTATCTATCTAGAACAGGTTTCTCTGTGTGGCCCTGGCTGTCTTGTAGCTCCCTCTGTAGATAAGGCTGTCACAGAACTCACAGAGATCCACCTGCCTGTGCCTTCCAAGAACTGGCATTAAGACATAGCTTACTGTTTTATTTTTTTTAAATACACATATTGAAAGAACACCATATATTTATAACAACACAACAACCTATTGTACAAAATAAAAGGAGGGGCATTTCTACTGCTGATATAAAAACTGTTAAAATCTATTGTTTAAAATAGCCAAAACAAAATTTTCTCTCACAACTCTAGAGACCAAAGTTCAAAATAGCTTTAGCTGAGTCAACTTTTGGTGACTACAGGTTAGCCTCATTCTAGGGTTGCCAGAGGAAAACCCCTTCAATGTTTGTCCCACCTTTGTGAGACCTGTTTCTTCAGTCTAAACTGTTATTTCTGATGTCACTCTGCACGCGGCTTTCTTTTACTTGTTCTCCATCTTCCCACTGTATGAGATTCCATCTAGGCAAGTCAGCATAATCTATCTCAAGATCCTTCATTTAATCAATTCTCTAAATAAATAAACAAACAAACAAACAAACAAACCTTTGCTTTGTATATTGCAACTTCAAATTTTTTCAAATGTGACTTTTGCAGGAGCAAAAAGTTCAGCCTGTCAAAGAATAATTGCCCAAAAGCTTCTGCAAAAATCTACACCAAATATCGAAGGAGTAAAGTGTAGTAGGGGAAGCTGGGATATATTTAAGTTCCGTTAGCTCTGAATGTGGTGTAGATCTATTAGTAGATTACATAGAGACTTTGGTAGAGTTAGAGAGGAGTCAAGGTAATGCCAAAAAAGGTGACGTGAGCAACTGGGTGATCATCGGTGCCACTGAAGTGATGGGATGATAAGACAAGAGCTTCAGTGGCATATGTGTGATGGGTTGTTGTTTAATAATTTTATTATTTTGTAAAACTGAATATATTAGCGTTGTATGTATTACTACTGTTCCTCCATTTCCCATTTCCCTTTACATTTCTCACTCTAAGTTATCCTTTGTCCCCTGAAATTCATGATCTCTTATTATTATTGTTATATATACATGCATGTATGTATGTATGCACTCGGGTACATATAACATGCTGAGTACATTTAGCTTTGCATATATATGCATGTGTGTACTAAAAACTGACCACTAGATATTGGAAAAATCTTCGTTGGTGCGTGACACTGAAAGATACTGGTCTTTCTCTCTTAGCAGACATTAACAATCTATAATTCTCTCTCTCTCTCTCTCTCTCTCTCTCTCTCTCTCTCTCTCTCTCTCTCTCTCTCTCTCTCTCTCTCTCTCTCTCTCTCTCTCTCTCTCTCTCTCTCTCTCTCTCTCTCTTTCTCTCTCTGTGTGTGTGTATGTGTGTGTGAGTGTGTGTGTGTATGTATGTATGTATGTGTTTGACTATGTGAAATTTCACTTGGTCATATTGGCATGCCATTTGATGCTGTCTCATTTGGTCTTGTCTCAAACATACTGTTGAGAGTTTCTATGTGCAAATTCTTTTCACTTATACTAAGTTTGAGACTTCCATTGAGTATCCAATTTGACACCCGCATTAGCATTTCATACACAAGGAGTTAGTAGTGTGCCAGCCATTATAACATTGATGCTGTTAACACCACAGGGCAGGGTGCAATTATCTCATCATAAATTAAAATAATGCAAGGTAAATTAATGAGACACACATTTGTGTACTACCCTTTGATGCTGGTGAACTAAGATAGTTAGTAGTCTAATGTTCCCAAAGCAGAAATATGATTTATAATATTATTTATTTTTACTCATACATACCTAATTAGTTTAGACAGAAATCACTAAATCTAGCAAAGATTTAACCTAGTAATTTATGTTTATTTAACAGAGAAACATTTGCAAAATACACATTGCTAATAATGATTTGACATGTTCAAAAAGTTCCAGCAGGAAGAACTCAATGATTTTGAATGCTACTCTCAAACTGATCCAACCTATCAGAATTAAAAATGAAAAGTTCAAGAGCATCCCATTATCCCCAGATACTCTTTTGTCCCCTAGTTTTGACAACTCTAAGAGCAACTCTTTGGAAAGATACCATCTCTAATTACATAATTACAAACCGAGGCATTAACACTAAAGTCGTCATTACCATCTTTTCATGGTCCTTTTCTACAGCTACTTATCGCATACCAATTTTACTTTCTGTTGAACTAAAACTTGTCATACGCAATTCTATTTTGTTATACCTTTTGACAGAATAAATCTGCTTCAAAATGCCTTCATTTAATTTAACATATTCATGTTTTTATTTGTGAGTGTGAGAGCTAAATATTGGCAATCTCAGCCTAAAAACACAGGCCTATTAAGCTCTATGTGTAATGAATGACCTTTTCTTCAATGATGTATGAGTTGCTCCAGTTTGTATTTGGCATACTGCTGAATATAAACAAGCCATATAGAATTTTCTATAGTGGTTGCTTTGTTAAATCAAGTTTCATACATTTTAATGTTTATACTAGATAAAAATGCAATAGCCCACTTTATTTAGAACTTTAGACAATTTATATTCTGAAGGCTTAAGAGGAGTCACATGAGTAAAGTGGACAATTACAAAGTCAGTTTCCATGTAGCAGGCAACCGCATAAGACAGGCAAACTACACAAGACAAAAGTATCGTTTCCATAAAGTCATAGAATCAAATAAGAAGATCAAGTTGCAATAATAATCTGAAGTAAACTCACTCCTATCTGTTATATTTTGAATGGGCATACAAGCATAATCCAAGAACAATTACATGTTTTTTTAAGAAACTTGTGTCAGAAGACTCTCATCTTAGTTTCTTGTGGTTTTCTCAGAAACCTCCTCATATGAACTCTATTCTTGGACAGTTTTTCTTCAGTTAAGAACTTCCCTCTTCCAGATATAGAACACCAATACTGTGAGTGAAAAATGTAGAGACACTATAGCTATTTATAATTGTAAGAGAACTGTCGATTAGTTAAAAAATCAAGCATAGCACAAAAATGCTTGTACACAGCATAACAAAGGTAGTAACAAAAATGAATGGAAAAACTTTATATTTCTTCAAATACATTAAGATGCTTTCAGGTTGTATCAACAACTCCATTATTTTCCTGTCACTTTTTTCTATAGGTTTTTATCAAGTGATTAATTAAAGATAATAACAATGTTTATAGTTTGTGTAGCTGCCAGAGAGTATCCATCTCCATTGTCTCACACATAAAACAGCAGTGACTACGGATTAATAGTTTAGAGAATCAAGACTTGAAGATTCACTTGCTTAAGCTTTGATTCTTATTAAATAATTCAGAGACAAACACCCATTGCTTTCTGTAAATCTTTTGTTTTTATTTGTATTATTCTGTGAATTTTGAAAGTTAAAATATTTTATTAACAATTAACAACTGCCACATACAGACAAAAGAAAGAAAGAGAGAGAGAGAGAGAGAGAGAGAGAGAGAGAGAGAGAGAAAGAGAAAGAAAGAAAGAAAGAAAGAAAGAAAGAAAGAAAGAAAGAAAGAAAGAAAGCAAGAAAGAAAGCAAGAAAGAAAGAAAGAAAGAAAGAAAGAAAGAAAGAAAGAAAGAAAAACAGACAAACCTTCATGGTCATAAAGGCAGACAGGTTGATCAATAAAACTGAAGATACAAAAATCCATACACCTAATTTTTGACCAAAAAAGCCAGAAATGCACAATGGACCAAAAAACTGAACTTTTAATAAATTTTTAATAAATGGTGCTGGTATAACTGGATATCAACATGTAGAAGAGTGGGAATAGTTCCATACGTATTATCCTGCACAACAGACAATTCCAACTGGGTCAAATACTTCAGACATACAACCAGATACAGGTAGGGACAGGGCATTATGGGTATGTTAAGGAATAGCCGTGGAGAACAGTACATCTGAGTGGCAAGAAAGAACATAAATCAGTAAGAGGTGGGGGTTCCATAAGATTATATACTAAGCCATTTTTGACTTCAGGTCATAGTTTGGATTTTATTTTGAACTACAAAGTCATTGCAGTATTCTAAAAGGAAAATTATCTATCTATCTATCTATCTATCTATCTATCTATCTATCTATCTATCTATCTATCAGTAAACTTAATAGAAGAGAATGTGGGGAATATCTTTTAATGCATTGACTTTGGAGATAACTTCCTGAACAGTAGACTTTTGTTGAAGATCCTGTGAAGGCGTGATGTCCTAGTGTAGGGGAATGCTAGGACCAGGAAGCAGGAGAGGGTGGGTTGGTGAACAGGGGAAGCGTAAAGGGAGAAGAAGGTTTTTGGAGGAGAAACCAGGAAAGGGGATAACATTTGAAATGTAAATAAAGAAAGTATCTGATAAAATAAATGAATGAATGAATAAATAAATAAATTAATTAATTAATAAGAACAATTAACAATAAACGGGACCTTACAGAACTGAAAAGGTTATATAAAGCAAAAGACACTATCCATAAGATGGACCAGCATCTTAAAGACTGGGATAAGATATTCCCTAATATCTAATATCTAGTATCCAAAATACATAAAGAATTCAAAAAAAATCAGACAATAACCCAAATAACCCATGGGGTAGAGCTCTAAATAGAGAATTCCCAATAGATTATCAAATGGCTGAGCAACTTTCTTAAAAAAAGAACACACTGAGTGAGGTAACCCAAATCCAGAAATACAAACATGGTATGTACACACTTAAAAGTGGAGATTATCTCATTAGTAAAGGATGAACATGCTAGAATTCATAGACCCAGAGAGGCTATGTCATAAGGAGAGTTTAAGTGTGGTTGCAGGGATCTTCTTGAAAAGAAAGGGCAAAAGAACAAATTTTTGCAGTTAGACTGTAGTCAGGATGTGGATGGGAAGAGGGGTGTTCAGGCAAGTTGGGAAAAATTAAGAGACAAAGTGCTAGGGGGTGTGACTGGAACGGAGGGAAATTTGGTGGCAGATGTAGAAACCTAGTGCCATGGAAACTCCCTGAAATCTACAAGAGTGACCCTATCGAAGTCTCCTAGTAATGAAGGATATCGAGTCTGAACTGGCCATCTTCCACAGACAGGCAAAGTTCCCAACAGTGAGAATCAAACATCAACCCAGTCACAAAATCATTGACCAAATACTATTGACAACTAACTAACTAACTAACCAACGAACTACTCAGTGAATGATTGCTCTTTATATTCTGTTATATTCATAAATAATTCAGAGATTGGTGTTTAGCCCAATTGTCATCAGAGTGGTATTGTTTAGCAGCTGATAGGAGTATATGGAGAGACTCACAGCCAAACACTAGTTGAAGCCAGGAGAACTTTGAAGAAGAGTGGGAAGAAGGAAAGGATCAGAATGGTAGCAGAAGATTGCCTAGTCAGCCATCATTGGGAAGAGAGGCCCCATGGTCTTGCAAACTTTATATGCTCCAGTACAGGGGAACACCAGGACCAAGAAGTGGGAGTGGGTGGGTAGGGGAGCGGGGCATTTATAGGAGACTTTGGGGATAGCATTTGAAATGCAAATGAAGTAAATACCTAATAAAAAAATGAAAAAAAAAAAGAATTGTAGGGACATGAGCCATAGAATCAATTAAGCAAGGTTCATAGGGTATATAGAGATGAAAGGGACATTCATAGACCAGGTATGGATCTGAGCTAGGTCCTTTGCATATACATTATGGATGAATACCTTCGGTTCTTGTGGAACTCCTAAAAGTGAAAGTGGGGGCATCTCTCATGCTTTTGGCTGCACTTAGAACTGCTCTTCTCCTACTTGTTCACCATGTCCAGCTTTGATAAGGGGGTTTGTGTCTAGCCTTGCTGCAATTTGATTTTTTATGCCATGTTCAGTTAAAATCCTTGAGAAACCAGCTCTTCTTTTTTTTTTTTTTTTTTTGAAAGGAATAAGGAATTGGAAGAGGTGTGAAGCTAGGGGAAAGAGAAGGTGAGGAGTGGGTGGAAGGAGTGGAGGTAGGGGAAACTTCAGTCTGGATATAACATATGTAAAGAATAAAATACAAAACAAAGTAAAACAACAGCAATAACAAACAAGCAGTCAACTGTGTCCTAGACAATAGCTAGAAAGTAAATTATTTACAATAGATATTACTGTTATTTTTCTCAAGGGATAAAATATGCCTTGGGTAGAAGCAGAAGCAGAAAGATAACCAAAAAAAAAAAAAAAAAAAAAAAAAAATTAAATAAGTAAATAGATTTAAAAAAAAAAAAAAAAAAAAAAAAAAAAAAAAAAAAAATCCTCACTCAGGTATTCCAGCCTGACTGACTGCTTCCTCCTGTCATTTTTCTGCTGGATGCTTTTAAACCCATTTTATGGTATTAATCTGATGTTTCTCTCTGCTACTTGCTATTTTTTTCTTTCACATTTGCTAGGAGCTATAATACCCAGAAACATGTCCTATTCCTTATTGTTACAGACTATTCAATTATCAGGTAAACTTTATCTGAGTATGAGGACAAGATGGATATAGAGGATAAAGAAATCTCATTAGAATATAGGATTATGAACAATGCTATTAACATTCATTTCCCTGTTCTAGAAAGGCTAAGGTTAGAGACTAGAAAAAAATATATTTTTTTTGTAAATTAGATCACTACATAAGACTCAGTAGATATAATCTAAACCCTGGAGTTTTCAATTTCCTATAATATGAAAAATCTTCTCCTTCATTATCAAACAGTATTAGCTAGTTAGGCCTGAAGATCAGCTTTCCCTTATGGGCATGTAGTGCTGTGTCTAGTTGGCCGATTTTGTGTTACTGTCTCTCCCATCACAACTATATTATTCTGGGACTTGCTTGTCCCTTGTAGAAATCTGACTTTGTGTTATTCACAAACTAAAGAGATGTAATTGAAGGCAAAACTTTAGCAGTCTCTTTATTGTTGTTTTTCAAGACAGGGTTTCTCTGCCTATTCCTGTCTGCCCTGGAACTCACTTTGTAGACCATACTGGCCTTGAACTCATAGATTTTCCTGCATTTGTTTTCCGAGTTCTGAGATTAAAGGTGTGCACCACCCAGCTAAGCATTTTTTTCATTTCTAATAAAACGAAGCAATCTTCACCAGAAATATAATTTTATTTTATTCTACATATTTGAATAATCTTGATATCTCTAAATTTCACTTCTTTTTTCAGAAAACAAGTGCTTTTATCTATAAGTATGTCTGTAAGAGTATTAATGTATTTTTAAATCATAGAATTAAAAGAAAATATCTCGGTGCAATATATTATACATATTCAGTAAATTATTATAAAATTACTAAAGTGCCTTTAAAAATTGTCTGAGATTACCTTATTCCTTCATGTAAAGACTTCATCATTAAACTTGCTACTATTTTAATGCAGTAAATAGTTTAAATTTAAATTTAAAACAGAATACAGTGGATGAATATTGTCAACATTTTATAATATCTGTTTTATCTACCTATCAAGTTACTGAAGACAAAATATCTAATGGAAACAAACTGAATGAAGAAAGAGTTAATTTGCCTCCAGTTTGAAAGGATTCAGTCCATCTGGGTGGGAAGGACATGAGGCTCTCTAGCAATGAGAACATGTGGCAGCTGGTTATATTGCAATGCTAATCAAGAAGAAGAGGGACTGGAGCCAAAGTCCAGGTCAGGGACTGGCCTGTAGACAAGAAAGGCACCAGTAATATCTACTGTGAGAAATATACATTCTCCGCTTAACTCCACTTGCTAAACGTGTCACAACACGTTACACTGTGCCTCCAGCTGGTGAGGACATGCACATCATTCTCAAGAATTTATAGGGAATACTTCATATCCAACCTATAGGAGCAGCATTTGATTAATTAAATATTTTAATTATTTAATATATGGAACTTATTTAACAAATTTTCTCAGAATGAGAAATTGAACTATTTGAATGCTGTCTCCAGAAGTAGCAAAACACTAGAACTTGGCTTATAAAGAGAATGCATTAAACTTTAAAAAGTACAGCTAAGGTGTCATTCATGTCCAATGTTCTCTCAACAGTAGAATATGTTATCTTTTCCACAGTAGCTTCAGAGTTTCCACAGTTTCAAAAATCCTCCCAAAAAAAGGAGTGTGCAGTGTTTGAGAATGTAAAGCAAAAAATGGATTATGACAAGTATGTTAGGAAAACGGAATTGCCACAATATTAAAGGAAAAGTTTATTACAGATAATTGCTTGCTCTGTTTATGCTGTTTCTGTAGAACTAGGGTAAGCAATTTAGGTTACAAAGATTTATAACAGTTTTCATGAAGATATATGAAATCCGAAACTTGCAAGCTTTTAAAATCCTCCTATAAATCATTTTACACATTTAATTTCTTCCTGTAAAATTTTTATGGGCCCATACACAGAAGAAGGCTTAAATAACTGCAGGCTTTCCAAAGAGAAATATAGAAGTGGAATTTCCCTCATGTACTTTCTATCTAATACATGCTGCAAATTCAAAGACTTCAGTTGTAAATGGTTAAACACATGGTTTTGTTATTCAAATACATACAGTGTTCTGCAGCATTAGAAGAAATCTCCTTCAATTAGGACTCCTTTAAAGTTAGCTTTATCTACATTAGATGTGAGTCATAGAATTAAATGTTCTGTTAATCTCAAAAGTATACATTTTATATTTTTTGTTGTGTCTTTAAAGGCTGAGCCATCTCTCTATCCCAGTGCTATTAATAATATGACTGCAGACTCATTGTTGAAAGTGGGATATAGAAGAAAATCCCCATCTTCATCCCCCCTTCAAAAAAAATTAACAGCTTATACCAGAATCCATCTAAGAGAACTCTCCAAAATTGTGATAAGGATTCTGAAGTGTAGTCTCCATAATAATTGGCTTCTGGTGGAATTGTAGGTGGGATGGACTTAGTTTTCTTTAAGATGCTGGGAGTTTGACTATAATCCAGTGAGTATATGGGTAAGATAAATTGAATTTCCTCCTCTTGCTTCTGCTCACCTGCTCCTGCTCCTGCTCACCTGCTCCTGCTCCTGCTCACCTGCTCCTGCTCCTGCTCCTGCTCCTGCTCCTGCTCCTGCTCCTGCTCCTGTTCCTCCTCCTGCTCCTGCTCCTCTTCCTGCTCCTGCTCTTGCTCCTGTTCCTCCTCCTGCTCCTGCTCCTCTTCCTGCTCCTGCTCTTGCTCCTGCTCCTCTTCCTGCTCCTGCTCCTGCTCCTGCTCCTCCTGCTCCTGCTCCTGCTCCTGCTCCTGCCCCTGCCCCTGCCCCNCCTGCCCCTGCCCCTGCCCCTCCCCCTGCCCGTCCTCCTCCTCTTCCTCCTCCTCCTCATCATCATTCTCTTTGGAAGGGGTATCCAAAGTGTAGTGGGGATGGACCTAGAAGAAATGGGAAATGAGTTTGATCAGGGTGTATGATTTGAAATTCCCAAATAATCCATAAAATACTATGTTGAAGAAGCACACATTTTAATACTCATATTGGATGATTAAATTATTATCCTAAGAATTCTTTGTAGAAATCAGTACTTTTAATTTTAAGACTATTCACTTGAATTGAAAACATTGTTATAACTGTAATATAATGGCTATCATATGTATTTGTGTGAACTTGGTCTTTGAAAGGCTGAAGGGGATAGTATATTTAACATTATGGTTCACTGTCTGATTGACTTGATATTAAATGAACAGATTAAGAAAAACACAGACTGTTTAAGATATTTTTTTAAAAAAACTAAGTGGCATGAGTATAGCTTTTGCATTTTTGACTCTTTTTAAATCATATATTTAACTTCAACTTTGGCTATACACATTGATAATCAAAATAAGACTTAAAATCCAACTTGAATTGCTTGGGAATACCATATATTTGTTTCACCATATGAGGCAATAAATTTAATGTGTGTGGTTTTGTTCATATGGGCTCATTTAAATTTAAATTTGACTTGATCATTTACCCCTAGTCTTATGTTTCCCAAACAGGAAGAACTCATTTGGAAAACGAAATTTTCTTTTGGCACATCTTCAACTATTTTTAGGATATCAAACCTTAGTCACTTTTTCTACTTTTATTGTCGAGAATCAGAGCTTTAATACAGAAGAGTATCATCCCTGTTTATGCAGATACACAAATTAGGAAGCAATTCATGATTATATTTTAAAATGTTATATTGCACTTACAGTACAGTCTTTAAAAGGAAGTTCTTCATGCGTGTCTGCTTTAAAGGATTTTCATAAAAAGCATGTCTTCAAATATGTGAGTTTTTTTTTAAAACATATATTTTCAGGCTAGTTATCAGCAGAAAACTTGTAGATATCACTTCCTGAAATGGTTCACCAATCTGAATTGTTTAATAACATTTTCAAATTTTCCTCTGAGAAATAAGTTTTTATACTGAAGGATTTATTTTTCTATATTTGACTTGTGTTTTGTTCTATGGCAGCTTTTAATATTCGTTTTTGTTAGGTATATTTATAATTTATCGTTTATATGCTGTTGGGAGTTTCGTTCCTGATCATAGCTATTTGGTGTTATGTATGTTGATTGCATCTATAAGGATATGCCCTTTTTTGAGTTTAGGAAAGTATTTTGTATGATCTTGTTGAAGGTCTCTGGTCTATGAATTGACCTGGAATTCTTCTTCATTTATATCTATAATTCAGAATTTATATCTTCTCATACTGTCCTAAAATTCTGCTTATTCCATTCTTATGAGTTTTAAAGTCCTTCTGCTCTGTGCTTCTGTGAATGAACTTCTTTACTTTGTCTTCAAGACTGGATATTTTACCTTCTACATGATCCACTCTACTTGTAAAACTTTCCCCATATGTTCTAATATGTCATTTTGAAAAAAATTATTATTTCATCTTCAATTAAGCTTGATTCCTATTCAACATGACTATATTTTATTGAATTCAGTTTTCAAATCATTCACTTTTCTTTGTCTTTTCATTCAGTCTTGTGTTTAGGTTTTGTTAGAGATTACTCAGGTACTGATTATCTTTAAGTTCACTGAGCTGTTTGTTTTTCTGTTCTTTATAATTCTTGTAATCTTTAGGAACTTTTACAGCTTTTTAATTTCTTTGTCTTTATCTTTATATAAGTAATTCCTATTGGAGAACCCTTTCTGTAGCGCTGGTTGATTTGCAGAAAGCACACTTTGTTGAAATTTCAAATTCTTTGTGTGTGTGAGGGGGGGATTTGGGTGTGTGTGATGTGGATTTATTTTCTTGGCTGTGTCTCTGATATGGTGTACAGCTAGCTTGTCTGTATATCTATGCCATGTTAGCTTGCTAAAGACAAGCCAGTATCCCTGGGAAGCAGCCGGTGCGGGATCAGGTACCACAGATGACATTTTCTGGGGAAGTAATTTTAGTTAACCTGCATCTCTAGGATGTATGGCAGGCTAGAGAGTCCCTGGTAAGGAAGGGTCTGTGATCTTCCCTCTATCAAAGGAAAGGAAGGAGCACAGTATGAGGTCATAAGCCCTGTTTGGAGCGTGATTGCTTCCACTACACGTATGTCACTCTCTCCATTCAGGTGATATATTTTTAATCAATCTCTGTATGGCAGTAACATAGACCCAGGGACCACATTTTGGAAACAGTATTCTAAGAATCTGGGTAAAGTATGACCTGATTGGTGCAAGAGAATGGTAAACTATGATGACAATGACAGATGAATATATTCAACTGCAAGAATTAGTGGTCAGCTGCTCTTTAGTTTTTGGTTAACCAGTAGTAACCAGATTTTACAGATTAAATGTATAATTTTTATTTCATCTTTCTGTTTCCCAGGCTTGTACTGAGGTAAGATTATAGATATATGCCACAAATCCCACCTGCAAACTAAATGTGTATTTTTTAAAGAATCTCCTATATAAAAGATTTCAATATGTAATAGAGGATTAATTTATATGTACTTAATATATTGATAGAAAATGATATTATATTAAATAGGTGTAAAAGTTGGTAGATAAGTATGTAGGTAAAGAAATAGGTAAAATTCTTGTTTTAGATAATTGCTAAACATTGTCCATACTCTTAACCATTTACATATTTTAAGAAACAATAAAACATGTAAACAGTTCTAAATTATTGCAACTCAAGCTAACACAAGTTGGGTAATTGAACACAGTTTGAATTACATTGTATTTATTATTTTGATCAAAGAATAAATGCCGATATCGATTTTTTTAAAAATAATTTTACTTGTTTTAATCCTGTTTGTTATTTTCATAGTTATTTAACTTGACTTTTCATAGTTGACTATATGTATTATATTTAAGTAAATGATATACTGTAAGTCTAAAGTAACTTTTAGTTTATATCATTAGAATTATCTCTTTACTTATGGATATAAATAAATATGCAATATAAAATATGAGCTAATAAATTTTGATTTGGGTTAACAGAAACATGATAGTTTCTGCATTCCTCTAATAAGGTAATGAGTTAAACTAGAAAAAAAAAACAGCTACTATTTCCAAAATATGTCTCATAAATATGTTAGTATCTTATTAGAAAGAAAAATACTTCCCTAAATTATACACTAATTGATTTTGCATGTATTATTACAGTAGCTTAATTGATTTAGAGCAAAGAATAATTTCAGAGGAAACTGAATCCTAACAGCCACAACCTAGCATCTGATTTGTGTGTGCTGCAGAGGATTGGATCATGGTTTTCTAAACTATAGAAGAATACTACCACTGAGCTCCATTCTTTGCCATTAAAAATCAGATTTAAAATTTACAATAATTCAAGAAGCTCCTGTCAAAAGCCTGAATCATTTCAACCTATAAGACATCTCATAGAAAACATATAATAAAAATTTCATATAGAGTCACAGATCAGAGAAGGAAATCAAGAACAAAGATTGACATATGATATTCATAAGGCTCTAGCAAATAATAGTTATATGCATAATAGAAATATATAAAAGAAGAAATGTTGATATCTGTAATGCGTGTAAAATTATAGCTACCTGGAAAGAGAATGGAGCAGATAATAGAGTAGTGGAAGAATCCATGAGACAGCCTGGGAAGTTGTGCAACCATGGGAATCTGTGTTCTAACCCAGTACCTTTTTACTGGCATGTATATTTATTCCCAGGACTAGAGAGGCAGAGACAGAGAAATCCCTGGATATTGTTTCTATCTATGTCAGTTAGTTCTAGGTTCAATGAAAGATCCTGTCTCAGAAGATAAGATAGGGAGCAATAGATGCAGACACTAGACATTGAACTCTTGTGTCTACATAGATTTTCACACACAGACAAAAGTACACCCAAATTCCCCACCTCCACACAAGTGTGAGTTTTCATTTCCATATGTTATGTAACAATTCCATCTTCAAGAGAGGACCATTAAGCAGGAATGCAAACAATTCAAAATCTTCAGGAATTCCCTTGAAATTGAGCAGATGCTCCCAGCCATAGTGAGGAATAAAAGCTGCAAAGATGACTCAGGCCAGTCAAGCTGCAAGGAAAGCCTCTCAAACAAACCACACTGTACAGAAGGCTATGGACCACACCAGATTCCTGGGAGAAGCAGAACCTAGCTGAGATGCCTGCCAGAGGGAATTCGACCAATGTCACTTAGAAAGGACACTCGCCAGCATGTTGAGCTGTTTGCAAGCTGTGCAGTATGCTCTAGGTTTACTAGCTTTTGGGAGCTGTCACCAATGTGGGCAAGGGTCTTGAGGATGCAGTTATCTTTGAGTCACTTCAGCTTCTGTAAGCAACTCCTCACCCATATACCTATAAGTAACTCTAAAAAACTCATGGGTCACTAAGTTGGACTTTGGTGGTATCCACCATTTTGTTTGTCATAGGAGCCCTCTCTGGGGAGAGTAGATGTCTATGTTGTGCCTTCCCAGGAAAAGTTTTGTCATTCAACACCATTTTGGCTTATTTGTTCCTGAGTAATAAAGTGTCATCACTTCCCTTCACACATATGTAGCGGATATGCAGTTTGGTGTGCATGCAGGTTCCCGAACAACTAGAGCAGGGGCTGCCCTGACTCTGTTGCTTCTCTGTTGTTGGGATTTTGTTTCCCAAACTGTACTGCCTTGCCTGGCCTCAGTGGAAGAGGATGTATCTAGTCCTGCAGGAGTTCTAGGTGCCATGGTGGGTTGGTACCCAGGTCTATTTCCCCCTCCTTCAGAGATAAAGGTGAGGGGGGTGTGGAAGGGGTCATGTGAGGTGGCAACTGGGAGGGGTTGCTGCAACCAGGATGTAAAGTGAATAAATAAATTAATGGGAAAAACCTCATCACTTAACTAGTAGGTTTTGTTTCATCAAATTTATGCACTATAACTTTTGCTCAAGATGCAATGGCCTGAAATGATTTTAAAAACATAGTGAATCTGCTTTACAGCATTTCTTTATTAATTCAACATATGTAAATAGGTTTGATTCAATGTCAGACCCTACAAATGAGATATCGTGAACAGTAACACCAGACATTGCCCCTGACCTAGGTAGTGTGAATCAGAATGGGTATGGACAGAAAGTATCTTTGAAACCATAATCTTCCAGTCAAACTAACTGGTAAGCAAGGGATATGGAGAAGAACAGGTATATTGAGGTTCAAAATCAAATCCCTAAAGAGCAAGAAATCATATGTGAAGCAAACTAAATGATGTTGTACACATAAATGTTAAACAACCTACTTTTAATAAGGGTTCCACTTCTCCTCTAGCCCACTACCCAGCAGAGGTAGCAGAAGAGAAAAGTAGTTAGGATATGAGGGAAATGAACCTCTTCAACAATAGTTCTTTGTGAATGAGCTCAGACTTTGGCAGCAATTCAGTCCCATAGCAAAGAGCAAATACAACTCAGCAGCTACTGACAAGTTCTGTAAACAGGCAGATACCACAGATGAACTGGCAGCTACAGTCCAGTCCTTTCACCAGGCATTAACCAGCAGCTGTAGTTTAATCCTGAAGAAACTACAAGGCTTTCAAACTAGCCTGAGGCAAGGTTGCTAAAGTGACAAGCTGCTGCAGGAACCTCATGAGCAGCTCTTGGGCAAGCTTCTCTCAATAGTGGCACAAGTTTAGCTCAACAACACTATAAAAGGCAAAACAGTGCATGTATGTTGTTAGCAAAGCATAGCAGGGCAGAGGAAACCAAACCATTGCTCAGTCCCTCACTGGCTGTGGGGTCATATTTATACTCCTTTATCATGGGTCCTTTCATCTGTCTTTGCTTCAGGAAAATATTCTTTGCCATGTCTGCTCCAGCAAAACATACCTTTACCTGTATCTGCTTCAGAAAAACTTAGTTTGCCTTGTCTATTTTAGCAAGACATTCTTTCACCTATGTGCCTGAGCAAAACATTATTTAACATAACTGCCTTTCCAAAGAAGTTTCCACTTCATATTGTAGTGTTGGAAAGTATCATGTTGCATTAAGATGTGATAAAACTCTCATATTCCTGGTGTATGAGAAATGACTGGACATTATGTTCCAGATTCAATATCTTTGCTACTATTTCAGATTGCTCTTCTTCCCTTTTTCTTTCTAATCATCTGCTTCTCTCGTCTTTTCTACTGTCTTTTCTCTTTTTTTCATTTCTTTTGTTTTATATTTCAGACAGAGACTTTCTTTATAGTTTGGAATATCTTGGTGCCCACTGTGTTGTCCAGACTGGCCTTGTGACAATCCTGCTTTCACATTCTGAAGGCTAGTCTTCCTTTTTCTCCCTCATTTTTCCTATCCATCATTCTTTTATGAGCCTGGAGATAAACACTATACTCCAACTCCCTAGGTAAGCTAAGAACTATAGCCCATCTCCCTAGATGAAATATTTTTCTATACATGTCAAAGGTATAATTGTAGTTTCAAAATGAGGAAGTTATTTCCTTTCTTGGCTCAACTGTTTCCATGACTGGCACAGGCACTGAAATTACCACAAACAGCTTTCCCATATATTCATCTCTAGTCAAGTCTTCTAAACTTCAGGCATTATTATATAAATGTTCACTTGTAAGAAAAATTGAGATATATTTAATTTATTTAAACTTTTTCAAAATGAACCTTGATCTTATGTTTTACTTTGTACTTGACCAATTACTCCTTCCTTTGCAAGGCAAGACCGATACACTGAATGACATTTCCTACCTTTAGCTGACATTTCTGAACCTCAACTTTCTTTAATTCAACATCCAACTGAGGTGTGGAAGGTATTTTATAAAAGTTATTTGAAGTATAACTCTCTCTTTTATTTTCACCTAGACTTTCTATTCCACCATTTATCTAAAATGATAGATTTTTCTATACATGCCAAAGGAATAATTAGTAATTTTAGAATGAGGAAGTTATTCTTCTCTTTCATGGCAGGATACTGTTCTCTTGCTCTTGATGAGGTAGCATGTCTGAGACTTGATGCCCTGATGCTAGACCTGGAGAAGTTGGACTTTAGGATGTCGGTAGTACCCCTATGTGCACCAGAAAATCTATGCATCATGCTTATACATAAATAAGTTTCAACACCAGTAATTGGAAATTTTTCTTATCAGAATTTTAAGTATGGTTCTTAATCTACAGAATAATGAAAGTAGTGTCTCCATTTAAATACGCATATAACCACTTGCTTACAACTGACCTCAAAGTTCATACAACAGTGCGTTATATACTCCTGCAGAGAGGAAAGAGAGTCTTCTCTCTAGTGCTTTGCAACTAAATTCTCATACATTTTTGCTCATTTTTCTCAACTCTTTTTGTTTAAGGACCTTCCAAAGTGAAATAGACACCTTTTTCTACCAAAAATATGTCAACAAATGAGTGTCTTGTTTTTACAAAGCATCTCAAATTGTAGTGAACTGTTGTATTTTAATTTCATTGTTGTGAGCTGATTCTGCAAGATAAGTAGGCATGGATACCTGAGATGAATGCGTTTGTTTATGAGACTAAATGAAGAGTCTCTTAATTCAAAGGAAATAAGGTTATAAAAATATCTTACACTGTAATTTGACAGCATATATGTAATCAGTCTTGAAATGTTTATGTCGTCCCTGTAACTGAATAACCAGTTGGTTGTCCCTGAGCAGTCCTACAGTAGCACTGGACTACTGATGACACATTAGAACTTGAGTTTTCAAAGACCCTTCTACTGAGCTTTTAATTCTACCTGGGAATTGTATGGAACTAGAAATCTTGTCACAGGTTATACATCTCTTCTGAAGTTCTAAAAACCATAGGTTTTATAAATCAGACTTAGAATCAAAGAATAATCTTGATAAATTCAGTCATTATTCATGTGACCAAGTATAGGTTATTTAAGTTATGTATATTTAGGGTCTTTCTATTAATAAATATATATTATTAATCTCTTTTATTATTTATTTAAATTTTAATGATGCCTATCTTATTAGATAGCAGTTATCAGTGTGTGCATGGGGTTATGTTTGTACGTTTTTTTGTATATGGAAGGGTGGGCAAATTGTTTGTAAAAGAGCTTACTTGTACATGCACATGGGAAAGCTAGAGGGTAATGTTGTGTATCTTTTATCACTTCATTATAATTTTGGAGACGGTGTCTCTTACTGAACCTAGAGTCCATTATTTTGGCTGGACTGGTCAACAAAACTCCAATATGGGTGATGATTCACAAAGCTGGAACTCTGGAGTTCTCTTCACAACTTTCAGTCTCCTTTGCTGGAAGCTGTTTAACCTTCCTATGAAAAGCCAAATTATGGACTTGAAGAATCTTGCAAATCCTCCTGCCTCTGCCTCCCGAGTGCTGGAATTAAAGGTGTGTGCCACCACGCCCGGCAAGCGAATGTTTTAATTTGAAAAAAAAAAAAAAACAAATAAACAAAAAACCTAAAATGCCATTGTTAGGAAATAGATAAAAACCATTAGAATTCAATTTGGTGAGTTGTCACTAGAGTAAAATACATGACAAGAGTCAGACACCAGAAGAGGTATTTAACAACTTTGGATGTTTTGACAGATGTTTAAGAGGAAGTGACATTAAACAAGAATTTTTGTGTTTGGTTCCATGCTGGTATTGAACCTATGACTTCATATACTTTATTGCTGAGCCATACCTGCAGTCCAAACTAGCACTTTAAATCTGTTTCTGAGTGAGCCAACAGAGTTTCCATCTGCCTTTGCAGAGATATATAATGAGAACCCCATGTAATTTCCACAAGAAGAGCCTCAGCTGTCAGCTCTAAAACAGCCAAGGACTAAGAGTTTTCTGCATTGTAAAAGACAAACAATTGCAATGAAATTGGTTGACTTAAAAAAGAGATTTCATAATTTGAATAAGATTAGAAAACCTTGCAAATAGTGGTTTAGGGCACAGGGGACTTGAGATACATGAAAAATCTTAGCTTAGAGTAAAAGAAAATTAGTTAGTGTAAATAAAAATTTACTTTTTAAATTTTTCCTTAACTTTTATCCCTTTTATTAATCGTTAATGTTCCTTAATTTTTCCTTAATGTTATTTTTACTCAAAAGATTATTTGTGGTTGTCCTGTGGTGGTAACTTGGTACGAGGGGTAATGAGCTAATTTTTTGTAGATATATAATATGTGCTGTAAATAAGGATAAACTAAAAAAAAAAAATTAGAAAAGAAACCTAAGTAGCAGGTATTTCTCTACATACTTGTCAAAATACCACACTAGCACATTCACCAAATTTTCACTTATGTTAGTCACTATTTTTGTGTTTCTGATGGCTGAAGCCCAGAGAGGAGACCTGAACCTCTGTCTCCATTTCTGATCAGTTTGTGAACATACAGCAGATTGCTTTGGACATTTTAAAGCAGATATGTTAAGAAAGAAATACTGAGAGTAGGATTTCATTATTCCTGTGGATCACAGACACATTAGGATGATCTCCCACATATGTGGCTGCCTCACCAGGAATTCATAGCTATTTCACTGGACTCATGTTTACTAGAGTTTGAAAAGCATGCCACATATTCATCTCTGACTGACAACATATTATTGAAAATATTGGTCAAATGGGGCCCATGGAACCACTATGAACCCCCAACCATTAGTTTGTAGGAAAGTAACTGTGAGTATTTTCTGGTTACTATGCCTATCCTACACATCTGATTGCAAGTGTGTGTTTCAGACATGAGTACATTGGTTTTTAATCAAACTTAGAGTGTTCTGAGAGAAGATGCCCACTCCTCAAGCTTCATCAACAATAATGGAATCATCACTTTCTTCATACAGAAGTTATACTTTAGGACCTCTGCACTGATCTATCAACTCTGTGAATATCTTTGGTACAGAGTGAAAGTTTGAACTAATGTCTGATTGTGCTAGGTAACACCAGTCCAGAATAAGGCCAAAATACTTATGAGCATTTTAGAGATTCTTTTAGATAAGTAGCACAACAGTAAACTACATAGAAATAATTTGTACCATTCTCTTCTCAGCTTTGTAAACATTCCTCTGTCTTAATATGCTTCATTCCCAGATGAAAGTAGACTCAATAATTACTCTAAATTATTACTAGGAACTGTGTTCCTTTTTAAACCAATCTTGTCCTCAATTAGTATACCATAAATAGCATTGTAGTCCAATACATTTACATTGATACCCTTCTACGTTTTACCAGCATATGTATGTGTGTGTGTATGTGTATGTGTGTGTGTGTTTTCATATATATAGATACCTTGTTTAGTCTATATAAAGTTACATGCGTGTATGTTTTCACAGCTGACTATTTGGTAATATATAGTCAATTTGGTGTATTTTTTGGTGTGTTCTTTGGGGAAGGTATTTCTATCTCACTCTCAGCATTCCTTAGCTGCCTGTAGTTCTTTGTGTAGGGTTGATGCCTTGTGGTCTTCATTCATTTACCTTGGCGTGTCTTTTGGTTGTCCTCGTTCAACTCATGTTTAGGCAGTCAGGTCGATGAGACTTTATGGGTGTGGTTTCTTACATTACTAGAAGTCACAATCTCAGAGCAATGTGACTGATCATTTGGCACTTACAATCCTTCTGTAGTGTTCCTAGAGTGTTAGGTACAGCATTGTCTTGTAGAAGTGTATCTTAGGGCTGGGTTCCACAACTTTGCATTTTGATTATTGTTTTCTAAAACAGTCTCTGTTTCAAAGAGAAGTTTCCTCATTGTGGATTGAGAACTAGATTTATCTGTGGTTATAAGGCAGATGATTAGAATGTAGTTAGGGGTTATTCTAGTGTACTAGAGTGTTGGTTGTAGATTCTCCGTCAAGATCCATGATTTCACTAACCCTGGTTCTGGGTCTTAAATGCAATTAGAGATCTGTTGGGTTTTGCCAAGGATTATCTTGCCATGATGGTGGTGGATGTTGATCATATGTATCATACCTGCATAGGAGTGTTGGTTGCTTCCTTCCTTTGAAAGCTTCAGTAGTATCAGGAGTTTCTGGAACCTTGGAGCCTGTGACTCTATTGTGTGGTATCTGCAACATCAGGGATGTATTATTTGTGGTGGCAATGAAGGGAAATAAGAATGGGCTAATATATTTTGAGAGTCTCTTGAACAACCCAACAGACAACTTAAAATAGAACTTCTCATGCTTATTATTGAGTATTGAGGTGGTATCTGGCTCTTAGAGAAAGCATCTCTAGCCCAGATAGGAAAATTTTTTTTATAATTGTATATAAATATAAATAATAGTATGATTAGTTGTGACTTTCTTACACATCCTTACACTTATCTATACATTTTCTATGGTTCCTTCTATACTAAACTAAAATAATGTTGTAAGAGACAAAAATATGACCATACAAGTCTAAAATATTATTCTTCTGGCTTTTTATAAGACATGTTTATGAACCTTTGCAAAGGTGTTAGTATTAAGAAAATATTGTTTAAGGGTATTTGAGCATAAGGAAATTTTAAACTATTATTTAAATCTTTCTTCACATATATACTTCTTTGTTATATTGAGTTAATGCAAATCTTTCTTTAAATGTATATTTCCTATCAAATATATTCAGTGACTTTTTATTAACTTGATGATTATTTAAATCTTGTTTAATTTTTATTTTGGAATATCGTACATGTGGGTGCGTGAAACACTCAGCAGAAAACAGGTAAATGAGCTCTTATAGAAACAAGGAGGCTCTTGCTCTACAAATAAAGAAATAAAATCCCCCTATGTCAGCTGAGATTTTGCTTACTTGCTTTTGCATTAAAGGTAAAATGAAGGGCATACAACAGTGTTCACTGTAAGGCTTTCTGCTAAAATGAATGTTATAATGAAATATTGAAGTAGAATTTTCCCAGGTGACTTTTATACCCTTCAGGAAATCATTATCACCTACAGCATTTCTATCTATATCCTCAGATTTGTCATTTGGTTCTGAAACATAGTCTGTGTGTTCCAAATCACTGGAAAAATGAAGACAAGGTACCTTCATATCAGCATGCACTTGTTTGCAACTTTGCAAAGTAGTTGTTAGGTCCATCCACTGCATCAAAACAAGTGAAATAGCAGGATGTGCTATGTACAAAATCTTCCTAATTCTTTCCATTTAATACAATAATCATTGGTGTGATAAGAAAATATGTCAAATGAGATGACTGTGACTTCTTTATAGCATATTACAACTTATAATCACACAACTCAACAACTTTATCACATGTAAAGAAATGTCTATATTTCTTGCATGTTATAATAATCTTTCATATGTAAGTATACTTCAAAATAAAATTGCAATCATATCAATAACTTAAATAAGTGAACCAAATTACTTATGGCAAAGGGAGTAAGACAAAAGTCCTCTGCCATTAATGTTTGTATATAGTGTAAAAAAATCATATTCTACCAATAATTTTTGTCATATATGTATAAAATATCTTTTCATTGGTAGAGCTGTGGCTTCCAGAAAAATAAGTTGCTTGGTAAACTTTCTTTAAATAAAAAGAAAGCATGTACAATTACATGCTCCTTATATTGTGATTTTGAGTAAAATATTTGTAATTGTTAATTATAATCTTTGATGTTATTTTCTCAGAGTAGAAAATAACAGATAGATAAACTGGAAATTTTGTAATTTTTCAGCTATAAATCAATTATGACTTTATATGGTTTTAAGCAGGAGTTTTGTGTATAATGAGACCTTTCTTAGTAACTTATTTTGATATTTTAATATACTTACATAATTTTCTCCTTCCTTTCATTTTTCCAAACCTGACCACATGCCCATCCTTGCTCACTTTCAAATTCATTGTCTCTTTTTTCACTAATTGTCATCATATGCATTTATGAACATGTTTATACACACATATTCCTAAATACAACTTGCACAGTCTGTGTGATGTTACTTGTATAGATAGGTTTTCAGGGCTAAGCATTTGGTGTTAGATGAACAATTGTTTTGTCCTTCTCTGGGGAAGACTGGCCTACCTGTGTAGCTCTCCAGCAGCCATGGATGAACTGGGTTACCTGAAAGGGAGCCTGGAAATGAAAAAGGATGGGGGCAGGGTGGGAGGGCAGGCAGAGAAGCATGAATGAAGTCAAGACAAAAGTTTCTGATCAAGGCTCAAAGTTTAATTTTCAGCACTGAGTTTATATAAGGAAAGCCTACAGACCCCATCCTTTGTTTTAGTTGGATCAAGTTGCAAAGCAAGCTCAGCAAACATAGGAATTGCAACTCCAGCTAGGTTGTAAAACTATCCTGGGTTATTTAGCCTACTTAAGCCTGGGGGAAGGACACATACCTGCAATATTCCTTACTTTCCTCTAATTCATTTTCTAGGCGTGAAGCCTTCTGAGCTTTTTTCTGAGCATATTGGCATTTTTATTGGTGTCATTTTTGTTCAGCTTATGTCTGGCAGTTGTGCTGGTGACACTTTATAAGTGTAGCTTTTGACTTTTATAGGAGGAAAAATGTCACAATCCAATATTCCATTTCTGGCTCTATCAGTCTTTCCACTCCCTTTTCTGCAAATTGTTGGGTTTAGAGTTGTGTTGTAGATAGGACTGGGCCCCACAACTATACACTTTGATTAGTTGTGGTTTTTTTGTAATGGTCTCCTTCTGTGGTACAGAGTAATTTCCTTAGGACTAAACTTGTCCAAATAGAAAATAGAGATGCTTGTACCTTTCTTTTTAAAAAAAAAAAATTATTTTATTAGGTATTTTCTTCATTTACATTACAAATGCTATCCCAAATGTCCCCTATAACCTCCCCCCACCCCCCAACCCTGTTCCCTTGCCCACTCACTCCCACTTCTTTGCCCTGGCATTCCCCTCTATGGGGCATATAAAGTTTGTAAGACCAAGGGTCCTCTCTTCCCAATGATGGCTGAGTCTGCCATCTTCTGCTACATACACAGCTAGAGACACAAGCTCTGGGGGTACTGGTTAGTTCATATTGTTGTTCCACCTATAGGGTTTGTACTGGCTAGCTTTGTATCAACTTGACACAGCTGGAGTTATCACAGAGAAAGGAACTGGAAATGAGAAAGGGGAAATGCTTCCATGAGATCCAGCTGTGGGACATTTTCTCAATTAGTGATCAAGGGGGAGAGGCCCCTTGTGGGTGGGACCATCTCTGGGCTGGTAGCCTTGGATTCTATAAGAGAGCAGGCTGAGCAAGCCAGTGAAGCATATCCCTCCATGGCCTCTGCATCAGCTCCTCCTCCCTGACCTGCTTGAGTTCCAGTCCTGACTTCTTTCAGTGATGAACAGCAATGTGGAAATGTAAGCTGAAAAAAATCCTTTCCTCCCCAACTTGCTTCTTGGTCGTGATGTTTGTGCAGGAATAGAAACCCTGACTAAGACAAGTTGGTACCAGCATAGTGGGGTATTCCTGTGACAATCTGACCATGTTTTGGGGAGGACTGTGGAAGGACTTTGGAACTTTGGGTTAGAAGTTCCATTTGGTGTTAAGAGCTCTGTTTAATGTTGTGTTGGAGCTTGAAAGATAATGTTGAGAACAATGCAGAAGATGGAGGCCTGACTTGTGAAATTTCAGGGGGAAAATTAAAGACTCTTTTCAGGGCCATTGCTACTTTGGATTGTGAAGATTCTGTGGTTCTGGTTAGCTGGGGCTGAAGAATCAGCTGTGATTAACAAGATACCAGAACTACTAAAGCAAAACCTTTG
>NC_034592.1:27460608-27461977 GCF_900095145.1 Mus pahari
CTTTCCCCCACTTTCTTCTCTATATATTTCAGTGTCTCTGGTTTTATGTGGAAGTCTTTGATCCACTTAGACTTGACCTTAGTACAAGGAGATAAGAATGGGTCATTTCTCATTCTTCTACATGATAACTGCCAGTTGTGCCAGCACCACTTGTTGAAAATGCTGTCATTTTTCCACTGGATGGTTTCAGCTCCCTTGTCAAAGATCAAATGACCCTAGGTTTGTGGGTTCATTCCTGGGTCTTCAATTCTATTCCATTATTCTACCTGTCTGTCACTGCACCAGTACGATGCAGTTTTTATCACAATTGCTCTGTAGTATAGTTTAAGGTCAGACATGTTGATTCCACCAGAAATTCTTTAACTGTTGAGAATGGTTTTTGCTATCCTAAGTTTTTTTATTATTCCAGATGAATTTGCAAATTGCCCTTTCTATCTCAGTGCAGAATTGGGTTGGAATTTTGATGGGGATTGCATTAAATCTGTAGATTGCTTTCGGCAGGATGGTCATTTTGATTATGTTAATCCTGCCAATCCATGAGCATGGGAGATCTTTCCATCATCTGAGATCTTCAATTTCTTTTTTCAGAGACTTGAAGTTCTTATCATACAGATCTTTCACTTGCTTAGTTAGAGTCACACCAATATATTTTATATTATTTGTGAATATTGGGAAGGGTGTTGTTTCCCTAATTGCTTTCTCAGCCTGTTTATCCTTCGTGTAGAGTAAGGCTACTGATTTATTTGACTTAATTTTATATCCAGATACTGCACTGAAGCTGTCAGGTTTAGAAGTTCTCTGGTGGACTTTTAAGGGTCACATATGTATACCATCATATCATCTACAAATAGTGATTTTTGGTTTCTTCCTTACCAATTTGTGTCCCCTTTATCTCCTTTTGTTGTTGGATTGCTCTGGCTAGGAATTCAAGTACTATATTGAATAGGTAGGGAGAAAGTGGGCAGCCTTGTCTAGTCCCTGATTTGAGTGAGATTGCTTTGAGTTTCTCTNCATTTACTTTGATGTTGGCTACCGGTTTGCTGTATATTTCTTTTATCATGTTTAGGTAGGGGCCTTGAATTCCTGATTTTTCCAATACTTTTATCATGAAGGGATGTTGGATTTTGTCAAATGCTTCCTCAGCATCTAACGTGATCATGTGGTTTTTGTCTGTGAGTTTGTTTATGTAGTGGATTACATTGATGGATTTCCGTATATTACCATCCCTGCATCCCTGGGGTGAAGCCTACTTGGTCATGACGGATGATCGTTTTGATGTGTTCTTGGATTCAGTTTGCGAGGATTTTATTGAGTATTTTTACATTGATATTCATAAGGGAAATTGGTTTGAAGTTCTCTTTCTTTGTTG
>NC_034592.1:27464107-27494342 GCF_900095145.1 Mus pahari
TTCTCCTATGTTTCTTTAAGGACTTCTACCTCTTTAGCAGTGTTCTCCTGTATTTCTTTAAGGACTTGTACCTCTTTAGCAGCATTCTCCTGTATTTCTTTAAGTGAGTTATTAATGCCGTACTTGAAGTCCTCTACCAGCATCATGAGGTATGCTTTTAAATCCAAATCTTTCTTTTCAGGTGTGTTGGGGTATTCAGGAATGGCTGAAGTGGGAGTGCTGGGTTCTGATTGTGAGTGGTCTTGGTTTCTGTTAGTAAGATTCCTACGTTTGTCTTTCACCATCTGGTAATTTCTGGAGTTAATTGTTATAGTTGTCTCTGGTTGGAACTTGTTCCTCCTGTGATTCTGTTAGCCTCTGTCAGCAGTCCTGTGAGTCCAGCTCTCTCCTGAGTCTCAGTGGTCAGAGTACTCTCCACAGGCAGAGAAGGTGCACAGAGGCCTGGCATTCAGATCAGCCTCCTTGCTGAAGATGTAGGCCCAAAACAGGGCCTCTCCCAGAAGATGTGTCTCCTCTGCAGTTTGTACACTTACCTGCACAGGCTAGACTCCGAGGGACCCTGGACACAATATGGCTCTCACACCTGCTCTGGCATACAGAGCCCTCCCTGATGGCCACCTTTCCTCTGGCAGGGAAGGTGCCCAGATGCCTGGAGCCCGAAACAGGGTCTGTCTCTGAAGCTAAATTGCTTCTGTCTGTCCCAAAGCTGTGTAGCTTCTGTAGTCCACACTCTCACCAGTGCAGACTGGAACCTGGGCAAACTGAAGCAAAGATGGTTCCCTTACCAGCTCAGGCAGTGAGAGCGCTGCCCACTCAGTTGTACCTGACCCAGTTGTACCTGACCCAGTGTGCTAGGTCCTGGGCATTCAGTGGTCACCAAAGCACGAATGTATTTAAAATAAAGATTCACATGGGAAAATGCCAAGAAACGCAAGCTTTATTAAGATTTACAGAAAATAAAATAACTGAAAGAAAAAGGAGGGGGAAAAAACCCCTCCTAATTGTGGGAGGGGATTTTAGGACACAAAAAGTACTTGATCTTCTCATTTAGAGCTTTTATGGGGCTATGACATAAACACAAAAAGGGTAAGCTATTTAGTTTTCAGTTGGTAAGGCCTCTTTGGCTTATCATGGATCAAGTCAATGAAGAGCCTACATGCCCTGTTTGTGCATGTGGTCCAACAATGGGGATGATTATTCTCTGTTCATGCGCTGCCCACTCAGTTACAGGTCAGCTCACAGAAGTAGTCTCTGTGTCTACCTTTGACTCTGGCTTTGCTAATATTTGTCTGTCAGATGTTTGTCACATGTCCAACATTACTATCCACAGAGTAACTGCAGTTACTCCTATTTCATTTCTTGTGTTTTATAGTTTGATGTCTTTTGGCATCAGTGGATGCTTTCTAAGAAGATATTTTCACTTAGTCTGTAATAATTGCTGCAATTAAATTATAGAAATAAGAAATCTAGACTCCAGTATTAATACAGAATATACAACTATAGGAAAGGAAAGAATGCCTTGCATATATAACAAGTTCTTGAATGACAAAAGGGGTGAGCAGAGCCCTGTCCTTCTTCCTTAAGTTGCTTATCTTATAGCTGGCTGCAAACCCTTAAGTGCTTTAGACCCTCCCCTTTTCACCTTCAATTTCCCTTTTAACCCCAACCTTTGATCTCATTGCAATACATGTGAGAAATTTTCAGGTTTCAACACCAGCGATTTCTCCTTACTACCAACAAAGAACTAGGTCCTGCATATGCTTTTCTAGTATACATTTAAAATATAGAACTAGCAATTAGGATTGAACTGGTAAAGTACATCAGTTTAAACAAAGAGTAAGAGAGTTCATATCGTGGTCATCTAGTACATCATTTCTATTCTTCACGTATTTTCTATATTTCTCTTTTTTCATTTGATTGTACATACACAGTTGAAATGTCAACAACCTACAGTGTTTTACGAGTGCCTTGCACACTATCACCAATAGCAAGGGAGGTCCTTCATTTCTGACACTACAGTTTTTGTTGCTATAATATAGTTCTTTACAGGTAGCATTACCATTCCAAGTGATATAACTACATTTAAATTATTTGTGCATGTATACATATACACTATATATTAGGTTTATTTTTAAAAAAATAAATGTAAGGTAGTGCTTCCTTGTGACATTCACAAGTGTCTTTAGTTTTCTTTATCCATCTTATATTTTCCTTCCTCAGTATTTCCCTCTTTTACCTCATAAATAAAGTCCCTTATATTTTCTTAATTTACTCATTGATAGCTCCTATATGCTAGAAACCTGCATATTAGTATGTGAAGTCATGGTTTTTGCTGTGGCATTCTCATACATGTATGTAATTATACTTTGCTTACCCACATCTCTCTCAACCAGCCTGAACCATTTTCTCTGCACTCTTATTGTTTGATCCCCTTCCTTTCCCAGGTGCTTTCCCTTATTGTTTCAGCTCACACATAGTCCATTACTGTTTTCCCTCATTCTCCTCTTTCCTTCAAGATCTCTCCCTGACCTTCAACTTCTACAATGACTATCTAAATGCACACAATCATACATACACATCTAAAATTCCGCATATAAGAGGAAACATGAGATTTTTTTTCTTTGTGCATTTATCTTGTTTTAACTTAGTAATGATCTATATTTTACTTTGATGCATTTTCCTTTAATATCCTAGCTTACCTTTTTACAGCTGAAAAATTAAAAAAAAAAAAAAAATCAAAATCAAAAACAAAAACAAAAACAATTTGTATACCATATTGTGTATATACATTTAGCTCTTCCCAGCATTATATGTTGAAGATCTGTTTTATGTTCAATGTACACTTTTGTGTTTATTTATGGGTTTTCTATTGTATTGAATTTTATTTCTGTTTTGAATGCTAGTACCATTTTGCTTGTCCTGGTCACTTTCTTCCCACAAGCTGGATAACTGGGATGTTGGGTGGAACTTACATGAGAAAATACTTCCATCACATGACTTCTCAGCAGATCTGTTGGGGCATTTTCTTGATTAATAATAGATGTGGATCTCTTCATTTCCTATCCTCTAGAGTCTTGTGTGTGTGTATGTGTGTGTGTGTGTGTGTGTGTGTGTGTGTGTGCAAGTGTAGTGTTCCACAGTATGTAGACATCTGAGGACAACATTCTGAATCATTTTTGTCCTCCTACCATGTGGCACCCAGTTACCAAACTCAGATCTCCATGCTTGATAGCAATGTCTTTACCTACTGAGCTATCTTGCTGGAATTTGAATCTCAATAATGCAGAACAATTTGTATTATTGTTCTAATATTTAGATTTTAAAAATAAATATTCAGCAGTTTGTACTTTCACTGCCTCTTACACTGGGTTATTTAACTTGCTTAAGATTCACTGTCTCCTTCGTATGTCATAGTTCAGAGGAATTACAATGATGTATGAGTAATTGTGAGTGACAGCTCCACATGACCTGAAATGTATCTCTTGAACAACTTTGTCCTTTGATGAAAACTTTTCATAGACTTTCCTTGAATTCTAACAATAATAAGATTTTTTTCTTTAAGATTAATTTTACTTTTAAATTCTCTGTATATGTTTATGTAGTTTGTGGGAGGGTATTAGACTATGAGTGTGGGTGTTTTCAGAAGCCAGAGGCATTGGATCTGAAGTTAGACGTAGTGGTGAGTTGCTCGACCTTGGTGTTGGGAGTGAAATGCTTATTCTTTTGTGAGTGTAGTATGGACACTATAAACAGTTTGATAATATATACATATATATATATATATATATATATATATATATATATATATATATATATATTCATGTTTAATGAGAAAAATGATTGCATGTATTATTTTATTTTAAGCTTTATATATTATGTGATAAAAATTAATGCCTCATAGAAAGGACAGTTAGGTGCACCGAAGAGGTCTTGGGTGATTCTGATGTCACCAAAATGTCACCAATGAGAAACTCTGCTTTCCCTTATGCTGCTCAGGGAAAGCTAGCCTTTAAAGGACTGTTTGCAATTAAATTTGAACCAATCATGCAGTTTCCTCATTAGGAGGTTTTGATCTGTCATCATAAATAGATTTATCCATGGGAAAATATAATTTCAGAGATTAAAAAAAATTTTTTTAATTAAGAGTTGTCTGGAAATTCTCCTCTAATTCCCAAATAATTGATTTATAGGGGTCTGCTACCACACCTAACCACATATGTGACCTAATACTTACTTAATTTAATGGTGGAGGCTTTTCCCTCCACTAATTTACTTATTTATTCACTTTACATCCTGGGTGTGGCTCTTCTTCCTCCCAGTCCCGCCCTTTACACAGATCCTTCCTCCATCTCCCCTCCCCTTTTCCAGTGAAAAGGGGGAGGCCCCTCCTGGGTTCCAAACTACCCTGGCAAAATTCAATAAGGCAGTACTAGGCATATCCTCTCTGAGGCTGGACAAGGCAGCCCAGTTAGGGGAACAGGAACCACAGGTAGGCAACAGAGTCGTGCACAGTGTCCACTTCAGTTATTGGATGACCAGTGTGAAGACCAAGCTGCATACCTGCTCTATATGTGCAGGTGGACTCAGTTCAGCCAATGTAAGCCCTCTACTTGGTGGTTCAGTTTCCAGGACCTCCCAAGAGTCCATGCTCATTGAATCTGCTAGCCTTCTTGTGGAGTGTATATCCTCTCTGGGTCCGGCAATCCTTCCCCAACTCATCCACAAGACTCCTGAGCTCTGTCTAATGTTTTGCTGTGATTCTCAGCTTCTGAGTGGAGCCTCTCAGAGGACAGGTATGTTGTCTGCAAGCATAACATACTGTCTTTAATAGTATCAGGGATTAGTTCTTGCCCATGGAATGGATGTCAAGTTCGGCACGTCATTGGTTAGTCATTCTGTCTGTCTCTGCTCCACCTTTGTCCCTAGGCTTCTTGTAAGCAGGACAAATTTGGGGTAGAAGGTCTCGTGAGTGGTTTGCTGTCTTTACCCCTCCACTGGGAGTCCTGCCTGGATACAGTAGGTAGCCACTTCAGGCTGCAAATCCTCCACAGCTCAGGGTTTCAGCTAGAGTCACCCTCAGAGACTCCCGGGAGTGTTCCCCATCCCAGGTCTCTGGCTCATCCTAGAGACCTCCCTTCCTGCCAATTTCTCCTCATTCTCCCAGACCTCTGTCACTGGTTCTTCCTATGCCTGATCCCCTGCCCACCCACCCCATACTTCCCCTCATCCCCTCTCCAATCAGTTCCTTTCCTTCATCTACCTCCATTGACTATTTTACTTCCTTTTCTGAGTGACATTCAAACACTCTTCCTTTGGCCCTCCTTGTTAATTAGCTCCTGTGATTCCATGGATTATAGCATGGCTTTCCTCTACTTTATGTGCAATATCTATTTTTAAGTTGGTACTTCCCATGAATGTCCATTTGGGTCTGGGTTACTTCATTCAGTATGATATTTTCTTGTTCCATCAATTTGTCGGCAAAATTCTTGATTTTCTTGTTTTTAATAGCTGTGTAGTATTCCATTTGGTGAATGAAGCACATTTTCTTCATCTATTCTTCAGTTGAGAGCCATCTCAACTTGTTTCCAGTTTCTGGCTATTACAAATAAAGCTGCTATGAACGTAGATGAGGAAGTGTCCTTGTGTTACAGTGGAACATCTTCTGGGTAGAGCCTTTTAATTAATTAAAAGGAAGATTCTTTTAATAATTTAATGGGAGAGACTTTTATCTGCCAACCCCCTTGTACACATAGCCTGACTCTATGCTATGCTGGCCCTAAATATTAGGCTTCCTCTCTACTTTGTGACTTTTATCCAGAGAGTAATGTTCACTATAGTCAAGAAAATAATTCTGAGAGACAGGAGCAGAATATCAAATACAAAAGTGGTTCAAAGAAATAAAAACCACCAAACATAATTGGAAGTCTATGGCTAAGAATATCTAAGGAATGCAGACAAGTGAATTCATAGCAGACAAGCCATTTCCCAAATGATCTGCATTTGACCTTCATTGTATTTACAGGCCTTCTCAAGACAGTGACGACTGCTTCTCCAGTTGTTTCCTTTGTTAACTTATGAAGAGGACAGAAGTCAAGACTAAGAGTAGAAAGCTGCAGCATCATTGTTCCACATGTTTGGGTTACTTTCCTTCCTAAAGTGGCCCACTGTGTGTGTGTGTGTGTGTGTGTGTGTGTGTGTGTGTGTGTGTGTGTGTGTAGGAGGGTTCCAGTGTCGGGACATGAGTGTGGTGATCAGAGGACACCTTGAATTAATCCATCAAGGGGTTTTAAACCAGATTATTAGGCTTAGCAGAGAGCAACTTTAGTTCTAAACAATTCATTCTTAAAGATTCACTCATATATATTGTTTTCTTAAAATGTTTTCATTTCATTTCATTTCTCATAGTCAAAAGGAGGATGAAACATTTTATTAATAATTTTTCTACTTACAATAAAAAGTTGACTTGATCATCAAGATTTTATATGGGAAAATAAATATATGTAATTGTCTTTAAAAAGCCAATCAAGAAAGAAAGACAACAGAGTGATATTTTGGCAGTTGCAGTTCCTATTCATAAACAGATCTTGTTGTTAATTAAGACAATATGATTTTACAGAAGAATGCACTGGAACATTAATTAAACTGAAGTTTAATCTGTTTTATTGGAGTCTATGTTTGCCTAGTTCTGTGTAAACTTGCCATTTGTACACATAAAATGAAAGATGGATCTGTCGCAATCTCTTCCAAATGTTAATTGCAAATACCTACTCAAATATAAACTCCAAACATCACAATCGAGCTCCATTGTGCCATGTCTCTATATCTGTGGGTTTCCTATGGTATCAAATAATGGTAGAGATGCTCTTGTCATGCAGGCTCTGATTATTATGTGCAGATCACATCAAAGTTTAAATGCCTAATTAATAGAAAGGAAGAATCTCTCCATTTAAAATAAAGGAAAATGTTAGTAAAAATATGTGCTGTGACTCTTGGTCTCCCTGGGTTTCTAGGAAATAATTTAAAGTCCTAAACTACAGAGTTGAAATAGTTTTAAACAAAATCCCTAACCATAACTCTAACCCTAACTAAAGTTAGTAGAGTATATGGACAACTACACAGGCTTTAATTTTCAATACAATATTTTCAAATAAAAGAGGTTTTGAAAATTCACCCAGTGGATTTTGCCAAAACCTCTACTACCTTGTCATGTTTAATTTACAAGACTAAACACCAAGTTTCAACTGGAATTGGACAGCATCCTGTTGGCACCAATCTTGTGATTAGTTTAAATGTGAACAGCATGCACATGCATTTCTACAGGGCACACCTGCTTTCCACCTGCAAAACAGACTGCAGGAGATGCAGGTCAAGGACACAGAATGCAATTTACAGTTGACAGCATCAATTTAATATATTCTCCCTTTAGTGTGATAAGAATTGAGGCTAGTTTGTGTGTGTGTGTGTGTGTGTGTGTGTGTGTGTGTGTGTGTTCTTAGAACATTTCTAACAGACACAATAGCAATTCTGAAAGGCTATTTTAAAACTAGTGAAACCAGTAACAAATATTTATTGAGAATTACTATAAGCATTTTCTTGTGGGGAAACAGAACTCAGTTCAAAGAAGAGCCTTTGGGACAAACAAGCATCAAATTAACTTTTATGAGACAGCTTCCTAGAACTGTTGGGGTAAGTAAGGAATGGATAATCTTTACTTTCTCATTAGGTTACATAGAGAGAATACATCACTCATTACCTACTACATTATTGATTAATTTTAATTTATAATGTTTCAATTTACTCTCTGTAAAAGCACCTTAGGTCTAACAACAATAATTTTACAATTTTGATAAAACAGTAAATAATTCAGTCTTTTTTTATTATTATTAGATATTTTCTTTATTTACATTTCAAATGTTATCCCCTTTCCTGGTTTCTCCTCTGAAAACCCCCTATTCTGTACACCTTACCCCTCTGCTCACCAACCCACCCACTCCTCTTTCTTGGCCCAGGCATTCCCTATACTGGGGAACAGAATCTTCACAGGACCAAGGAACTCTCCTCCCACTGATGACCAACTAGGCCATCCTCTGCTTCATATACAGTTAGAGCCATGAGTCCCACAATGTGTTTTCTCTGGTTGGTGGTTTAGTCCCAGGAAACTCTGGGGGTACTGGTCAGTTCCTCCTATGAGGCTGCAAGCCCCTTCAGCTCCTTGGGAACTTTCTCTAGCTCCTTCATTGGAAACCCTGTGCTCTATCCAATGGATGGCTGTGAGCATCCACTTCTTTATTTGTCAGAACCTGACAGAACCTCTCAGGAGACAGCTAAATCAGACTCCTGTCAGCAAGCTCTTGTCAGCAAGCTCTTGTTAGCATCCACAACAGTCTCTGGTTTTGGTGGTTGTATATGGGATGGACTTTTTAGGTGGGGCAGTCTATAGATGGTCACTCCTTCAGTTTCTGCTTCACACTTTGTCACTGTAACTCCTTCTATGGGTATTTTGTTCCCCCTTCTAAGAAAGATCAAAGTATCCACACTTTGGTCTTCCTTCTTTTTGAGTTTCATGTGTTTTGCAAATTGTATCTTGAGTATTCCTTTTAGTATCTTGAGTATAGCTTTCGGACTAATATCCACTTATCAGTGAGTGCATATCATGTGTGTTCTTTTGTGGTTGGGTTACCTCACTCAGGATGATAATATCCAGATCCATCCATTTGCCTAAGAATTTCATAAACTCATTGTTTTTAATAGCTGCATAGTACTCCATTGTGTAAATGTACCACATTTTCTGTATCTATTCTCTGTTGAGGGACATCTGGGTTCTTTCCTGCTTCTGGATATTATAAATAAGGCCGCTATGAACATAGTGGAACATGTGTCCTTATTACACGTTGGAGCATCTTCTGGGTATATGCCCAGTAGTGGTATCTCCCATATTCATGGGTTGGCAGGATTAATATAGTAAAAATGGCCATCTTGCCAAAAGCAATCTACACATTCAATGCAATCCCCATCAAAAATCCAACTCAATTCCTCACAAAGTTAGAAAAGGCAACTTGCAAATTCATCTGGAATAACAAAAAACCTAGGACAGCAAAAACTATCCTCAACAACAGAAGAACTTGTGGTGGAATCACAATCCCTGACCTCAAGCTCTACTACAGAGTAATTGTGATAAAAACTGCATGGTTTCTGTCCAGTGACAGACAGGTAGATGAAGAATAGAACTAAAGACCCAGAAATTCAATCTTAATATATGAATACTTTTAATTATTTTTTAAAAGAAATTAGTACAGGAGTGTGCATGGAGTTTTAGAAGTTGGTGAGAAACATTGAAAAAATGAAAGTTAATATACATTATTAGAACAAAACATCCCAGAAACTTCAAAATAAATAATAAATTTTCAGTCTCTTCAAAATATTTCATTTCCCAAGTAAGTCAAACTGTGTAGGAAGGCAGTGCATTTTTCATTGTCTCTTCTCGCCTTTAGAGTATAAAACTATATCAATGTTACATTGAGAACTGAACATCATAGGAACTTTTGTAGCTTGCCTTCAGAAAACTGTAATTATGCACCACATCTCAATGAATCCAAGAAAGGTGGACAGCCAATAAAGGAACTGGAAAATTGGCCACATGCTAAGAAACATGCCACATATTTGTTTCTTCTATTAATGTGTGAAGTACATTCATCTTAAATTACTATGTATAAAATCAAAGCACTCTATAATATATCATTTTAGACTAATTAAAAACCTAATGTATAAAAATATATGTACTTCAGTGTATTCTTTAACATTTTTTGTAAATATGCTGACATTAATCAATGACCCAATGAAAACAGATTTTTAGGATAATCAAAAATCAACCAATGTTCACTGTGATTTTCATGAGTAATAATAGGTATATGACATTGGATAATTTTTTGAGCTTGGAAATGTGAGGTTCTATATTAAAAGATTAGGTATCTGGACAATTTTAATTTTCTCCATACCCTAATGGATAAATTTCTAAAATATTTATACTACTAAAGAAATAAATATTAAGTTGTCTGTCAAATTATATACCCAATAAGTTTTGGCATAGAAATTTGCTACTGGATGAACCCTTTATATTTTCTTTATATATTATTTATTATTTTTAAAACAGAATCCCATTACATAGCCATAAGAAGCTTTGAATTTGCTTTAAAGATTAGTCTGGCCTCAATACCACTGGAAGTCATCTGCTTCGGGTTCCATCATTCTTCCCTTAAAGTGTAGGGCACCATACTCACTCATCACAGGAAGCCTCTTCATACCTAAGGATATCACACTAAAAGCACATAGTCTGACATGTTTTAGTAATCCTCATTCTCATTCAAATACCTCATGATGGTGAAACAGAATTGGTAAAATGTTTCAAATTTCTGTAAAAATTATAGTATTTTTCTCTTACTTTTATTTTTATGTACATGTATGTGGGTGAACCTCCTTGTCTGAATGTGCACCATATGCATTCGATGCTCATGAAGGCCAGCAGAGGGTGTTACATCACCTGAAATGGAATTACGAACCTGGGGATCCACCTGATGTAGATGCAAGGAAGGAACTTTGGTCTTCTGTAAGAAGAGTAAATGCTCTTAGCACCTTCTCTAGGCACCTAAAATAATATTTTTTTGAAGTGTACTTGGAATATTTATTAAAATTTCTGATAATAGTGTTTTTAGCTGTCTTACTACAGACCTGTTTGACAAGTCAGTATTCCTCAAAAATTTGTTTTTTAATCATTTTATTAATTTACATTTCAAATGATATCCACCTTCCTGTTTAACTCTCAAAAAACACCCCATCCCATGCACCTCCCCTTTGCCTACTCCTGCCTCACTGCTCTAGCATCCACCTATGGTGGGGCATCAGGCCTCCACAGGACCAAGGACCTTCCCTCCCACTGATGCCAGATAAGGCTCTCCTCTGTTATATTTGTAGCTAGAGCCATGGATCAATTCATATGTACTTTTTGGTTGGTGGTTTAATCCCTGGCAGGTTTAGGTAGTCCAATTAGTTGATATTGTTCATTCTGTGGGGGTGTAATCCCCTTCAGCTCCTTCAGTTCTTTTGCTAGCTCTTCCATTGTTGTCCCCAGGTTCAGTCTGGCTTTTAGTATCTGCATCTGTATTAGTCAGGTGCTGGAAAAATCTCTCAAGGGACAGCCATACCAAGTTCCTGTCACCAATTACTTCTTGGCATCAACAATAGTGGTGTCTACAGATGGGATGGATCCCTAGGTGGGACAGACTCTCGATGGCCTTTCCTTCAATCTCTCTCTCTGCTCCATTTTTTGTCCCTGTATTTTCTTTAGACAGGAATAATTCTGGGTTAAAATTTTTGAGATGGGTAGGTGGCCCCATCCCTCAACTGGGGGCCATGTCTATCTACTGGAACTGGTCTCTACAAGTTCTATCTCCATTTTATTGGGTATTTTGGCTAATGCCATGCACATTAGTTCCTGGGAGCCTCTCGCTTCCCTGGCATCTGGCACTTTCTAGTATCTACCCCCAGTTTTCCATCCTCCACTGCTATATTTCTATTCACTTACCTGACCCTCGGTAGTTCTCTCTTGTTCCTTCCAATACCTGATCCTGCCTGCCCCTCATTTCCCTCGCCCTCATCTCTCCCTCCAACGTTCCTCCTACCCTCTACCTCCTGTGATTATTTCCATGCCCCATTCTTTAGAACTGAAGAATCCACACGTTGGTCTTCCTTCTCCTTAAGTTTCAAATACTTTGTGGGTTGTATCATGAATATTCTCAGCCTTTGGGCTAATATCAACTTATCAGTGAGTACACACCATGTGTGTTCATTTGTGTCTCGGTTACCTCACTCAGAATGATAGTGTCTAGTTCCATACATTTGCCTATGAATTTGAGGAAGTCATTGTTTTTAATAGCTGAGAAGTACATTTTCTGATCCATTCTTCTGTTGAGGAATGTTTGGGTTGTTTCCATCTTCTGGCTATTATAAATAAGGCTGCTATAAACATAGTGAAGCATGTATCCTAGTTATCTGTTGGAGCATCATTTGGGTATGTGCCCAGGAGTAGAATAGCTAAGTCTTCAGGTAGAACTATGTCCAATTTTGTGAGGAAACATCAGACTGATTTCCAGAATGGTTGTACCAGCTTGCAATCCCACCAGTGAAAGGAACTGAATTCAAGAAAAGCAAAGAACTTATAGTCAAAAGTATAACATGAGACAAATAGGGCAATATTAGGAACTTGAAGACCTGAGGCAAGTCCAGCATGTCCTGACAGGCCCTGAAGGCCTAGCTGAAGATCTTACAATAACAAGTCCAGGCATGTCCAGGAGAGCCCCTTGTTTGGACATTCCTGAGGATGGGTGGCCCCAAGGATAGACATAAACACAGGAACTGTTTTGGGTTATTTTTTGATTGACTCAGTGACCATCTGGTGGTCAAGCTGACCCAGCCAAATGTATGGCCCTGGTCCCCTCCCTGGAATTGCTGATGCTATAATCAGCAGCCGAACCAACTTCTCCCAACCCTTCCCCCAACCCCCTACCCTCTCCCTATAAAAACCCCTAGCTTTTGAGTCTCAGGTGTCGGGTCGATGCCTCTACCTCTTGCACTGGGTATGCATCGGCCCGGAGCTACACCAGTAAACTGCCTCATGCTTTGACAACAAGAAGGCCTCTCGTGTTTTTTTGGGGATACCGTGATTCCCCTGGCGTGGGTCCAACACCAGCAGTAGAGTAGAGTACCTCTTCCTTCACATCTCCAACATCTGCTGTCTCATGAGTTTTTAATCTTAGCTATTCTGATTGATGTGAGGTGGAATCTCATGGTTGTTTTGATTTGCATTTCCCTGATGACTAAGGATGTTGAATATTTTTCTCTAGGCACTTCTCAGCCATTCGAGATTCCTCAGTTGAGAATTCTTTGTTTAGCTCTGTACCCCAACTTTAATAGGGTTCTTTGGTTCTCTGGAGTCTAACTACTTATGTTCTTTGGATATTTTGGATATTAGCCCTCTATTGGATGTAGGGTTGGTCAAGATATTTTCCCAATGTGTAGATTGCCAGTTTGTCCTATTGACAGTGTCTTTTGCCTTACAGACATTTTTCAATTTTCTGAGATTCCACTTGTCAATAGTTGGTCTTAGAGCCTAAGTCATTGGTGTTCTGTTATGGAGGCAGAATCTGGTTTAGGAAGAGATGGGAGAGAAGTACAGAGAGTCAGGAAATTGAAAAGATATATGGCAATAGGGAACTGGGGCTAGCCACTAGAAAGTCCCAGATGCCACAGAAGCAAGAGGTTCCCAGGACCCAACGAGGATAACACTAGCAAAAATACCCAATAAAGTAGAGAGAGAACCTATAGAGACCAATTTCAGTAGATAGGCATAGCCCCCAGTTTATGGATGGGGCCATTGACCCATCATAAAAATTTTAATCCAAAACTTTTCCTATCTAAATGAAATGCAGGGACAAAAAAATGCACATGAATAAAGGAAAGGCCATCGAGAGAATGTACCACCTAGGGATCCATCCTATCTGCAGGCACCAAAGCCCAAGACTATTGATGATTCCAAGAAGAGCTTGCTGACAGGACCAGGTATAGCTGTCCCCTGAGAGGGTCTGCCAGTACCTGACTAATACAGATGCAGATAGTCATAGCCACCCATTGGCCTGAGCATGGGGACTCTAATAGAAGAGTTAGGGGAAGGACTGAAGGAGGTGAATCATCGGTTTGCAACCCCATAAGAAGAACAACAATATCAACTAACTGGACCGCCAGGGCTCCAGAGACTAAACCACCAACCAAAGAATACAAATGGAAGGACCTATGGCTCTAGCTCCATATGTACCAGAGGATTGCCTAATCTGGCATCAATGGCAGGGAAGGTCCTTAAAGAGGATGAATACTCCAGAGTAAGCAGTGAAATGGGAATGGGTAGGTGGGTGAGAGAGCACCCTCATAGAGGCAAAGGAGAGGGGGAATGGGATGGGATATTTGTGGAGGGGAAAGCGGGAAGGGGGACAACATATGAAATATAAATAAATAAAATAACCAATTTTTAGAAAATGTAACTTAGAAAGGAAAGGACTAATTTCACCTTATACTCCCAGGTCACACCCTGAAACTGAGGGAATTAAAGGCAGGAACTCAAGGTGGGAAATAAAGCAGAAGAATAAACATACTCATGTGTTTCTCCTCACAGCTTGTTCGGCCTACTTTGATATATAGCCCCAAATCACTTGTACAGGGTTGGCTTTGACTACTGTGAACTGTATCTTCTTATATTTATCATCAATCAAGAAAATGTTTCAGAGGCTGTCCTTTACAGATAAAATGTCTCAGTTGAGGTTCTTTCCTTCCAAATAACTCTACATTGTGTCAAATTGGAATAAAACTCACTAGTACTTGGAGGAAATACTAAAAGGGATAGATAAAACTAAAGGACTTAAATGTATAACTCATATGGAAAACTACTGCTGTAGAAGCTTCTGAAGTACGTAAAATAGCATTACACTAAAACAGGGCAATAATAACCCTTTAGGATGCCACAACTTAATTTATAAAAGCCAAATAACTTTTATGGCCAGGAAAGAAAGTAAGCAGACTATAGATTTCATCATTCCCTCCCTTCCTTCGGATCCAATTTCTCAGAGTTCCATCCCCACCTTTTCATTAGAAAAACCATGGTAGCCATCCCTATATTCCTCTGTGCTTCCAAATCCAATCTCAGTCTCATCCGTAGCTCTGCAGCAGAACTGATGCAGTCTTCCTTCTTCTTATATACTCATCTCTACTGAATTACATAGATCTTCCCCTCCAAACTCCCTTTCTGAGACCCATTGTTTTGTTAGAGCCTACAAATCCAGCAGGTACTCCCTTGGAAAGCACAGGCCACTCTGAGCAGGGAAACACAAAGGCTAACTACAGATCTTTACCTCTCCCTCCATTCATCCAAGCACAGTACCCTAGTCTAATTCCCACTTCTGTAGCAGATCTTCTGTTGTGGGCTTTCCTCTCTTTCTACAGTCATTCCCAGGGGGCTAAAAAGATTCTGGTGCAACACCCTGCCTTTCTTCTTCTTGTGAAGCCTCTCCGTGACACTCAGCCCATCTTCATTCCAAAGTGCCAGGTCCCAATACCCAGAAACACATTTTACCTGGGAACCCTTTTTGAGCTTCTGTGGAGCACACTCCTATGAAAACTTCTGAAGATTTCCCTACCAGGAAACATAGCACCATCCTTACAATTTTTAATATTCTTTTTGTTGTTATTGTTGTTGTTATATCCATAAAATGTTCTAATTATTATTTCCTAAGAGGCCTTCTTTTCTGGTCAAGTTTGTTTGGTATTAGGTATGCTATGTGGACTTTAATAGGCATATTCTTCTTAAAATTAGGGAAATTTTATTTTATAATGTTTTAAAAAATATTTTGTGCCAATGACTGCAAGGAAAAAGGAGCAAGTAATGTATAAATGCAGATGTATTAGAAAAAACACTGAATTCTCTAAAACCTAGAAGAGCCTGGGCAGATATTCTACAAGTTCAAAGAGACCACACATATCCAAGACTAATATAATCTGGTCAAATTTTTGACCACAATACATGGGGAAATGAAGATATTATATCATAAAACCAAATTCAAGAAATATCTGTATATAAACTTAATGTCACAGAATATCCTAGAAGCTATAGAAGGAAACATTCAACATACATTCAAGGAAACAGAAAAATTAAAGAATCCCAAAACAAAATCAAGAGAATGGAGAAGTACATGAGTACACACACACACTACCCTTGCCACTAATAACAGTACCACCACCACCACCACCACCACCACCACCACCACCACCACCAATAATACAAAATAACAGGAATAAAAATACTTTGGTGACTGGTGTCTCTAAAAAAGACAAAGAATCACAGAATGGATGCTACAGCAGGATCCATCTTACTGCTGCATCCAAGAAACAGACTTTATCATCGATGATAGACATTGACTTAGAGTAAAGGGTTGGAAAAAATTTCCAAAGAAATATATTTTAAAAAATAAGTTTACATATTCATTTTAATATCTGACAATGTAGACTTTAAATTAAAAACTAATCAGAACAGATAAAGGAGCACACTACATATGCACCAAAAGAAAACTCTACCAAGACACACTGCTATTCTTTTTTTTAATGTTAATATTTGTTAGATATTTTCTTCATTTACATTTCAACTGCTATCCCCTTTCCTCGTTTACTCTCCTAAAGTCCCCTATACCCTCCCCCTGCCCTGCTCCCCAATCCACCCACTCCTGTTTCCTGGCCCTGGCATTCCCCTGTACTGGGGCATATAATCTTCCCAAGACCAAGGGCTTCTCCTCCCATTGATGGCCGACTAGGCCATCCACCGCTGCATATGCAGCTAGAGACACAAGCTCTGGGGGTACTGGTTAGGTCATATTGTTGTTCCTCCTATAGGGCTGCAGCCCCTTTTAGCTCCTTGGGTACTTTCTCTAGCTCATTCATTGGGGGCCCTGTGTTCCACCCAATAGATGACTGTGAGCATCCACTTCTGTATTTGCCAGGCACTGGCATAGCCTCACATGAGATAGCTATATCAGGGACTTGTCAAAAAATCTTGCTGGCATATGCAATAGTGTCTGGATTTGGTGGTTGTTTATGGGATGGATCCCTGGGCAGGGCAGTCTCTGGATGCTCCTTCCTTCCATCTCAGCTCTGAACTTTGTCTCTGTAACTCCTTCCATGAGTATTGATACACTGCAATTCTTCTTAAATATACATTCTTTTTGGCAAATAATGGAACTTTCTCCAAAATTGACCACATATGTGAACACAAAATAACTTTCAAAAGAGAAAAGAAAATGGAAAATTAAACCAAAAGCAAACAAACAAAAAAACAAAAACAAACAATCACACCGCACTCTGATGACCACAGATTAGAGCTGTATATGAACAAAAACAGAAAAGTTACAAAATCACGGAAACTGAAAAGCTCATCAGTGAATATAGCATATATTTATTTGTGATTGGGTAAAAAAATTCTATGTCATTTTGTTTGGTAACTCCAGTTAGCCAAAGTATATCTCTCTTTTGTTTTTGTCTAGATTATCTGACTAGTATACAGAACAGAGGTTTAGAAAAACTCTGTCAGAGTATAAGTGTCAACATATGATTCAAGCTATAGTAGTGTTTCCATTATGAATTTGGAGAGATTAGGGATATAAGGCACTTAAAAAAGGCACTTTATGGAAAGTCTATATCGAACATCAATTTAAATGGAGAGAAACTCAAAGAAGTTACACTAATATTAGGAACAAGGTTGTTCATTTTCTTCATATAAATTCAATATAGCACATGAAATCTTAGCCAAAGCAGTAATAAACGGAGATCAATGAGATACAAATTGGAAAGGAAGAAGTCATAATATTTTTATTTGCAGATATGATAGTATATATAAGTGACCTTAAAAATTCTACCTATAAACTCCTTCAGCTTATAAACAATTTCAGAAATGTAGCAGGATACAAAATTAAACTCAGAAAAATCATTAGCCCTCCTATATACAAGTGATAAATGGTCTGAGGAAAAAAATCAGGCAAATTCACTATTCATACTAGACTCGAATAATATAAAATATTATGGGATATCTCAAACCAAGTAGGTCTAAAAGATTTCTAGTAAAACATGAAGTATTTGAAGAAAGAAATTGAAGAAAATATCAGAAGATGAATATCTTCTATGTTCATGAATTAGTCAGATTAGCATAGTAGAAATTGCCATCCTAAAGCAATCCACAGTGTTAATACAACCTGCATCAAATCTCAACCTAATTCTTCACATATCTTGGAAGGACAATGCTTAATTTCATTTGGAAATACAGAAAAAAGTGAATACCTAAAACAATTCTTAATAATAAAAGAACTACTTCAAATTTAACTACCATAATTTCAAGGTGTACTGCAAAGCTATACTGATAAAAAAAAATGGCATTATATCACACACACACACATACTTACACATATATACACACACATACATACACATACAAGGATAAAAAGGCAGACACACACATACATACATACATATACTCACCATATATGTTCATCAATGAAATAAAACTGAAGACCCAGACATAAATTAACATACCTATGAACATTTGATTTTTGATGAGTAGGCAAAAATACACAATAGAAATAAGAAAGCATCTTTAACAAATGGTGCTAGTCAAAGTAGATGGCTGCATAGAGAAAAAGTATAAATAGATAAATATTTATCACCCTGCAGAAATCTCAGCTCCAATGTGTCAAAGACTACAACATAAAACTAGATACACTAGACTCAATAGAAGAGAAACTATCAAAAAGCCTTGAAAGTGGCACTGGAGAAGACTTTCTGAGCAGGGGCATCATTAGCACAAGGACTAAGAACAACAATTAATAAATGGGACCTCTTGAAATCCAGAAACTTCTGCAAAACACAGGACACTGTTATCTGAACAAAGCACCAGTCTACAAAATGGAAAACGAATTTTACCAACTATAAATCTGAAAGCAGCCTAATTTTCAAAATATATAAACAACCTGAGAAATTAGGTATAAAAACAAAAACCCAATTTAAAAAGGGAGTACATATCTAAACAGAGTTGAGAAAGGTTCAACATCCTTAGCCAGCAAAAAATAAGCAAATCAAAATTACTCTTAGATTTTATATTTTTTCAATTTTTTAAATTACATATTTTCTTTATTTACATCTCAAATGCTATCCCGAAAGTTCCCTATACCCTCCCCCTGCCCTGCTCCCCTACCCACCCACTCCCACTTCTTAGCCCTGGCATTCCCCTGTATTGGGGTGGATATCATCCTTAGCGAGGTAACACAATCACAAAAGAAGTCATTAGATATGCACTCACTGATAAGTGGATATTGGTCCAGAAACTTAGAATAACCAAGATACAATTTGCAAAACACAAGAAAACCAAGAAGAAGGAAGACCAATGTGTGGACACTTCATTCCTCCTTAGAATAGGGAACAAAATACCTATGAAAGGAGTTACAGAGACAGAGTTTCAAGGTAAGACGAAAGGATGGACTATCCGGAGACTACCCCACCTGGGGATCCATCACATCATCAGCCACCAAACACAGACACTATTGCATATGCCAATAAGATTTTGCGGAAGGGACCCTGATATAGCTGTCTCGTATGAGGCTATGCTGGTGCCTGGCAAATACAGCAGTGGATGCTCACAGTCATCTATAGAATGGAACACAGGGCCCCCAATGGAGGAGCTAGAGAAAGAACCCAAGGTGCTGAAGGGGGCTGCAACCCTATAGATGGAACAACAATATGACCTAACCAGTACCCCCAGAGCTTGTCTCTAGCTGCATATATAGCAGAAGATGGCCTAGTCAGCCATCATTGGGAAGAGAGGCCCCTAGGTCTAGATTTTATTTTTATCTGTCAGAATGGCTAAGATTAAAGAACAAGTGACAGTTCATGCTAGTGAAGATGTGGAGTAAAAGAAACACTGAAAATATTGCTGATAGAAGTCAAAACTTATAGCCACCATGGAAATCAGTGTGGAGATTATTCAGGAATATGGGAATAAATCTACCATCTATATCACTCTTGGGCATATAATCAAACGGATGCCTCATTCTACCACAGAGAAGCTCTGAAGGATAGCAGAATGAGTGGAAATATGCAATCTTGGGGGCTGTGAGGTGGGGAACACCTTTAGAAAGTACCAGAGTCTTGGAAAGTGAGGGAATCTCTGGACTCAAGGGGAGGAAACTTAAATGAAATGCCCAGCAGTGGGGTAGGGGACTCATAGTGTCCACATCCAATAGAAACACAGGGCATCAAGAGGATGGATGGGATTACCATCCCGCAGTCAAAAACTCTAACCTAGAATTGTTCCTGTCTGAAAGAACTGCCAGGACAAAAATGGAGAAGAGACTGAGGGAAGGAGTTTCAGTGACTGGCTCAAATTGGGAGCCATCTTAAGGGGAGACTCCAAGGCCTGATACTATTACTGATGCTATGGTGTACTTACAGACAGAAGCCTCACGTGGCTGCCCTCTGAAACCCAACAAGCAGCTGATTGAAGCAGAAGCAGATACTTACACCCAACCAATAGACTGAATTCAGGGAACCCTGTGGTTAAGTTAGAGAAAGTCTGGAAGAAGTTGAGGAGGAGGGCAACTCCATAGAAAGAACAACAGTCTCAACAAACCTGGACCTCTGAGATTCAGACACTGTGTCACCAATCAGGCAGCATACACTAACTGATATGAGGCACCCCACAAATATACAGCAGAGGACTGCTTGGTCTGGCCTCAATGAGAGAAGATGCACCTAACCCTTGATATCCAGTAAATGTGGAGTCCTAGGGGTATGTGGGGGATGTAGGGGTGTGGGGATATTGTTTTGGAGAAGGGGGAGGAGGAATGACAAGAGGAACTGTAGAAGGGTGCACTGGGAGGGAGATAATGACTGGACTGTAAAAAGAGATTAAAGATAATAAGAACAAAAAGAAAAGACAAAAGAAAACAATAATAATAAAATCGATGAAATTGCCAAATAACAGGGGAGAGATTCTCTTGTCACTTAGTGAAGTTCCCAGTACTGGTATTGGTTTATATCTAATTAAATTTTTGGCCAATGGGCCACTATGCGAAACCACCAAACAACCCAGGCTACTGCCAAGACTCTCTACAAACTGACAGCAAGTTACCATTGCTGAAAGCAACATCTAAACAGCTCATTGAAAATAGAGATATTGAGCTGGTGACTACATAAAGCCTCTACCCTTATGTTTTAGTGTCTTTGGTAGCAGATATAATTCTCCATTCTACCAAAAGAGAAATATGACCACCAGTATGGTGATAGACATTTTGGTCTATGTTGTTGTCCTGTCTGTTAGATATGCTAGAGCAGTAGTCATACCAGTCTTATGGAAATAATCAGTCTATAACTAATTTGTCTAAGGCCTAGACTATGATATGGAACACATACACAACACTTCTTGGGTGACCAAGAAACAGAGATTAGATAACACGGGGACCCATAGTAAAACAAAAACAAACAAACAAACAAAAAAACTGGTCCAAAACAAACAAACAAACAAACAAACAAAGAAAACAAAACAAAAATAAAAGCACTGATAAAATGACTCCTGAAGATATTCTGCTCTACTCATAGATCAGTACTTAGTTCAATGATCATTAGAGGAGCTTCATCTTGCAGCAGATGGGAACAAATATAGTGACCCACAACCAGACATACTCAGAGTAAGAGACCTTGGATTATTAAGCACTGAATGGTATGTCCCTATCAAATTTCTTCCATCAGACTGCAGAATATTGCATGGAAGAGGGATATAAAGAATGAAAGAACCAGAGTCTATGGAGGATACCTAATACAAGGTCCTTTAAATCAATATGAACGAAGCTCATATCAATTCATAGAAAGTGAAACAGTATGCATGGGGCCTGCATGGGTCTACACCTATTCTGAAGATTTTATATTATGGCTTTCAGTTTAATTTTAATTTTATACTCAAACTTTAGTACATCTCTTAACCTTCATCAGAGAAGTTTTTATTAGTAGTAAATGGCAATTTACTCAGAGACCCATACCTGGTCAAAGTGAAGAGAATAAGAAACTGAAAAATGTTTAGCTCTAAATGGAGCATACATACCACATTCCCTCCTTGTGAGAAGTATCAGAGCACGTATTCATGACAATAAAACCATTAAACTTCAGGAAAATAACTCATATGCTAATAGATATGTGAGGACTCAAGCAATCCACCTAGTTACAGGCACCAGAATGTTGAATTTTGACAAACATACCAAAAAAGATTAGGAAAAATAAAGTCTTTTCTACTAAGGAAATGGAAAACTTGTGAGTTCAAATATAAGAAAATAAAACGAGATCATTGTTTCTTACTTTTCACAAAACTTCAAATTCAAAGTGAATCAAAGACTTTTATATAAAGCTTTAAACTCTGAACCCACTCAAAATAAAACAAAACAATGAACAAATACCAAAACAACAACAACCACAAAATACAAAACAAAACAACAACAAAAAAACCCAAAGCATGAAACAATTCAAGGTGTAGGTACACAGAACATCCTGAAAAGAATTCCAATAGCTCAGAGAAGGAAATTACAATTGAAAAAAGGTATTATATGGAATTAAAATGGATTTATACAGTGTAGTAAAAACTTGAGTGATACAATAGTAATAATATTTTGGGATCCATCTGGCAGAGGATTAATATAGTTGAGATTGGAGAGGTTATTCCCAGAGATAGAAATATAATTAACATGTGAAAGAAGCCAGTTCACAGAGGAATGCTGCAAGTCCTTACTTTCTTCAGCAATTTAGAAGAAGGAACAAAAAGGCTGAATAAGAGGATTTAGTGAACAATTCTACCAGACCTTCAACAAGAATTAATTATGATACTTCTAAAGGTTTTCCACAAAACAGAAATGCATGAAACAGTGCTTAATTCTTTTTATGGGGCCACAACTACTCTGATATTTGAACCACATAAATACCTAAGAGACAGGTGCAAATTTTCTTAAACCATCTGCAGAACAAATCCCAGAACACATCAAAGACAAGCCACCATGATCCAAAAGGCATCAAAACAGAGGTACAGGGATGGTTCAACCTAGGTATCAATAAATATAATCTGCTATTAAAACAAATTGAAAAACATACACAATTATCTCAATACATGAAGAAAAGGCCTTTGGCAAATCTAACATTTTTTTTTTTCTGACTGCTCTGTGCCCTTTGTTATCTTGCCTGGATTGGGTTGTTCTAGCTTCACATTGAAATTAATGACAAGATACAATAGCACGGTTGGAGATGCCCTATAGTATTTTCAGTACTCCAGATATATTCCTTCTCATCTGTATTGTATTACAATCCAGTTTCCCTTTGTTAATCTAGGTAAATCACACACTCAACACTGCATTCATTTTTAGCCTATTGGCTGAAGGACACTTGTAGTCAGAAGTGGCCAGGGGAAATCCTGATCTTCCAGTTCAACAGAGTGTTTGTGACTTCTGCCTTGAGTGCTTCTCCCTCTGGAATCTATGCCAGCAGAAAAGTAAGAACACTGCCACAGCTTTTCAAGCTGTTGCTACATGATTGGCACTATTATATCTTCAAAAGGCTACCTCATCTTTCTATCAGACCAGCTGCTTCAGGGAAGTGGGGAACATGGTAAAATCAATGGGTTCTATGATTGTGGGTCCACAGACACACTTCTATGGCTATAAGGTAAGTTCCTTAATCAGAAGCAATATTGAGTGAGATACCATAATGGTGGATAGAGCATTCTATAATGCCGTGGATGCGGCTTTGGTAGAAGGATACAGGAAAAATGAATCCATACCCAGAATAAATATGTACTCCAGTAAGACCATAGCATTGTTCTCTCAACAAAAGTAATGGATGAGCCCAGAATGTTTCATTCTCTGTTCTAACTATCCCTAGGCCTAGGATTGGAAGCTTCTAGCCTCCATTCAATCTAATCCTCCAAGCCAATTGATTAAATCTGTGTTTTCTCAGCTTCTGACTGAATTGTTCTGCTGGTCCCCATACTAATGTATCCATCAGTTACTGGGTGAAATCTCCCAGATGAAATTTATGATAGGCACCAGTATTTAAGTATAGTAGAAGATAATTAACAGTGTTGGGGTTGGATTTCCCTCATGGTATGTGACTCAACTTGAACCCGTCATTGTTTGGTCATTCCTTCAATTTCTGAATGCTCTTAGTCCCTATACATCATGGAGCCAGGAAAAATTGTAAGTAGAAGGTTTTACAGCTGTGTCGATGCCCCATTCCAACACTGGAAGTCCTGCTTCCTTACAGGAGGTAGCCTTTCAGATCCCATATACTCTGTTGCTAGCCGTCCTTCCTAGACTCACCATTATACATTGTTGAGAGATTCCATTATCCTAGGTTTCTACCTTGGTCCAATGATGCCCCACCACTGATTCCAGTTCTCTCTTTACTCTGTCCTTCTCACAGTAAATCCCCCCTGTTTTCAACACCACATCCTCTGCCATCCAGATCACTCCCTCCATCCACCACTAATATTTATTTTATTTCCCCTTCTGAGTGAGACTCAAGTGTTCTTCCTTGTTACTTAGCCTCTTTGGGTCTGTAGCATGTTTATGCTGTACATTATGGCTAATATCCACTTATAAGTAAATAAATACCATGTATGGCTTCTTGATCTAGGTTACCTCACTGAGAGTGATTTTTTTTTTTAATTTCATACATTTGCTTGAAATTTTCATGATGTCATTGTTTTAAATAGCTGTGTACTAAATGTACATTTCCTTTATGGATTCTTCAGTTGAGAGATCCCTAGGTTATTTCCAATTTCTAGCTATTCTGAACAAAGGTGCTATGAACATAGTTGAACAAATGCCCTTGTGATATGATAGAGCATCTTTTAGGTGTATGCCCAGGAGTGGTATATCTGGGTCTTGATTTGACTCAGGTCTCAACTTTCTGAGAAACCACTAAATTGATTTCCAAAGTGACTGCACAAATTTCCACTTCTGCCAGCAAGGAGGAGTGTTCTCCTTGCTCCACATTATCTATAGTATGAGCTGTCCTTTGAGTTTTTTTTATCTGTACCATTCTGAAGGGTCTAAGATGGAATCTCAGATATGTTTTGATTTGCACTCCCCTGATAACCAAGGATGTTGAACATTTATTTAAGAGCTTTCCAGTCATTCGATTCACCTGTCAAGAGTCCTCTGTTTTCTTTGTCCCCCATTTTTATTTGTGTTATTTGATTTGTTGATGTCTAATTTCTTGAGTTCTTAGTGTATTTTTGGATATTGTTCCTATTTCAGATGTCGGGTTGGTGAATATCTTTTCTCTTTCTGTTCTGTTTTGTCCTGTTGACTATGTACTTTGCCTTACAAGAGCTTTTCAGTTTCATGAGTTCTCATTTATTAATTGTTGATCTTATTGCCTGAGTTGTTGGTGTTTTTTTCAGGAAGCTATTTCTTGTGATAATGCTTTCAAGATGTGGGTTTACTGGCATTCTTCTACATGCAAACATTCAGGTATACCAGCACCATTTGTTGAATATGGTTTTATTTCTCCATGGTACAGTAATGGCTTCTTTGTTAAGAATCAAATTTCTGTGGGTGTTTGGGTTTATTATGGGTCTTCAATTCAATTACATTGATCAGCCTGTTTAATGCCAATACAATCTAATATTTTATTACTATTCTTTTGTAGAACAGCTTGAGATCAGGGAATGTGGTATCTTTAGAAGTTCTTTCATCATACAGGATAGTTTTAGCAGTACTGGGTTTTTTCTTTTTCCATATGATGTTGAGTATTGTTTTTTTTAAGGTATGTACAGCATTGTGTTGGAATTTTCTTTTGAATTCATAGACTGCTTTTGGTAAGATAGACATTTTTATTATTTTAATCCTATTGATCCATGAGCATGGGAGATCTTTCCATCTTCTGATATCTTGTTCAATTTCTTCCTTCTAACACTTGAAGTTCTTAAGATTTTTCACTTGTTTGTCTAGAATTATACCAGGATATTTTATATTATTTGTGACTACTGAAAGGAGTATTGTTTCCTTAATTTCTTTCTCAGCTCATCTAACATTTGAATAAAGGAGAGCTACTGATCTTTTACAGTTAATTTAGTATGAACCCACACTGCTGAAGGTGTTTATTAGCTCTAGTAGTTCTCTGGTAGAATATTTGATGTCACTTTTGTAAACTATTACAATAATAGCAATATTCTAAATTCTTCCTTTTCATTTATTTTCCCTTGAACTCCTTTAGTTATCTTATTTCTATAACTAAAATGTCTAGTAGTGTATTGAATAAATATGGAGCATTGGAGCAGCCTTGTCTTGTCCCTGATTTTAGTGAATTGCTTTAAATTTCTCTCCATTTAATTTGATGTTAGCTATCAGCTTGCTGTGTATCACCTTTGTTGTGTTTAGGCATGTACCTTATACACCCAATCTCTCCAAGACTTTAATCATGAAAGAGTGTAGGGTTATTTTAGCATCTAATGAGATGGTTGTGAGTTTTTTTTCTTTTAGTTTGTTTACATGGTGGATTCCATTGATGGATTTTTATATGTTGCATATATCCAAAGTGGTAAGAGAAAAAGAAAACATCTACCAAATAGAAGTCTCAATCTGGAACATCTAAGCCCCAAATGCAAAGACACCCACATTCATCAAAGAAACTTTACTAAACGTCATATAAATCCTTGAAACTCACACAAAAATAGATGACTTCAACACCACTTCTCACCAATGGACATGTCATGGAAACAGTAAAACAATGAAACAAATGTCATGACTTAACAAATATCCACAGAACCTTTCATCCAAAAACAAAAGATATATCTTCATCTCAGTACGTCATGGAACCTTCTCCAAAATTTACCATATAATCGGACATGAAGCAAGCCTCAACAGATACAAAATGATTAAAATAACCCTTTGCATCCTATTATATCACTGTGGATTAAAGCTAGACTTCAATAACAACAAAAACAACAGAAAGCCCACATATTCATGGAAACTGAACAACTCTCTACTCAGTGATAACTTGGTCAGGGAAGGAATAAAGAAGGAAATTAAAGATATTTTAGAATTCAATGAAAATATAGCCACATCATAACCAAACTTGTGAGACACAATGAAAGCAGTGTTAAAAGGAAAATTAATAGCACTATTTACCATCATAAAGAAATTGGAGAAATCCAATACTAGGAATTTAACAGCACACTTGAAAGATCTAGAACAAAAGGCAGCAAACATACCCAAGAGGAGTAGATGGCAGGAAATTGTCAAACTCATTGCTGAAATCTATCAAGAAGAAACCAAGAGAACAGTGCAAAGAATCAACAAAACCAAGAGCTAGTTCTTTGAGGAAATCAAGATAGAAAAACTTAAGTCAAACAAACTAAAAGGTACAAAGACAGTATCCAAAAATTTTGACCTAAAATGTGTCTCATTTAATAGAAGTGCAGGGATGGAGCAGAAACTGAAGGAAAAGCCAAACAGAAACCTGCTGAACTTGAAATCCACCCCATGAGCAAAGACAAATGCCTGCCATCATAAATGATACTATATTTGCAGATAGGAGCCTAGCATAACTGTCCTCTGAGTTCCTAGCAGTGGACGAAAATGGCAGAAGCCAAACATTAGAAGGTGGGCAGGGATACCCATGGAAGACTTGAGGGAAGGGTTGAAGGCCCATAAATAGATGGGGACTCCAGAAGAACACCAACAGATTCAGCAAACCTGGCTTCCTAGAAGCTCTCAGAATCTGAGCCACCAACCAAAGAATATACAAGCTCTAGAACTAGGCCCCCAGGCACATATATAGCAGACAAGTAGCTCCATCTTTGTGGCTGCCCTGTCTGGCCTGAGTGGGAGAGGATGTGCCTAATCTGACAGAGACTTGATGTGCTAGGTTAGGGGAATATTCGGAGGGGTCCCGCCTTCTCAGAGGTGAAGAGGAGGGGAAAAGGAGAAGGGACTTGGTGAGAAAAGGACTGGTGAGAGGGGTAGCAGCATTTGGGAAAAATAGAAAGGAGAGAAAGGAAGGAAGGAAGGAAGGAAGGAAGGAAGGAAGGAAGGAAGGAAGGAAGGAAGGAAGGGGAGAAAGGAAGGAAGGAAGAAGGGAGGGAGGGAGGAAAGGAAAGAGAAAAGGAAGGAAGGAAAAGGGAAAACTTTATTTCTATAAAGTCAAATGTGATGGTTATTCCTGGTTGTCAGTTTGACTATATCTGGAAGGAACTACAACTCAGAATTGGAGGGTGCACCTGTGATCCAGATCTTGAGGCTGGAAGACACAAATTTCTAACCTGGATCTTGGCATGGAGAAATTGAGGCACAGTGGCCATGAAAAGCTTAGGCCCAGGCAAGGCATTACAAGTCTTTAATTCCAGGAGAGTGAGGCAAAGAGATCTCTGAGTTCAAGTTCATCCTGGGACAAAGCAGGTCCCAGATCCAGGCATAGTGGCACAGATATTTAATTGTGCCACACCTTTTGCTGGAGGCCTACATAAGGACATTGGAAGAAGGAAGATTCACTCTTTTTCAACTACTTGTACTTACTTGCCACCACATTTGTTAGAACCTAAATCTACAGAAGCCCAGCTGAAACAAGTAACCTTGTGGGACTGAGCAACTACTAGATTCTTGAACTTCCCACTCACAGCTAGCTGCCCATTGTTGGGTTAGTTGGACTACAAACTATAAGTCATCACAACAAATTCCCTCAATATAAAGAGACATTTCACAAGTTCTGTGACTCTAGAGAACCCTGACTGAACCCTGAACTTAGAATTGTTAACATGTTTGTATATTCTAGAAGTAATGCACTTGCATTGCTTCAAAGGACTTTTTACATTCTAACATTAAAATCTATGAAAATAAGAATATTTTATAATATTATCTGGAAGCTCATATAACATATACAATAGTGGAGTAAGGAAACAAAAAAAAAAATAAGTTAAAATTTTAAGAAGCTAAAACATGGTATGGAGCCTCATCTTTCCTACAGTCTCCAACAGAGTCAACTAATGCCAGAATGACCAAAATATGTACAATCTACACAATTTCATCTGTATAGCTTTTTAACTTAATAAAATCAATATATATGGCATGAAATAGTCACATTAATGTGTCTAGAAAAATATTTTTATGTACTGTAATAGCAATGGATATCTTTATCATCTGACTACATATTATTTATATTGATGTTGTTTCTAAATAAAAGTTCACACAGGTAATAAACTTATTTTATGTATATCATGAGCATTCACAAATCAGATGATAAAATGACTTCCTCAAAGCTTTAATATATAGAACATGACCAATAATTAATTACATAGGTGGCAAATACTATATGATTTTTATAGAAATAGCACAGAATAATACACAGCTCAAATGGTTTGTATTTTACAGCACAAGTATAATGTCAATTAAAATGAATATAATGGTGCAATGTTTGTGTCAGGTTCTGGGGATTTTATTTTGTAACCTATGAACAGCTTATGGTTCTGTTGTCAAAGCTGAAAAACTGAAATTATTCAGTGAGTCAGGAAGATGTGGGAATTGCTTTCTTATGAATTTCTAGGACACTTGAATGCATTCAGAAGCATGTTTCTCATTGCCATATTTCAGTACATTCTTAACAAATTCCATGGCACACAGATGGACCTGATGCAGTTCCAGATTTATTGACGGAGATTTAACAGGTCTCCACTGTATTCAAATTACTTTCTATTAACTTAACACATTTACTCTAATTAAAAAGTAAAACTTCAGTTTCTTTCAAGTGCCCCTTTGTGAATCTGGGGTCATTTAGCTCAGAAAAGAAAGATCAAATGACAGCAGATGAAAATATCAAAATGTGAGTTCCATAATTTAATTTTTTCTCTAAATTTAGAAGTGCTATAAAATCAAAGTTAAAATTGTAGTGAATGAATCCTTAAGAACTATATATCCATTTATCTACATCAATTAAAACTTTTATATAGGGAATTAGTAGTCTCAAGAAGCATATGAATTCTAATTAGTTCTGTTTGAAAGGAATCTAACCAGTTGTCAGGATGCTTAATTTATTAGTGGTTACATTTATAATTTATATATATATATATATATATATATATATATATATATATATATATACTGCTAGAGAGCATTTAGCCAGCATTTAGAAATTTACCAATGTAGAACAGGGATCTAAAGAGCTACTGCTACTGTGTTTTATAGCCACTCTTTCACTTATTCACCTCTTGATTCTCATGTTTTATCATGTGTCTGGTATACTGAGATGGACATAAGGATATTATTGTATATACCAGAAAGGAAGAACACAGTCAGGAAGAGCTAAAATTTGTTTCATCTCTTGGTAGATGTAATATTCATTGCTTTTAGATATAAAATATGAAATGAATTCAGTCAATGAAGAAAAACTTCCAAAACAAGACTAGTCAAGCAGGAAGCGAGTATGCATGACTAAAGATTGGAGAAACTTCAAATTTTGAATTAGATTTTAGAACTCCTTCCAGCTGTTGAAGTCTGACGGTTAAGAATGACACACAACGGCCGGGGAGAGAGCGGACTGCTGAGGAGGGACCCAGGTCTGGTCCCGGTCGTCC
>NC_034592.1:27494353-27495749 GCF_900095145.1 Mus pahari
AAAAAAAAAAAGAAAAAAAGAATGACACACAGCACTGAAAACTTACATTTTTCTCACAATGTATCATTTAAAAATTGCACAATTTGAAAATTTAGCAAATTATTGTAGTAGAAATTGCTTTTGTTGTTTTACAGATTTGATCCACTACCTATCATTCTTCAAACACTAATGTTCACACCCAAACCAGTAAAATTACTCAAACTGCAGGCTGTTTAATTTTCTAAACAGTGAACTTGGAGAGTGCTTACAGTCTGCTATGTCCTTCCGTGAAGCTATTTGTTTATGTTTGAATGCATTCTATTAAATAGGCAACTCTGTACTAATACTTTAAGAAGTTGCTATGTGACATCAAGGAGATCATTCCATGTGAGTACATGAAAACTTAAATTTGAAGTAGTAGGCATGACATTGTTTCCCTTCATGAGAACAGAACATATCCAATTATTTTTGGAGTAAACTAAAAAACTTTTATAAAAAAATCAATATAATAAAGAAAAACTTATGAGTGCAATAGAAGATGGAAAGACCTCTCATCCTCAGAAACTGGTAAAATTAATATTTTAAAAATGGGCATCCAACCAAAAGCAATCTACTGATTAAATACAATCCTCATCAAAATTCCAATGAAATTCTTGACAGAAATCAAACAACTATTCTTAAATTCCATATAGAAACACACAGATAATGAACCTGGAATAGTCAAAATAAAAGAACTGCTAGAGTTATTACTAGTCCTGAGTTTAAGTTATACTAAGGAATTATAGCAATAAAACCAGCATGGTATTGACATAAAAATACATGTATTGCTCAATGAAATAGAACTGAAGACTCGGTTCTTCATGTCCCAATGATCACCTGAACTTCGCTAAACTGCCCTGCATCTTATGATTGAAATAATTCATCTTGGTATAATATTTGTACATTTTTAATACAAATGTCTTATCAAATCCATCAAACATTAAAATAACAGTATCATATACTTATGTTATTATTGCACTTTTGTTTTAGTATTTAAATATTATAATTATTCCTATTGTAATTCATTTTTATCTGTCTACTATGAGAAACAAAAACAAATAATGTAAACAATTGTCAGTTTTTCCAGCGTGATTTAGCTTGTACCACCATTTGAAAGGGAAGTACCTGTTCTATCATCTGAAACAGGCAGTATACTCTCTTATCAATCAGTGTTTCAATGCTTTGCATTTCATTCACCTATTTTCATGTTCCTCCACCACAATAAACTGAATACGGTGGCTTGTGTAGTCACAAGGAACTCTTCCAGTTCTTGATTTTGCTGACTTGAAATGCCACCCTCCACCTCATTTCTATTCTCTCTCTCTCTCTCTCTCTCTCTCTCTCTCTCTCTCTCTCTCTGTCCCCCGCCCCCGTATGT
>NC_034592.1:27495820-27499445 GCF_900095145.1 Mus pahari
TCTCTCTCTCTCTCTCTCTCTCTCTCTCTCTCTCTCTCTCTCTCTCTCTCTCTTCTTTTTTCTTTTTCCTCTTCCTCCCTTTCCTTCACCTCTCCTTTTTGTTTTGTTTTGGTATTTCTTTGTTTGTTATTTTATCTTTTTTCCCAGATAGGGTGTTTCTGTGTAGCCCTGGCTGTTCTAGAATTTTCTCTCTGGAGACTAGGCTGCCCTTAGTATTCACATGGAGTGATCTCCTAGATGTCCCCACTTCTTTCTTTGCTTGGGATGAAATAGAAATATGCCTTTTATTGCCATCAGAGCTTTCCTGTGCAGTGTCGGACAGGTCACTCTTCTCTGAGTCATTTCCCTTTTCTTCCCTGCCTCTTTATCCCTCACCAAGTTTTCCTAAAAACAGCTTACGGAGAAAAACATGTTCCACTTAAAAACACACCCAAAAGTTCTGTTCCTGTGAAATACACCCTAAGAGAGTTATCTGCAACACTGTGCCTAATTTATAACTATATAAGCTCTGAGATAAACCTAATTGGTAAATCTAATGGGTTTATCTGATAATAAGACAAATTTTGCATGCGTTGATTTATGAAGGGAAGATACTTAGAGCTAGCCAACTGATGCTGCAGAGAGCATTTGTGAATATAACTGATCCTGATCCCCTAAAGACAGTCCATGATCCCTGCCCCTAGAAGCGTTGCAGGTGTGTCTGCTGTGTCACATGTGTTTCAGTATGCAGCAGAGAGGATAGAGGCTATGTCTACTCTGTGTTTGGACATATGAACACCTGAATGATTTGTATCGTAACATTCCTGGAGGGAAATCAGGCTTAAGCCAACTACCAGTCCAGCACCAGGGTTCCAGGACAAGGAGTTAGCCTTAGAGGACTGCTAGTCCTTTGCCATGCAGGCCCAGACTGGCTTCCAGGAAGCAGGAGATTAGATGAAAATTGCCTGGGATTGCAGGCCCCAGCCAGGAGTGAGCCTGACAGTTCACCCTCAAATAGACCCACATAGGCAGGCTGGATGAGAAGTGAATTCGAGATGACCACCAGAACTGTGCAATGGGGTCTGCATCGGTAGGTAGCCTGAGATGACCACCAGTCTGGCACTTTACAGGCCTTGGGGGAAGGGGTCAGGCTGAGCCTGAGATGACCCCTACCTGGTGACATATGCATGAGTGGTGTGTAGCATTCCTAAAACCACTGCTGATATGACCCCAGATATTCAGAGGCAGTGGACACAACTAAAAGGAGCAAGTAAGTGGTACAGAAATGGAAGAGAAAAAAAACCAAACCATACCAAAACAAAACAAAAGGATGTGGGCACAATGGAGAGAAGTAGAACTGGAGACTCTAGCACAGGGAGGAACAGTTTGACATAAGTCACTGATTTTGCCAACGGGGAACATAGTGGGGTTCTTGTCTGTGCTGCATCTGTAGGCCATATCTAGGTCTGTAGATCATCATCATCAGGAGTCTGTTACCACCAAGGCCAGGCTAATGCAACCTGGGGATATGTTGATGTCTGCAGATGTACAGAACTGATTCTACCCCTCACATGGGCATCATGGGAGAGCTGTCCTTGGGGTCTTGAGAGTAGAAGAATTGCCTTTGCCACTAGCCAGCTGCACTACTCTAGGGAGCAGGAACCTGCACATTACAACAGTTGTCAGTGAGCCAGCACCAAGGGTGCGAGAGTATGGGGGAGCGGATTCTACCATTGATCTCCAGTGTGGTGGTGTGAATGAGGGAGAGATACCTCTTCCTCTCTTGCCCCTCATCCCTTGCAGCCATTCAGTGACATGGGGGATGAAGAGTTGCGTGCCCCCCGTCCCCTGTCACCTAAGGCAGCCAGGAGAGCTGGCCCTGAGGTCATGAGCTGGTCCTGCCTCTCATTTGTTGCAGCTCACCAGAGAGCAGTCTGGCACCTCAACTGGGAAGCATGGTAGAGTTGACCATGATGTCAGAGTCTTGTACAAGGTGGCTCTGAGAGAGAGTGAGCAAGTCTCACAATTTGTCTGCTATCTGGCAACACCAGTAAAAGAGGTATGTTTTCCCTTACCCTCAACCCTTGCTGCTTACACAAGGTGAGATATCTAGCCCTTGAGTCATGAGAGCAGAACTGGCCCTCCTCCCACTCCTGCTGCAGAAGATGGGAGAGTGTGTCCCCACTGCTTTCCTGGTCAGCAGAGTAGACCTGGCCCTGGATAGGGGAATAGCAGGTGAGACAGCACAACCTCTTTTCAACTGGGTGCTTCCATGGATGAGGGAGTGATGACTAGCTATTTCTCTCACTGACAGTAACACTTGGGAAAACAGGCCTTACACGCCTTGCCTGAGCATCAGGGTAGAACTGGCCTTGGTTGCAGGGGTTATGTGTAAGCAGGCCCCAGGACGTGAAAGCAGAATAACCAGTGGGCTAACCAGTTCAGATACCACTCAGGTGTATGTCTAGGACCTTGAACTTGCCTGCCCAAACATCTATGCCATCAGTAAACTGCTGAAGTGCATGAGGGGACTGGTCCTACAGATCCAAAGCACAGGATCTCCATGACTCAGGGCAACAACAAGATATCTGAGAGTATTCCCAGTGAGATTCCACTACTGATAGACTAACAGACGCCAGAGGCTTTCTACCAGACCAAGAAGCTACTGTAATGAACATTTTACAATCAAAGAAGTACGAAAAAAGGTATATCCTTTGGTACTGTGTGATCCACTATGATATACTAGAGCTTCCACAATAAAATGTTTTTTTCTCTGTTGGAAGGGAGGTTGCAGGGGGAAAGTCAGGTACAAAGGGAAGGGGAAATGAGTGAGATTGGGGTGCATGATATGAAATTCGGAAAGAACCAATAAAAAGTTTAAAAAAAGATAGTCATGTCAAGTGCCTGTTCACTTAGGAATATCTACCCACTATTACGCCCTCCCCATGGCACATGCTATGTTCAGCACTTACAAGAGAAGGAAGGGAGCTTCAAGATTCTATACATCCAGATCTAAATCAAGAGATCTAAGTCAGGGTTTTGCATTATGGCCTCATGAAATTCAGTGAGTGGTGAGTTATAGTCCATGACCTCATCTTCTGGAATAATCAGAAGTCCACTGTCTTCTCTTGAGCAACTCTCTGAAGATATTTTCACAATCACAGAATTGTAGCTAAAGATTCCTCTTACCCTTTCTTTTTCTTCTCTTTTCTCTTCTTTCTACTCCAAATTCATTCCAGAATGTCTGCTCACAGGACATAGTTTTCTCATCGATTTTACTTTGTTATAGCATGTATTCCGTATTGTTATTTTTTGGGGGGGTATGGTCAAGGAAGTTGAAGAAAATGTCTCATATTTCATTTTATAAATATAAACTGTGTTTTGCTATTGGAAGGGGTGGCAGGGGAGGGAGGCTGGTTGTGGTGTTTCTAGACTTGTTTCCTCAGGTAAACATTTGCTGAAATAGGACCTTGATGGTTTTAAAGGCCATTTATATCATTAATCATAATTCTTGGAACATCTTTAAGTACAGATATCTATCTAAAAGTATAGATAGAAAGCACAGAGTGCCCATTAACTATTTTTTAAAATACTATTTAATGTCTTTATACTGGCCAACTACTATTAAGATACACACACACACACA
>NC_034592.1:27499490-27500908 GCF_900095145.1 Mus pahari
AGGTGACGGAGAAGGAGGAAAGAGAAATTGTGAAAACACAAATATATATATTTACATATATATATATATATATATATATATATATATATATATATAGAGAGAGAGAGAGAGAGAGAGAGGAAAATATATAGAGGAATCATATCATTAGAGGCAGGCTTTGAGAGTTTAAAGACTATCATCATCATGTATCCTTTATTTGAGATTATATGTTAATTCCAACATTTCTCCCTTCCTTTCTGTCCTCCAAACTTTCTATATACCCATCTCCATTCTCTTTCAAATTTATGACCTTCTTTTCCTAATTGTTATTGCATATGTACAAGAAATGGGTGTGCTCTTCCTGATGGAAGGCCACGTTTTCTATTCCCAGTCTTCCTCATTTGCCTTCCACAGTTTTTTGTGTAGGACTGAGGCATCATACACTTCCTCTTTCCAGATTAGCATGTTCTTTGATGTCCTCAAGGCTCAGCTGGCATTTGGACAGTCCTGTTGGTGAGAATTTATGAGCGTGGCTTCTTATATCACTTGAAGAAATGAAATGCTTTTTTTTTTTTTGTCTTTGTTTTTCTTGTTCTCTCCTCAGTTTAGAATTACCGTTAGCATTTTTGTGGAATATAAGAGACAAAATTTGCACAGGCCTCCATAGTGGTTCAAGTTAGTACTTTTTCAGCTAGTCTTGTGTGTTGGTCTAAATAAGATATCCCCCATAGTATTGGACACATACCTTTTAAAGTCATTTGATAGATGGTTCTCACTATGGTTCTAGTGTGTAAGGTTTAGAAAGTGTGGCCCATTTGGAGGAAATATGTCATTTGAGGCAGTCTTTGAGAGTTTAAAGACTGTCACCATTTTTAGTTTACCTTCTCTGAATGGAGATTGTGGACTCTAAAACTCTGAGACTGTAATGCCAAATAAATTCAATTCTCTACACCAATCATTATGGCAAAGATCAAAAACTCAGGTGACAGCACATGTTGGCAAGGATGTGGAGAAAGAGGAAAACTTCTCCTTGCAGATGGGATTACAAACTGGTGCAATCACTGTGGAAATGAGTCTGGAGGTTTCTCAGAAATTTGGAAATAAATCTACCAGAGGACCTAGCTATACCACTCTTGGGCGTATACGCAAAAGATGCCCTACCATGCCACAATGGCACGGGACATGTGTTCCACTATGTTCATGGTAGCCTTATCTGTGACAGCCAGAAGCTGGAAACATCCCAGATGTCCCACAAGGGAAGAAAGAATACCAAAAATGTGGCTCATTTACACAGTGGAATACTACTCAGCTGTTAAGAGAGGACATCATGCCGGGCCTGGTGGTGCAGGCCTTTAATCCCAGCACTCGGGAGGCAGAGGCAGGCGGATTTCTGAGTTCGAGGCCAGCCTGGTCTACCAAGTGAGTTCCAGGACAGCCAG
>NC_034592.1:27500958-27580739 GCF_900095145.1 Mus pahari
ATAAAAGTACTTATTATCCCACAAAAAAAAAAAAAAAAAAAAAAAAAAAAAAAGAGGACATCATGAATTTTGCAGGCAAATGGGTAGAAATAGAAAATATCACCCTGTTTGAGGTAACTCAGATCCAAAAAGATATGCATGATATATACTCACTAATAAGTGAATATTGGCCAAAAAAGAGTACAGAATAACCAGGATACAATCTACAAAACCCAGGAAGGTTAACAAGTTGAAGGGCCCAAGTGAGGATGCCTCAATCCCACTTGAAAGGGAGAAGAAAGCAATCACAGGGTGCAGAGAGTGGGAAGAATCTGGGTGGGAGAGGAAACAGGAAGGGGGTAAGGGGAACATGATCAGTCATTGAGGTGGGACAGGACAAAGCCTTGAGGGCCAGCAGAAAGAACAAAAATAGGCAACCTCAGGAGGTAGGAGGTGGGGGGGGGGGGCATCCTCTAGAATGTACCAGAGACCTGGGAAGTGAGAGAGTCTCCGGTCTCAAAGGGAGGGGACTTAGATGAAACGCCCTAAAGTGGGAAGAGGGTGCTTGTGGAATCTATCTCTAGTAGAAGGACAGGGCATCAGGTGCAGGATTGAGATTGCCATCCAAAGGTCAGGAAATCTGACCCAGCATTGTTCCTGTCTAGGGGAAGTGCTGGGACAAAAATGGAGAAGAGCCTGAGGGAGAAGAAGTCCAGTGATAGTCCCAGATTGGGATTGAGCAGTGGAGGCTCCAGGGCCTGACACTGTTACTGATGCTAAGGTGTACTTACAGACAGGAGTCTGGCATGGCTGTCCTCCAAGAGGCCCAACAAGCAGCTGAAAAAGTTAGGTACAGATACTGACACTTAACCTATGGACAGAAGCTGGTGACCCCTGTGGTTGAATTAGGGAAAAGCTGGAAGAAGCTGAGGAGGAGGGTGACCCCATAGGAAGACCAGCAGTCTCACCTAGCCAAGATCTCTTGGACACTGAGATAACAACCAGGCAGCATACACTACACTGGCTGACATGAGGAGACCTCTGACACATATATAGTAGAAGAATGCCTGGTCTGGCCTCAGTGAGAGAAGATGCACCTAACCCTTGAGAGACCTGAGGTCCCAGGGAGTGGGGAGGTCAGGTGGGGTGGGTGTGAAGGTGTGGGCCATCCTCTTGGAGATGGGGTAGGAGGTATGGGATGGAGATCAGTGTTGGGGTGGGTGTCTGAGAAGGGGTAGCGACTAGACTGTAGGGAAAAAAAATCAATTCCTAAAACTGCCTTGGTCATGGTGTTTAACAGGAATAGAAAAGTAACCAACTCACTTACATTCTCAGATTCAAAAGAGAGTTTATATTTTTTTTAGCATAAGATTTTGCGTAAAAGTCGGCCCCTCATCCTGTTTCTGCTACCCAGCATTTCATTTTTTTTTTTTGCTTCTCTCATTTTATGCTTCATCATATCTGATTCCCAACAATCAGTGGGTACCCACAGATGGCGTTGGCCTATACAGATATACACATGTATAAATAAATAAAGATAACAATAAAATAAAGAGAGGTCTTATTCTCTAATTGAATGCTGAAAGATACAAAAACATTAACGTGAACTAGCATGGAATTAGAATTTTTGAAAAGCTCTTGAAAGAGAATTTCAAAAAGTCCCGTGAAATGATATGATTAAATATAGCCTGTAGTAAAAATAACTGTCTTTACATGCAACCACTTTAGAATTCTCTCTTTAGATGTAAAATGTGAATGATTTTTAAATTCTTCAGGAAAATCCTGTTTTAATGAAATTTTGGAATTTGCAAAGCAAAGAAATTAACATACATGAAAGCATGTCATTTTAATATTAAGCACTGAGATTTAATTTCATGAATAAGGAAAATAATTAGAAATAAAGTTTCATATTTCAACTAGTTTTGTTTATAAACACATTCATATGTTTTCAACTAACTTTATACAATTAACTAATGATTCATTTTATGTTGAAAGGGCAGGTTCTCATCTATATGGACAAAGGTAAAAATGGGGAATTTTACTGCTATTTAAACAATTAATATTTGATATATAATTATATTATAAAGATAAAAATTGTTAAAAATATTTATTGAATTTAAAACCAGGCAACTTCTTTTATAACTTCAATGGTCCTAAATAAAAGTACTTATTATCCCACAAAAAAAAAAAAGCCAAGAAAAATGTAAAATTTAGAATATTAAAATTCAAAAGATATAAGAGGCAGATGGCATTTTGGTTTCTATTTTGTATTAATATGTCTATAATTACAAAGCTTAGAAAGTTTAATTAATAAGAGAGGAAGAATAAAATGTTGTAGAAAAAATATAGGTAATTCTAGTAAAGCCAGGGACTCTCAGCGCGGAGATGCATGGACCATAAGCGAGGAGTCTGAAGTGAAAGAAGTCACTGCTCCTTTCTTTAAAACCTCAACTCTAGTCAAGCATTTAGGACAGCGCAGTGCAACTTCAATGTTTACAAGAAACTTCACTAATGGAAATGCAGAAACGTGGTATAAAAATTCAAAGGCATGGTGACAAAACTTGACATTCACTGTTCTGAGTGATACTTTAAATTTTAATGCAATGTTATAAGCAAGGATACTATTAGAGAGGAAGATGACCTAAAATTGCACTCTTGAAGTTCTCAAAGATATCAATTAATGTTCCCTTTTACGTATCCACCGGACATCTTTGATGAATTACTTAGTAGTATTAAATGAGAAATGCCTTAATTAATTTACTTTTACTATGAGGCATCATGACCATGACAATGGATAGTATGTATGTATGTATGTATGTATATGCATGCATGCATGCATTTGTGAAATTAGAGGGGTTCCACCAACTGAGGACCAAGTTATTCAAAGCTATGTGTCTATAGTGGCCAATCTCATTCAAACTATCACAAAAGATATAGAAAAATCTATTGATACCTGGTATCTTCCAGTTATGTCAGATGCGTTAATCAAACTGAGCTTGTTGCTAAGGCTTCTCCGCATTCAGTTACTATGTACAATAGTTAGTTGTTGTTTTTGTTTGTTTGCTTGTTTGTTTTTGCTTTTTGTGGTTTTTTGTTTGTTTGGTTGGTTTTTCGGGACAGGGTTTCTTTGTGTAGCCCTGGCTGTCCTGGAACTCACTCTGTAAACTAGGCTAGCCTCTAACTCAAAAATCTGACTGCCTCTGTCTCCCAAGTGCTGGGATTAAAGGCATGCACCACCACTGCCTGGCTATAGTTAGTCTTAATAAATCATTCTAGGCAGGATAATACATATCATATTAAAGATCAGAGCATACTAAAAATAAATAAATAAATAAATAAATAAATAAGAGCACAAGTAATTTCTCTCACTGCTATGTACCTGGAGGCACATGAATGTATTTAAACTCAGCATCATATAGTTTTCTTTATAAAATTAGAATAAGGTATGAGTCTTTAATAAGAAAACAGCAGCTATTTTTACCTTAACAAAATAAACATATTAATGCTTGGAAGAGAATTAATAATCTCTTCAAAGGAAGTTTTGCCAGTTGTGTTTGCACTTTTCAACACATTTCAATATTGTTTAGTTAGAGATCATTAAGATTCATTCTTTGAGTTTTACTAATTTGTAGTGAGTAAGCCTGTCTGCATATCATCTGTATGGGGGAAATAAACATTCCTCCAAGGAGTGAGCTGTCTTGTTACTAACTCTGATGTTCAATAAACTGCCTGAGTTCCGACAGTGGCTTCCCAGGGAGTCTAATTTCTCAGTCTTCTCTTAGAAACTGCCATTATGCCTAGATAGTAAATCCAACTTTAATGTTGCAATGGAATGGCTATTTATATAACATAGATAATTCAGGATTTTCTTCATTCTTTCAACTTACCTTTAGTTGCTCATTAAAGATATTATTTGTTCTATTAATCAGATCTCAACTAGCTTATATTTGACTGAATAACCAGTAAGTTATGTTTGTCATATTGAAGGGTCATATTAGCTATAAACAATACTATATGCATCTTGTTTGTAGAATCAGTACAGTTTATGGAAGAGTCAAACAAAGGACCTGTGTGAAAACTGTAGCTCTGAAGACACTGTGAATCAGACTATATTTCCTTCTTCTTTTGTTTAAGGAAATATGGAGCCATTAATAACTATTAGGTTGTTATAATCAGAATAGTAACTCTGTCATTTGGTAGGTCTCACATATGTCTGATTCATTCATCATAATTCATTTTGATAATATTTTAATGTCAATAAAAGTCTACAACAAAGTTGATTTATTCTTAGTACTTTCTGTGTTCAGAGAGAGCTGAGGCTGCCTGTTTGATATTTTCTGAATCTTTTTCCTTGCACTGATCCGTTCACTTGTTCAGAAACTCTGTAAGAGATATCCAGGCATGCAGCCTTCTACGTCGTCATCCAGACTCAGTTTTTTATTTCACAGAGTCAAGGATGCTTTTTAGCATAATTCTTTAATGCCTAAGTCATATTTGGCTCAGCAGTTATTCTTAATGAGAAAGATACAAATTAACTTTATTACTTTAATAAGTATCAGTAGGTGAAAACAAAAATTTAAATCTATTTAACTCATAAGTAAATTATTTGAAATAAGACTATTATATTTTCAAATAATAGGACTCATATTACTTGTATTGGTCTCTTTTTAAACAAACTGAGCTTTTTTTTCCTTTCACACATTTTGTTAAAATCCATTCAGGCAAAGATATCTCAACTGAAATTAAGGTTAAAAAAAGGAAGACTTTGCTCTCCCATCTCTAGTTATGTATATATTCTCATTAGATCTGACACCCAATATCAATAAGTCTTAATAATGAGTTTACTTGCTTTATGTTATTAACTTCTTTTAAAATACTTATAAACAGTATTAAGTCAATTGCAACTTAATGTGAGATTAAAGGAACAAAATTAACTGATGAAATTTTACCTTTTAAAGATTTATTTTTATTTTAAGTAAATAAATGTTTTGCCTAAATGTGTGTACGTGTACCGCATGTATGCTTTGTGATGCTTGAGTCTGGAAGAGGATACTGGTTCCGTGAAACCATAGTTACAAATAATTGTAATGTACTGTGTGGGTGCTGGGAAAGGAGCATGGTCCTCTGAGAGAGCAACAAGTGCTTTTAAATGCTGAGCCTTTTTCTAGTCTTGATAAAATTTTATTTAAAATAGTTTTATTATAATTTTTCCAAAGCATTATTTGTCATTCTGAAATCTTGCTTTAAAGAGCCTAATAAATATTTGGGGTTTCATATATAATTATGAATAGAAGAACACAATAATGGATTCTATCAAGTAGACTATAAATTGAAACCATCTCTAAAGACATTTTCTTTTTTTTTTTAATTTATTTTATTAGATATTTTCTTCATTTACATTCCAAATACTATCCTGAAAGTTCCCTATACACATCCCCCTCCCTGTTCCCCTACCTACTCATTCCCACTTCTTGGCACTGGCCTTCCCCTGTATGGGGCATATAAAGTTTGCAAGATCAAGAGGCCTGTCTTCCCAATGATGGCCGACCAGGACATCTTCTGCTACATATTCAGCTAGAGACAAGAGCTCTGGGGGTACTTATTAGTTCATATTGGTGTTCCACCTATAGGGTTGCAGCCCCCTCCAGCTCCTTGGGTAATTTATCTAGATCCTCCATTGGGGGCCCTGTGTTCCATCCTAGAGATAACTGTGGGCATCCACTTCTGTATTTGCCAGGCACTGGCCTTGCCTCACAAGAGACAGCTATATCAGGGTCCTTTCAGCAAAATCTTGCTGGCATATGTAATAGTGTCTGCTTTTGGTGGCTGATTATGGGATGGATCCCCGGGTAGGGCAGTCTCTGGATGGCCCATCCTTTCTTTTTAGCTACAAACTTTGTCTCTGAAACTCCTTCCATAGGTATTTTATTCCCTCTTTTAGTGAGTAATGAAGTATCCATGTGTTGGTCTTCCTTCTTCTTGATTTTCTTGTGTCTAAAGACATTTTCATCTTTAGAAAACAGTTACCCATTCTGTAACTGCCTATGTCTACAGATCTTAATACGAAGGGAAAGAATGTCAATATTGCACATGGTGCTTGTAAAGTGACTCAGTGTGAATTTAGATCACATTGTCTAAGAGTAGAAGCAAGGACTAAAACTTAGGTGAGAAATGATCCATACCTCTTTGGTTTTTTGTTTGTTTGTTTGTTTGTTTGTTTCTTACATGCTTTTAATTTTTGTCCTAAGAGCAAAATTCTGTATGCTGTGTTTTCTCCAAAATATGTGGAATGGAGTAACATTTCAGTCTCTGTTGCTTAACAACAAATTAATTGGATGTTGAATTTATTTGATTTCATTTCAACAGATGCTTTTACACATTTATATCTGTGGCTGTCTTTTTTTGGACAAGGAAAATGGGTGCCAAGAGAGAAATGCTTTGACGTTAATGTAGGACTTCACGGAGATTGAGGGCTTCCTCTAAGCCCAATTTGATTTTTAATAGTAAAATGCTTGTGAAGCCCAGGCTAATCTTCTACCTCAAATCTATTACTCCAATATCCTGGCATTATATCCGTGTGCTATGAATCCCAGCGGATCCTTATAAGGAGAATCCAGAATATAAACTAAATGGCATTGGCATTTGGAAGGTTCTTTTTTATCTTTTTTTAAAACTTAATATGCCTTTGTGTATATAATATTGATTCCAATTTTGTTTTTATTTCATTATGTTTCTCTGTGTTTGGACATGTGTCTCTATATGTATTTGCGTGGGGTTTTTTTTTTGTTGTTGTTGTTTTTTGTTTGCAAAGGGTGGTGTCCTTTTCTTCAGTTTTATGATTTTTCTGGTTTTATTTTATTTTATTTTTGTTTTTTTAGATATCCAGTGTTTTCAAATGAGAGAACAGGGAAATTTTTAGGTAGGAGGGTAGGTGTGAAAGTCTTAGTAAAAGTTGTGGTATGAGAAAACATAATCACAATACATTGTATGAAATATCTATTTGTGACTACCTTAAGGCTTCTACGAAGCTAGTGTGCAACTGGACCTGAGTTCTCAGGGGTAGATTGTCCAGAAACGGGTAAGTTTCTCTTTACAGCACATATTTCTTGGATGTACTGAGGAGCATGGCCTCAATCTCAGGGTGCATTGTTGAAACACATCACAGGAAGGGTCTGTGGCCTAGTGAAAGCTAAACTTTCTAAGTTCCCCTTTGAGATTACAAAATCTCTGGCCTGAATAAATTAAACTTAATTTGATGCTATCACATGATGACTTGGAACTAATTTTAGCGCAGCATGTTAATTCCTTGTTTATGGGATCATTTATGCCCTTCTAATAACTCTAATAACTCTCAAATTTTTCTTTATGATGAAAAATACCACAGTGTGGTTAGGATCCTTATCTACCATTAGTTTCACTTGAACTAATGAACCTACAGTGTGGCCTTCTGGTTGTTGATGGAAATGAGTCCAATTCACCTAACAAGAGGCAGTGACCACAGAAATTCCTTGGTTGCTGGAGTTCACATAGAATTAAAATATCCAGTGTAGACATGCACTATAAATTTAAAATTGCAATATCCTTTCATTGTGTGCCTATTACAAAAGTGCTACGACTGAAATTTGAAAATATAAGAGGTAAGTTTTAAATTAGAAGGATGGTGGGAGGCTTAGGAACATGTACTGAAACAAACAAGTGCTTTGCTAGGATAAGCAGAAAAACAACTGCCTTGTGAAAACCTCACTGCGGTTTCTTGATAAGGTAAAAATTAAATGCAGACAAGTACTTCCAATGCTTTTACTGGTATACGTATTTGATGGGGCAGTGCTGAAGTTAAAAGGACATAGCCCATGAAAGACAGCAAATTCAAATAATTCAAGGTCTTGCACTTCCTAATGTACCTTGCAGGTGACAAATAGTTGAGATTAATGGTTATAAATTCCATTTATTTTGTCTGCAGGCCACGCATACTTTCCATTTAAATATTTCTTAAAGACTCAGTCTGCAATCTGAAGCATCATTGTGTCCTGGTTGCATTTGAATTTATTTGTTCAGTGGTGGTGCACGCCTTTAATCCCAGCACTTGGGAGGCAGAGGCAGGCAGATTTCTGAGTTTGAGGCCAGCCCGGTCTATAGAATGAGTTCCGGGACAGCCAGAGCTACCCAGAGAAATCCTGTCTCAAAAAACAAAACAAAAAAAAGTATTTGTTTTCTGTTTGTTTGTTTGTTTTGTTTTGTTATATTTGCTTTTTGTATTCATAAATTGTGTATTTCTCTTTTGCAAGGGCTGTCATATTTAAACTGCATAACTTTTTATAGATATAAGCTCACACAACAGTACATAGTCCACAATCAAGCTTAGCATTTAATTATTCAACACCAATCTAAAATACCATAATTTTTCATCCTTCTGCAATTGATAATGTATAAAATGAGAGTAAAATGTTTTTGCCTTCCTATTACTTACCTTGCTGTGGCTTGTTATCACGTAGACACAATACCCACATAGAAGATAAATCTAGGTTGAATAGAACGTTTTAGTTAGCTTCTCTCACTTGAAAACAAAGGAGAAAGTTTAGATTCTGACCTGTGAATCTCCCACTGTGAGTTTTGAAAGTTGCTAGAGTGTGTGATTTTTTTTCCAGGAAAATGTCATACTGTTTGATTGCATGTGTCAACGATTGAGAATCAGGAGATCCACAACATCAACAGTAGGAAAAGGTCAAGCTCAGAGCTGTCCCTAGTTATACCAGATGCTCAGAGATGGCCATTTGTGTGTTTATTGCTGGTGATAGTGGGACAAAGCACTTGATGGGAGGTAAAATCTGGGAGGTTATTATCTGAGGAAAATGCATGCATGAACAAGCATTAACCTATCTTACTTTCTCTGATAACATTTTCAGGTCACGTAAAAGATAATATGTAGGTACTTATATATAACTCATAGCAATCTTGATGTTTCCTTTTATTTTAATGAATTATCTGAAATATTTTTCATACTCCATTGAAGTCTGCCTGATATCTTAAAATATCTTAAAATATATTTTCCCCCTTAGATATGGTTTCACTGGGTAGTCTTGGCTGGCCTGGAATCACTCTATAGACAAAGCTGGCCTTAAACTCAGAAATACACCTGCCTATCCTTTAGAAGTGTGGGGTTTAAAAGCATGTGCCACCACACCTGGCTACATATTCTTATAAAAATTTTTGAGATGGAGAAATCATACTTTCTAAAATTCAAACACATCATCAGAATTGATTAAAAGTATAAAATTAAAGGCTTAAAACTAAAAGAATAAATTAGTAGGTCAGTGAATACAAGATTTTATGTTTCCCTTGGTAATTTGGGACATTTAAAACTATTCCTTACGAAAATATTTGTTTTCTCTTTCCTCATTTAGAAAAAAAAATGTGTGAAGAAATAATATATTCCAAGAATTCAACTAAAAAGTCTTTGAATGATTACATTTATAAACAATTCACATTTGTGAATAGCATTTAATTCCTTTGCTGCCCCCAAATCAACATACTGGTCACTCTGATAGACACACACCACATACCCAAACCCACCCACTCACACACACACACACGCGCGCGCGCGCACGCGCACACACACACACACACACACACACACACACACACACACACACACAGAGCTCCTTAAGAAAGGCAGCCTCAGGAAATTGAACAGAGGTGTATAGCAATGGGGGATGGGGAACTCGGGGTAGCAACCAGAAAGTCCCAGATGCCAGGAAAGCAAGAGCCTCCCAGGACCACACAGAGATGGCATTAGCTGAAATATCCCACAAAGGGGAGTGAGAACCTGTCAAGACCATATCCAGAGGTTAGGCATAGCCACCCCCCCACCCCCAGGTTGAGGGATGGAGCCACCACCCATCTCCAAAATTTTAACTCAGAATTGCTCCTGTCTAAGAAATATAGGGACAAAGAGTGGAGCAGAGACTGAAGGAAATGTCATCCAGAGACTGCCCCACCTGGGGATCCATCCCCCATACAGACACCAAGCCCAGACACTATTGCTGATGCCAAGAAGTGCTTGATGACAGGAGCCTGATACATCTGTCTCCTCAGGGGCTCTACCAGATCCTGAACAATACAGATATGGATGCTCGAAGCCAACCATCTGACAGCACAGGGACTCCAGTGGAGGAGTTAGAGGAAGGACTGAAGGAGCTGAAAGAGCCTTATTAATGGAAGGGAAGGCTCTTGGTCCTGTGAAGGCTTGATGCCCCAGTGTGGAGGAATACTAGGGTGGTGAGGCAGGAGTGATTAGATGGGTGGGGAAGCACACTCATAGAAGCAGGTTAAGGGGAGATAGGATAGGAAGTTTGCAGAAGAGAAACCGAGAAAGGGGATAACTTTTGAGATGTAAATGAATAAAATAACCAATGTTTTTTTAAAGGCAGTTTCCAGTACTCTCTTATCACAAACAAATTAAGGATTAAACAGTGGGCTCTGACACATATAGAAATGAGTGGACAATTGGCTGCAGCTATGCTAAGTGTATCAGTTGATCCAAAGAAATAAACCTGGTGTGATGGTTTGAATGAGAATGGTCCCCATAGGCATATATATGTGTTTGAATAGTTGATTCCTAGTGGGTAGAACTGCTTGAGAATGATTAAGAAGTGTTGCCTTATTGGAGAATGTCACTAAATGTAACTTGAGGTTTCAAAAATTTCATCCCAGTCCCAGTACCCAGTAGAAACAACTAAAATGAGGAAATTGAAATTTTTATTTCTGCTTAAGGGTTCAGTGCATCAGAATGGGGAGGCATGAATTATCAAGGATTTTTGTTTTGCAGAGCATGAAGTAGGAAGACTTCACATAGAACTGGAAACAGACTGCACTAAGAGTAAGCTTGGCCAGTGTCAGTTGCAACCCTCTCCTAAATGCCTCATAATGTCTCAAATAGTGACACAAGCTAGGCAGTGCTTCACCTCATGAGGCTATGATGAAAATTGCAGCCTAAAATTAAAACAAAATCATTAGATAAAAAAGTGATGTATAAACGTTAATTTGTACTTCCATGTGCTAAAAACAACCAAAGAACAAAAGTTGTGGAAAAAATCACACACACACAAAAAAAAATCAAATATACACAATCAAATTCTATTGCTTTAGTTTGGAGAATAAATCAATATTTTAAATTCGTCAGTTTTCCCAGTACTAAATCACAGGCTCAAAACAATCTGGGACAAAAATCTAGTAGATAGAATGCAAAGCAAAACAAAACAACAACAATAAAACTCACCAAAGATTCTACTTAAATCAACAATGGAAATATAATATTTACATGTCAATGAAATATCCAGTAATGAATAATCTTGCAAGTTCTAAATAGTTGTTTCCCGAAAGTTCATATATTGAAATTTATCCCACAAGATGATAATATGACCAGAACTTTGAGACACAGCTAGAACTAATATACCTGTGAAACTTCCAAGAGCTACTTTGTCCTTTGAGCATCTAAAGAAAGGTCTTCTAAAGGCTCCACAGCATCTCAAACAGTGAGGACAGCATCGTGAGAGATGACAATGACCAACCCCTCTTGCTAGAACTTTTGTTCTGGAATTTCTAGCCTATAGACTGTAAGATGTGGAGTGTGGAGAGCATTTTTGGCTGCTTCTAGACACTTGGTGTTTACCTTATTTTGTTTATTGCCTTGCTTGTTCCTTGACCCAGAACTGATCTTATCATTTTGCATGTACTTAAAGTGGTATGAAAGCAGACTGGAAAAAAAAATAAACTCACCTCATTCCATGTTGCCACCTATCCAGAATGATGCCAGTATAATTTAAAATTGTTCTCTCCTGAACTCAAAAGTACTTCAGAGCCAAATAAACTAAATTCATCATGTATGAAAAAGTAATGTTAGTTTTAAAGTACAGATAAAATCAAGAAGAATGCAACTTATATGATTATCCAGATCATTAAGAGACACTAAGCAAATTAAAATATGTTAAGGTTGATATATCCAGAGAGATAGATGGAAATGCAATGTGGTAGGAAGTTCTGATTCCATTTAATTGCGCTTCACTTGTGGCAAAATAAGTGAGAATTTTGCCCAAGACAATAGCTTAGACATTTGTGTACTAAGAGCTCTCTGCATAAGGATTGGTATTATCTATACTTAGCATCAGAAAATTTTAATCTGTTTACATTTTCCTATCATTCTTGAGGTTTAAAATATGACAGAACCTTAAATAAGTCAGACAAAAATGAATAATTGAAAATCATGAGCAAAATATAATTTCAATATCAATTTCCTTAATCTTTCTTAGAATAAGCAAGCCAGATATGTTGCTTTACCTACAAAAATAATAATTAAAAAATTTAAGAGAAACAGTCTAGATTTAAAATGCAGATACCAAAATTATTGGAGGCAAATGACATCAAGTGCCACAGAGGGAAGAAATATGTTGCATTTTGTGCTGAAGATAGCCAAAGAATTGAGTGATGTTAACTTACAGAAGGCCTGAGATTGGACTGAAATCTCACCTAGGACCTTACAGAATATAATCAAAGCCACCTTTGCTGAAGGACAGATTTACCTTCTTCAATGAATGCTCTCAGAGTACCTGGAATCAGAAGGAAGATGAAACTGGAAGATCACCCTATGTATTTCTCAGCACCCTCACACTCTCCAGCCTTCCGTTTTGCTCAGCTAAATCACAAAGAAACGTGTTGGACTCAAAAAATTTTACAGTTCAGGTATTAAAAATAAAAAATAGCAGAAAGCACAGGAACCAATATTCATGGTAGAAGGTGGGAAATTACCCTATGAAAACTGTCCTGAAAAATCAGGGGACTCATTAATAGCCAAACAATTCAGCCCTGTGGTATAAGTCAGCTGCAGCATCTGTAGACTGATGAACAAAGATAGCAGCACCCTCACTGCCAGTAGGGCACTCATTTTGTGTATTCAATGAAATGTGCAAAATCATTTTAATTAATGATTATTATTGAGTGATGTTAGTTATCTTTAAAATCTATTTACTTATTTGAGACATAGTCTTACTATGCTAGAGAGAATGTCCTCAATATTGCCATTCTGTCTCAGTCAGACTAAGTAATTATGATTACAGAAGCAATTTTATTACATTTATCTGTGCAAAAGGAATTTTACAAACTAATTTTCTTGTATCACTCTTTTTGCTCATATAAATGATGAATATTCTCACAGCTTAAAAAGGATATCTTTATTTTCTTATTGAGTTTTCAAGTGTTGATAAAGTTGCATTTTTATTGCAAATAATTCTACTTTCATGTAAATATGCATAGTTTAATGATTAAATGAGTCTAATTAACATGCTCATCATGATGGATATTAAACCTTATTTTGGAAAGAATATTTAGAATTATTTTCCTAAAGTTTCCAGTTATACCATTCTTTTATAGATTTTTTTCATATATATGTAGCTCTGTGTGTCTGTGTGTAGACATCTGCATGTGAATGCAGGTGTCATAAAAGTGCTTAAGTTATAAATTATTGTGAATTGCCTGTTTTGTACATTGAGAGTAGAACTTGGGTTCTCTGGGAAAAGCAGTGATTGCTATCAACCACTTTTGAGCCACCTTTCAGCCTCACTAGTAAATGATTCCTAGTATTAACTATATCCAGTATACTGTATAGACTTGATTCTGCCTAATTGTATCTTAGTATATGTGACCACTATCTTCCCATCTGGAACTATTTTGCATTGTGCTTTATGAAATCGACTTTTCAGATTCTACATCTGAGATGTGCTGTGCTTGTTTTTCTCTGAGTCACTTCACCTAATATGGTGAACGTTCATTTAGTGCTATACATTGGCTGATTCTACAGTCCCTATAGTGAATAATGCTGTAATGAATGCAAAGGGAAAGTATTTCTTCAGAGGCAATGATTTTAACTCTTGGATGTGCACCCAGAAAGAATATTACAGAGTAAATTTCTGAGAAATCTCTATTACATTTCAAAATAAATTCATAATTTTCACTTGCATTAAATTTTACAGTATTTTAAAAACTTCAACTTATATAAGTTCTTCCTAGGGTTTCTACATTTCTTTACTCCTTAAGTTACCCAATCACTGTGTTTTAATCTAATCAATATCAACATGCCCTCAAATGATCTCTCAACTTCTTTCTGAAAATCTAACATATAAATTTTCCTCCTTGCATACATAATGCATGTATGCTTTCTTCTGTTTGTCTAGCCTTATGAATAAGAGATAATAGAGACTTGTATGTTCAAGGTCATCTCCATTTCACTAACACTCAAAAGCTCAACCTCTTATGGTCTCTTCCATGACCAGGGTTTCAGATTCTCTGCAGCTGGAGTGTGTGTGAGCTAACATGTTGTGAGTTTGGGACAGACACCTGGTATCTCTGCAAGGCCATGTGCCAGTGCTCTTAACCAACTTCTTAACACTTCTCCAGGACGATCTGGCCTCTTTTTATACCTATACTTTGTAGAACTTGAGGATAGGAATTGCATAAGAATGTAGCTGAGTTGTTTTTTTAAGTGGCATATTCTCTTTCCATTAAATGCTTTGAACAGAATAAGACAACTCATATAGCCACAGTGAATGCAATTAAACAAAAGAATGAACACTACAAGAAGCCATGCTCATAAGTACTTCAGTTGGTGATTCGAGTTATTCCAGGACATTTTTTTTCTTTTTTTTTTTTTGTTTTTTTAATTTTTTTTTATTATTTTCTTTATTTACATTTCAAATGCTATCCCGAAAGTTCCCAATACCCCCCCCCCCGCTCCCCTACCCACCCACTCCCACTACTTTGCCCTGACCTTCCCCTGTGCTGGGTCATATAAAGTTTACAAGACCAAGTGGCCTCTCTTCCCAATGATGGCTGATTAGGCCATCTTCTGCTCCATATGCAGCTAGAGACTCGAGCTCAGGGGGTACTGGTTAGTTCATATTGTTGTTGCACCTACAGGGTTCCAGCCCCCTACAACTCCTTGGNTACTTTCTCTAGCTCCTCCATTGGGGGCCCTGTGTTCCATCCAATAGCTGACTGTGAGCATCCACTTCTGTGTTTGCCAGGCACTGACATAGCCTCACAAGAGGCCGCTATATCAGGGCCCCTTCAGCAGAATCTTGCTGGCATGTGCAGTAGTATCTGGGTGATTGGCTGATGATGGGATGGATCCAGGGTATTTTTTAACTGTGAGAAATGTGTTGTTTCTTTGATTTCTTTTACCTTATGTTTGTCATGTATATAAAGGAATGATGATGATTTGTTTGTTTGTTTGTTTGTTTGTTTGTGGCAGAGATTCTCTGTGTAGCCCTGGCTGTCCTGGAACTCACTCTGTAGACCAGGCTGGCCTCAAACTCAGAAATCCGCCTACCTCTGCCTCCCAAGTGCTGGGATTAAAGGCGTGTGCCACCACTGCCCGGCTGCTGCTGATTTTTATGTTAACTCTCTCTATAGATCTGGGGGTAGTTTCAGGATGGGAAAGAATGTGAAAATACTGTGTAAAAATTTCAAGTGTTTTTATTTTTTTATTTTATTGAAAACAGATGGTTCTCAACAGTTGAATAACTCCATTGTGTGAGTGTACCACAGTGTCTTAGTGTGCATGCTATTGGAAGTTGTTTCTGCTATTGGAAGTTGTTTCCCGTGCAAATGTGTTCAAGACTTTCTCATTTCCTTTTCTATTACATTCAGAGTATCTGGTTTTATATTGAGATCCTTGATTACTTGGACTTAAGTTTTGTACAGGGTGATAGATATCGATCCATTTGCTTCTTCTACATGCAGACATGAAGTTAGGCCAGTGCTTTTTGTTAAAGATCCTTTTAGTGTGCTTGCTTACTTGATTGTTTTTTTTTTTTTGTGTATTTCTGGCCTATTTAACAAAACTAGCTGTCCATACGTGTGTGAACTCATGTCTAGGTCTTCAATTTGATTCCATTGATCAACATGTCTGTTTTTACACCAATCTCATGTGGTTTTTATTACTACAACTCTCTAATGCAGCTTGGAGTCAGGGATAGTGATATTTTCACATGTCCTTTTACTGCCCAGGGTTGTTTTAGCTGTCCTGGCTTTTCTTGAAGTTGAGTATTACCTTTTCAAATTGTTAAAGAAGTTGGAATTTTGATGGGGATTGTGTTGACTCTGTAGGTTGTTTTTGGTTAGAATGATCATTTTTACCGGGTTATTCTTACTGATCCATGAGCATGGGAGATCTTTCCATCTTCTAGTACTCTGCTCATTTATTTTCTTCTGATTTGAAGTTTTGTCATAATTGTCTTTCACTTGGTTGGGTAGAGTAACTCCAAGCTCTTTGTAGCTATTGTGAAAGGTGTTATTTTCCTGAATTCTTTCAGAAACCATTTGTCATTTGTGCATAGAAGGGGTACTATTTTTTTTAAGTTAATTGTGTATCCAATCACTTCACTAAAGGTATTTATCACCTGTAGAAGCCTTCTGATATAATTTTTGGTGTTGCTTATGTATACTTACCATGCAATCTGCAAATAATGATACTTTAATTTTCTTCTTTTTAATTTGTATTTCCCTGATCTGTTTCAGTTCTATTATTGCAATAGATATAACTTCAATTACTATATGTAATAGATGTGTAGATAGTAGACATCCTTGCTTGTTGCTCATTTTAATGGAGTTAGACTTTCACTCCAGTAAATTTGATGTTGCCTATCAGCTTGCTATAAATTGCTTTATTATGTATAGTTAAGTCCTTTGTATCCTTAATCTCTCTAAGACTCTTATCACAAAGGGTGTTAGATATTCTCAATGATTTTTCAGCATCTAATAAGATCATGTGACTTTTCAGTTTGTTATATGATGGATTACATTGACAAATTTTCCTATATTGAATCATCCCCATATCTCTGGGAGGTCCATATTTGATCATGGATATTCTTCTTAGTGTGTTCTTACATTCAGTTTAAAAGTATTTTATCAAGCACTTTTCATCAATGTTCTTGAGGGAAATTGATCTGTAATTCTCTTTTTTGTGTGACATTTTGTGTTATTTGGGTGTGACTGTGGCCTCATAACATGAATTTCACAATATTACTTCGGCTTATATTTTGTGGAATAATTTGAGAATTGGAGTCAACTCTTTATTGAAAGTCCAGGGTAACCCCGTTGAAGAGGACAGGAATGGTTTTACCATTCAGCACAATTAAGGAATCAGGAAATCATGACCCACAGAATCAACTAAGCAGGGCTCTTTCATAGGGACTCACAGACATTAAAGACATAAACATGTCTCTGCATGTCTGATCTAGGTTCTCTGCATATATATTTTATAGTTGTGTAGCTGGCTATTCTTATGGGATTCCAAAAAAAAAAAAAAAAAAAAAAAAAAAAAAAATAGGAGTGGGTGGATGTCTCTGAGCCTTTCCACTTACTATGTTGCCTTAACCAGCCTTGATATGAGGGTTTCTACCTAGTGTTCATGGAACTTGTTAGGTCATGTTCTGTGGATTTCCCTTGGAAGCCTGCTCTTATTTGAAGGAAAAGGAAGAAGGAACTGGGGGAAAAGGGAGGTAGAGTGGAGGGACTGTGAGAAGTGGAGGGAGGGGAAACTGTGTTCAGGATTTAATGGATGAAAGAAATGTAAATAAATAAATAAATAGTGTTATGAGATTATAAAAGGGTATCGGTTTTCTATACTATATTTTCATTATGTTTACCCCTCCCCAACTCTTCCTAGTTTCTTCTCACCTCTACTTCCTCTATATCCACACCCTTTCTGTCTTTCATCATAAAACAAAGATCCCTCTAATGAAAGATAATAAAATGATAATAGAAAAAAAATTAGAATATGTCTAGAAGGCCTTGACTTCTTGGTATCCTCCATCATCTCTGGCTCTGACACTCTTTCTGCATTCTCATTTGCACAGTTCCCTGAGGCCTGAAGTAAGGGATTTAATGGAGACACTCCCTTTAGTACTGAGTGTTCCGAGGTCTCTCTCATAATCTCCATAATGTCTGATTGTGGGTCTCTGTTCAAAGAAAGAAAAGAAAATACTCTTTAAATTGAAAAAAGAAGCTTTGTTATCTAGACATTTCCAAAAGTAAAACTGAAGCTGTTTAAGTATACTATAAATGAAGATATAACAATGCATTAGTGATTCATAAAGAGCATATAATTTCCATTACTTTTTGTAGCTCAACTAATGTAAAAGTAGATAGATCCTCTGAACTACATATGTGCAGTGTAGTATACAAATGTATGTGCAGGTGTGCACACACATACATTTACCCATTAAATAGATTTAATCAAAAGTTTAAAATCACACAAGTGTTGGGGCAGATATGATAAATCCATTTGCTTCATGCAAATTTCTTGCTTTTAAAACTGGAGATGAAAAAATAGTTCAGTGATAAAGTGTGGTAACTGAAAAAGGGGTCCGGGGGAAGAAGGGGAGGAAAGACTCACACCCCACCAGAGTTCTACCTATGCTCTGGACAGGAGGACATGGGAGGGCTGCCAGACACTTTCTACTCAGCCCAGGGTGGGCATCCAAGCCTCTGACCCACTTGACGGGGGAGGGGGTAAACAAAGGGCAGCCCAACCTGGTGGCTCCTGGGCCACACCCTGTAGCCCTGGGGTTATGGGAGAGAGGGATGAGGGAAGAAAGGTTCCCACACCAACAAGAGTGAGCGCAGCAGATCTTGATGAGCAGAGACTGTCTATGGTTTTAGAGCTTTATTATAGAGAGGCAAGGGGAAAGAGAGAAGGTAGAAAAGAGAGAGAGAGAGAGAGAGAGAGAGAGAGAGAGAGAGAAGGTTAGTGAGAAAGAGAGAGTATGATGGAGAGAGTGAGAGGAGAGGAGAGAGGAGAGGAGAAGACAGAGAGGAGAGAGGAGTTAGAGAAGTGAGAGGTAAGAGAACAAAGGAATGAGAGGGGAATGAGAGAGGAGAGAAGACAAAGAGAGAGGAGTGAGAAGGTGAGAGTAAGGAGTAAGAGATCGAGGTGGGGCCAAGCAGCCCCTCTTATGGTCTTTACTGTTGCTAGGTAACTAGGGAGGAGTTTAGCCTGAAGGTCAGAAGCTTGGGACATTGCCTATGTGACTTCTAGTCATACTTCACTTGTGGGAGCTGGGGCGGGGGTGGTGGGGAGCGGTAACTTAGGCAGGAGCCAGAGTTCCAGGAGCACTAGGGAATGCCTACCGTGTCATGTAGGTGAATTATTACCCTTCCGGGCTTCAGACCTCAGCTCAACTGGAGACCAGCCTGTCCATGCATAGCCCAATGACACACAATAAAGAACACTTTCTGCCCTTGAAGAGGACCCATGTTTAGTTTCCACACCTATGTGTTGGCTAACCACTAAAACTCCAGTTTCAGGACTCCTGATGAGTTCTTTTTGCCTCTATGGGTACCAAATATGTATCATACCAAATATGTATCATATATATATATATATATATATATATATATATATATATATATGTAAACTAGTATTCATACAAATATAATAAAATTTAGTAGACTTTTTTAAAAAAGAAGTCTTTCCTCTTAAAAAAATAATTTACCTAGCAATTATTGAAATCACACACATACATAAATATATTATATATTATATACAACATTATATTATGTTATTATACATACATATATGTTAATTTCTATATTTAAAAACTAAACTATTAACAAGTTAACTTTGAGACTGACAAAATAACTCTATGGATGAAGGCAATTGCTGTTCAGCAATTTACAATATATGTATTAGAAATATATATAGAGAGATGTATATATTGGAAAATATATCAGAACTAGATTGTTGATGTGAGTATAAATAGATATTTACTTATACATGGAACTGTAGTCAAGTAAATGCAGGCAAGTTTGTGTACAATACTTATTTTCTTTTTATAAAGAAAATTTGATTATTTTGAATGTAGAACTTCTTCAATATTACCATAAAAGCACTTATGATTTGAGACTATAAAAAAAATCTAGTAAATGTAATAAAAGATACTAGGATTTCTCATTTGGGATTTATACTTCCTATGTGATTACTCTAGGACACAATGAGTTAAAGCTTATGTGCCTACTGTTGTCATTCAGGGTCTTAATGACAAACTACATAAAATAATGCAGAAGACTAAGACTTATAAGAAAGGTAAGTTTGCTGTATTATTATACCATATTTAGAAGTTTCAAATTAGATAAACTTTTGTCTTCTGTGAACCTCTCACAGCCTCATCTGCATGGTACTCACAATACCAGCTTTAAGTGCCATTTACACTTCAAAAACCATAGTTTTCATCTGCTTTGTTCTTTGTTTATTCTTGTCCTTATGCCAAGCTCACCATGAATATAAAAACAAGACTCTTGCCTCTCCTTTTTTCTCTCAGTGTCTTCTTTGCTTTGTCCTTTTCAGGTTGCCCTGCTTTCTCAGGAAAGCAAAGCTGTTAGAGATTGATTGCACACTTTCCCTTTCCTTCTGGTCACCATTTGTCACTGCTGAAAGTAAACAGCAAAATAAAATCTTCTCTGATGAAATGAGATAACACACAAATCCTACACAGTCACAGTCTGTCCTTCAGGGCCAAGACGTGAGATTGTTCTTTGTGCCTCTGGTAACTTGTGTATGTACGCTTACCAATCTGAAACACATACATCTAGCCATAATGCTTGGAAGTTTACATTTTTTTAAACATTTAAATGCAGTACACTATTTCTATTTTATTTTATTATTAATTTAATTTTAAAAAATTATTAGTAGTATTTATTTACTAACTTATTTACTTCACATCCTACTCACTGCCTTCCTCTCAGTCACCCCCTCCCACAACCCTACCTCCACCTCCTGCTCCCACTATTGGGCTATAGATGCTTGTATCTGTCTGAGTCACTTGCTGAGTGGAGCCTTTCAGAGAACAACATGTTCCTGTCTGCAAGCATAACAGAATATGATTAGTAGTGTATATGAGTATATGTATATGAGTAGAATATTAGATTGGTGTTTGCCCATGAGATTGGTCTGAAATTGGGTCAGTTATTAGTTGGCCTTTCCCTCAGTCTCTACTCCAACTTCTGTGCCTGCATTTCTTGTAGACAGGATAAATTTTGGGTTGAAAGTTTATGGGTAACCTGGTATCTCTATTGTTCCATTAGGGTCCCTGCCTGGCTGACTATAAGAAGTGGCCTCTTCAGATTCCATATCTCAAATCTCTACCTATTATACACACACACACACACACACACACACACACACACACACACACACATGTATGTGTGTTTTAGCTTTTAGCATCTTGTCAAGTCTAGGCATTTACTATAATCCAGGATAGCTCTAGAGAAGCAACCCTCAGATGCTCCAATCTTTTCTCACAGACACAGACACTTCTACTGAACCTATTCCTTCTGATCTATCCACAGATGGTTCTACAGACCCTGGACAGCAAGGAAACAGACAACTCTCCTAAGACTGGACCAACATTCCCATACCCATTTTTCTAGGTTTCCAAGAGACACATTGCCCAAAAGTCAGTAGGAAGTAGCTAAAAATCATGCTGACCATATTCCTGCTCTACCATCACCTCTTTCTAACTTTTCCTTTTTTTCTCTCTTCTTATATTTTTTCTTTTATTATTATTAATCATTCCATTAGTTTACATCTCAAATGATATCACACTTCCCAGGTACCTCATCGCCACCCCCATCCCACATCTATGGGAAGGTGGGAATATTAACATTTTCATCTAGGCTCTGCCCCACAGTTAACTGGCAATAGCCAGGTATACCTGACTCACTATAAAAGGGTTTCCTGTCCCCTCCACTCTCTCTTGCCCTCTTGCTCTTGCTCTGTCCTCTTGCCCCTTCTCCCTCTCTCCCCTCCCCTCTCTCTCCCAATTCCCTTTCCCCCTCTTTTGCCAGTCTTATCTAGTTAACAGATTTATTAGTGAGTAAATATATTGGTGGATTACCTTAGGGGTAAGGTGCTAGATCTGTTTTCTAGCTGTCAAGCTATAATTACCTTAGTTGTCAATGTAGTCAGAAATCTGGGAAAGAATAAATTATAATCTAAGAGTTATGTATTATTTTAAAATGACAGAGTTCATTTACAGCACACTACCTAAATAGTTCCCAGGTTCCTGTGGTCTCCATGGCAATTTGGGCAGAGTCAGTCTGGCTTTCCAGCCCAGAAGAAGAGCTGCAATAGATATATGTGAAATGAAAAATGACCTACCTTGATTTAGACAATATGAGTCATTTGATTCTCAGTTTTGTCCACAGTGTTTCTCAGTGGTTATCATATCTCAATCTAACCAGTCTCTTGTAGCTGAGTACATTATCTTTTGAGACCTTCGGGGGTTAACTGTTAGGCTTTAGGAGTCCGTCTGTCATAAGCTTAAATATTAACACATTAGCAGATATAGTAAAATAGTGAGGGATATATTAATATTAACACATTAGCAGATATAGTAAAATAGTGAGGGATATATTAATATTAACACATTAGCAGACTTCTGACAAGATTGAGAGCTGAGACTATTGGTCAATAGTCTCTGAGTTAGGCAATAGAGCACAATATAATTTAATGGCAGTAGCAAAAATCATTACCAAGGCAGGATAGCCAGAAAAATCTTAATTGTTAACAAACTTTGACAGGTTGCATTAGCAGAGAAAAACACATTTTTTTAATTAACAGAGAAACACTTAGCTTAGAGTTGGTGTAGACCAGAATGGAAAGCAATCAGAGAGCTGACAGGGGTGGATTGAGACCATGGCAACAGAAAGTGTGTCAGGGTGGGTTCAGACCTTTGACACAAACTGAGCAAGCAGGCACACATGCTGTGAGAACAGGCCAGAGTGGAGTTTTGACCCATTCCATTTCCAACCTGGGCTGAGCAGGAGATAGAAACATGCATATTCAAGATTGAGGCAGCAAGTGTGCCCACCCTGTGGCTGGGGCAGCAGCAGTGGTGTGCACCAAAGTGGGAGCAGGAGATGGGCATACACACGTGCATGTGTGGTTGAGGCACCAGCTCTCATTCTGCTGGGACACCAGGATCTAAGAAGGACAGCATGTGCTACTAGCTGGACAAGAGCAGCTTCAACAGAGACAGATTCAAGGGGTCAGGTCAGGGTGGCACTGCAGCTGCAGCGAGCAAATGGGACAGGGCTTCCTTCTAGCAGCGAGAACCTGCTAGAGACAGTGGTAGATAGGCATAACATAGCATCTCAACAAGCAGAGTCCTGGCAGGACACCTGCTTTTTATGCTTGAGACCAGCAGCAGCACAAATGAGGGAAGGGGGAGGGGGAAGCTTATGCTACAGATCAGAAACAAGGAAGTTGTTTTAAAGTGCCAGATAGTGGCCATGTAGAGATATTGCTTTCTGGGTACTGTGAATTAGACTGGGACATCCCAGTAAGTAGGGCCAAGGTGGAGAAGAACAACCTGTTGGGTGAAAGTAGAGTTATTAATTACCCCACCAAAATTCTTAGGATAATATTAATAACCAGAGAGAATGACAGACAGGCCAGATCACCAGATCATCATGTGGTGACTTGGGGGCTGAGCTCTAGGCCAGTGCCCTGAGCAGTGGTGGAAGAATGGTTCACCTAGGCCTAGAATTCTCAGCTGTGAGAAAGGAACTACCTCAGAGGAAAGAGGAAAAGTTCACCAATGGGAAAATATTCTAAAGCGAGGGTCAGTGAAAAGACCAGTCATAAAGACTGAATATCTCCAACCTCAAGGGCAACAGGGTGACTCTTAGCTTAAGAACTCTCCCCTGGGTCCATGGGGGTGTTTATGCTGACCACTGGAGTTGGGGGTTTCTTACCAGTTCTCTGAAATTTGGGCTAATGAGTTATAACTCTTGATGTGGTAGCTGGGAGGATGTGAACCTGCAGAGTTTTTAAATCTGAGTCTCAGCACCAAATGTTGTGTTTTATATAAAGATAAAGAGAGAATGAATATGTTTGGTGGATGTGCAGTCAAGTGTGGGGCAAGGAAGTGCTTCTGTGGGTCCAAACTGAAGCATCACTTCCCCCTGAGGGACCAGACACACAACTGCATACTATAGAATAGAATTATTCAGGGCATAGGAGGGGAGTTGAGAGGGTAGTATAGACATAGAAAGGCAGAGAGACAGACAGACAGAGAGAGACAGACAGACAGAGAGACAGACGGAGAGACAGATGTAGGGTGGATGGGGAGGGGGAGGGGGAGAGAGAGAGGGAGAGGGAGAGGGAGAGGGAGAGGGAGACGGAGAGGGAGACGGAGAGGGAGACGGAGAGGGAGACTGAGAACAGTAGAGGCTAGCCATGAACACCTGGAGAGAGAAGGGGAAAGGGAATGGAAAAGAGGAGGAGCAGGAAGAAGACAGAGTGAGAGAAAGAAGGGAAGGGGGGGCAAGCATCCTCTTTTACAGTGAGTCAGGTATACCTGGCTGTTTCCAGGTAACTGTGGGGTGGAGACTAGACAAAATGCTAACATATAGAAATATAATCTGAAAGTGACTATGAAAATGAGTCATACTAATTTGGATAAATGTAGGGAGTTGCCATTGTATTAATAAATATAACACATTAGAGTTTCAAGATAAAAATTAGCACTCATATTAAGAAAAGGTACAGGCTGTATGTGTGTGTGTGTGTGTGTGTGTGTGTGTGTGTGTGTGTGTGTGTGTATACACAAATATATAGTTAATTTTTAAAAGGCCATGAACTTAAGACAGCAAAGAGAATTATATGGGAGAATTTGGAAGGAGGAAATTATATAATTGTAATAGAATATTAACAAAGTAAGGAAATAAAAATTAAAATTGTATTTTGAAAGTATTAAGGTAAAAACAACAAATTTCACATTTAAAAAATAAAGAAAAACTTTGAAAATTCTGAAATCTTGAAAATTTTCAATATCAATAGCTACATATGTGCTGCATATTCTCTCCCCCATAGCTCTCCCATGAAGATATGCATTTGATACTAAATAATACCCAAATCCTTTTAAAGACCACCTACTGACTATTAAATCAACAATACTATATTTTCTTTGTAACAAAAGTGGGTATTAATTTAATAACTACTTGTTACCTCACAAACTAACCTTGTTTAAATATTAGTCTACAAAATGTTTTATCTTTTTGGCAGGTATTTATCTGAAATATTTCTGAAATGTTTCTGAATTATATCTCAAATACATATCTAGAAAGTCTGTTTTCTTTATTGTGGCAAAATTACCTATTTTTTAGATTTTGTTAGATTAATCTTGTTAGATTAATCTTGTTAGATTAATCTTGGAGTTAGATTAATCTTGGAGTGAGGTGCAGAAAAACTGTGAGAGCCAGAGGAAGCAAATAAAACCAAACAGTGTTTTCCAGCTAGAAAAGGGCAGTTGTATATAAACTAACAGTAGTTGTGAATGTATATATAAAACCTTTACAAGATCAACCCAGAAATAACCCTAACAGGGATAGTGGAGGTATTCAAGAAATTTCACTTATAACTTAAGAGAAATCAATGGCATCTAAGAGGGGGTGGTTAGTTTTCTTCAAGGTTGAAGCCCCTGAACATCTGCTATTGGTCCTGAAGATAATCTGTTACCATTCAGACACTACCAGTGAACTCTGGGTTTAACAAAAGAAATACATACAACTAGTGGTGAGATAAAAGGATGGAATTTTAGGGGCAGAATAAGGTAAACTTGATAAAATCAGTACATATACATATGATATGTCAATAAATGTCATATGTTAAATAACTATGAAATACAGGGTGTTATACATAATGCCTTATAGAAGGTTACAAAATATCATCTTGTTGCTCTCATATTTTTTTTTTTTTTGCCTGATTGTACTGATGGTTCAAGGTTAAAGAAATCCCTGCAGGAGTTCATGAAAGACCTAATGAAAGGCTTCTGTCCAATCATAAGTGATGCATAAAAACAGCCACAGAAGGTCCAGCCCAAAACTTCTTCCATACATACTATGGCAACCCTTAAATTAGGACTCATTGAAGCATTACCCAGAGACTCGGGTAACTGAAATGAGAAGATAACACATGTTTAGAGTAATCTAATTTGTAGGGCAAATTGCCAGATATCAATACATATTTTAAAAGATCAAATTTAATAACATCCACTATCCAGTCAAATGTTGTAGATATCAACTATTAAGGATACTTCTGAAAATCAAAGATAATCAAAATGCTGGCTGTTAAAGTGCCAGAATTCTGACTATGAAATCATGAGACTAGTAACACAGAGATCCCATCATAATAGAATGTTTGAAAGAGCTGTGCTACATGCATGCTCCTAATGAAAGTCCAGAAAATAAATGAAGACAATGGTTTTGGTTTAAACTACCACTATTGAAGTACTTCTGTAATATCCCTGTTCACTTTCTTGCCTTCATTAATAACAAATAATAAGCCTAGATACCATCTTTTGGGGATTTTCATGCTGTCTCAGAATTATATTAATAGTGAATTTCTTACTTAAAATGATTATTTATACATGTATTTAATGTATATAATTGTTTGTATATAGATATTTTATCTGCATTTGCTTCTGTACATCAGAAGAGGAAATCGGTTCCCATTGGACTACAATTAGACCCACTTGTGATCTACAGTGTGAGTGTTTAGAATTGAGCTCATGATCTCTGAAAGAACATGCAGTACTCTTAAATATTGAGCAATCTCTCCAGTTCCTGACAATGAATCCTTATAGTGTAGTACTTGGGCTATAGAAATGAAAGTTAAGTCAGCACTCAACAGAATGGCTAAAAATGGCTGCAAAAGAGTCTGAAACTCAGTTTATTTTCTTCAGACATGAATCCTGTTCTCTGATTTATTTTGATGTTTTCATATAGCCCAGATTGGCCTTGAACTCATGTTCCTGTTGCCTTTACTTCCTGAGTGTGGTGATCATTTGTTCTCTCATGCCTGACTAGCCAAACATTTATTACTTCCAATTTCATTGCTGCTGCTGCTACTACTACTATGTCCCCTACCTCACCTCTATCCAGTGTAGATTAAACTAGTTGTACCAGAGGTGTCTGCTATATGGCTTTTGTATTATTTCCCCATACTAATTAACCACTATATCATATGGATGTTTCTTAGTCAAAAGACTATGAAGATTAATAAACAAATAATACATTTTTGTTAAACAAACAATATTGATATTTTTGATGTTTAATAACAAAGATTATATATTACAAACATTTTAAAAATGTGTTAAAATGGGTGATGTATAAAAAGACACATCAGAGTCAATCTTTCATTCAATTTAATGTTGAAATACAAGGATATTATAATGACTGTAACCTTGAAAGTTTACATAAAATGTCTGTGTAGAGAGACATTCTTGTTTTTTACTTGAAATAGTATCTAAATGATTAATATGCTGGCCAAGTGATACTTCTCCTCCTGTGTGAGAGCTTGTAAAGACTCCAACAAAGAGGTTGAAGAAATACTTTTAAGGTTGCTATTCTACATGAACTATGTGGCTGTAATACTAAGGAAAACAGGCTTTGGCATCCATTCTACAACATAGATGAGTATTTCCTTCCAGGGTTTTTCTACAATACCCCAATCTACCCATTTTTACTTTTGTTTTCTATCTATTACTTTACCTACGTCACCCTCACATACATAAAATATAAATATTTTTGGTATTTCAAGAGGCCTATTGGTTAATATGTTCTATTTTTCTTTCTTTCCTATACTCATTTGAGTTTCAGTGTGGATTATCAAAAAGTAGATAAGGGATGCACTTCCTGTCATTAAATGGGTGAGGAAACACTTGTTAAAAAATTCATAATATTTAAAGTTACTGCTCTTCGGATTTTGTTACTTAATTATCTTCTACAGTATTTATTTTCCTTTACTAAGAGGTTGTTTTTACTGAGTGCCAGGAAGCTGCATGCTAGTACATTATGATGTCCTAATTGAGTGTCAAGTCTTGTCAGCTCATACTCACATCACTCAGCCTGCCAACAAGAAGCAAGAACACTGAATGCATCCTTGCAATTGTGTTTATGAGCTAAAATGGAACTATAAATAGTTCTTGGATTTATGATAACATGGTCAGAGAAGATTCTCTAACTTTAACACTTACATTCCTCTATAAGAAAATGATGGTGACTCCTCAGTTTTTAAGGGAGTAGTGGCAACAGCCATGTCAAAATATACATTTTTCATTACGTGTCTTGTTAATACAAAGGAATAGCCTTTATAACTACATCATCTATTTGAGGTTGCAAATAACAGATTACCAGAACATTAAAGAATGTTGATTAAGATTCATCATTCAGGAATAGCCACAAAGGAGAACCTACTTGCTACTAATGCTTGTCTGTACTGTGATATCAGTAAAAGTATTCGGGTCTTTTTTTTTTTTTTTTTTTTTTTTTCATTTCTTATTCTATATTGATTTTTCAGTATAACAACATAGTTATAGTAATCTAATTCATAGTTTGATTTTTAAAACAAGATTTCCCTTTTCAGTTCAGATGAGCTTCTAAACCTTGATCTTCCTCCTTCAGCTTTCAAGATCTCAGATATGTATATGCATGATACCACCCCAACCCCACTCCCCCCCCAAAAAAAATTAAACCTAAAATATTTTTTTGTTTTGTTTTTTTTTAACATTTTTTATTATTATTTTCTTTATTTACATTTCAAATGCTATCCCGAAAGTTCCCTATACCCCACTCCCGCCCCTGCTCCCCTACCCACCCACTCCCACTACTTGGCCCTGGCCTTCCCCTGTGCTGGGTCATATAAAGTTAAACCTAAAATATTTTAAGTATAAAAATCATTTTAAGAGTTTACTAATGTGTTGATGTTGGGTGTAGTATATAAAATATTAAGCAAATTGTTGCCTCAAACTAGTCATAATTGAATGATAAAACTGTGATATTGAGCATTGATACTTTTCAATTTATGAATAGAAAGTGATGTTATTTAAAAAAAATAAATATAAATGCTTTCAAGCCACTTGTAATATATAATTTCTCAACATGAAGTGCTTTCTCTGCCCCAGGTACTACCTAAAGTCTGAGTATTCAGGGCTCACTGCTCTAGGAGCCCCTTAAGGATGGAGAAACATGGATCTGTCCACTCCAGCATCCAGTGAGTGATTTAGGATGCTTGCCTGGATATTTTTCACTCATCACTATTTATAGTCAACATTATTTCTGGGCTCTAATTAATCTTGCATTTTTGTGGTTTGTTTTTAAGAATCAAGTGTTGACATGGTTAAAGCACTGATCTTGTAAATACCAAGCTCAAATCTGATTCCTGTGTCTGTGTTCTACTTCCTTGCCTTCTTATATTGATCAGGTGCTGTCCCTGCACAGTGTTTTCTTAGGATAGAGGAAGAGTCAAAACCGAAGGAAGAAATAGTGAGGCTCCTATGATCGTACCAGTGATTTTAAGGTAAAGATGGTTATAGACTTTTTCTTCAATTCACTATCTTCAATGAAGCAAAGAACAGGAATAAAACCAGGAAGGTGGAGGAGAGAGCACCATTTAGATCCAAGGGAAATCCCATTTGAGTAAGTCTAACTTCATCTCTTGGCCTTCTTCTCTTTATTCTTTACATGTTGACTAGAGCAAGCTGTGGCTATTCATACTTAGAGTCTTAGTACAGTCCAATGACTTTCTTTGTTTTCTTTTGCCTTTCTTTTTACTCTTCAGTCCTTTCCATTTCCTTTCTTTCTGACTTTCCTTCAATGAAATTGGGATAAGTCATATCAGACAATCCTTTTCAAATACTCTATTTTAGGTTTACTGTGCTTTTTCTTGTGATTAGCAAGAATGTTAATTATCATAAGCTTGACTCAAGTGTGTGCTAAAATGGCATACTGTATCTGAAAACAGTATTTGCAGATGTCATTAGTCAGTATACTGTAGTGAAACATTATCAATAGAAAGGTATGTGTCTGTGTGTGAGGGGGTAGATTTGTTTACACAATAGGGCCTGGAAGCTCCAAACATATCTTTGTATGGTAGAAAGGTTGACAACCCATTAGAGACTCAGTTCATGTAGCTTCCTCAACAACAACAAGCTCACATTGAAGATATGGAAGAATGCTAGAGAGTTGCTGTTCTTCCATGCATTTTAAGAAGTCTGAGAAGCTGGGTTTTTATGCCAGGGAATGGTGGTGGACACAACAGCAGAATTGGCACACTCACCAGCAAAAATGTCAGGCAGGCAAACAAAGCAGCTCAATTTTTTCTTAGGATTTCTTTGTCTCTCAGCTACTGTTGGGAAGTGCTGCCATACCCACTTTAAGGAAGTTCTACTTCCTTTACTTATTCATAGCAATTCCTACCTAGAGGCATTATTTTAGTAGTCTCTGTATATAATCAAGTGGACAGTAAACTATCAGAAGCTCATTTGTTGCCAACTTGACAATTAATCACATTACCTCACACTGTCCTTAATTTCCAAATGAGGCCAAAAGCAAGATTACAATTCTGCCTAGCATGGTAGTGCTAAACACATGAGACCAAAAACACAATAATCTTCAACAATAGATGGCAAACTACTTTCAGAGATGTTTAGTCTATTAATGTATCATTATTTGAATAGAACAGTACAAATATTGCAACAGCTACTTGTTATTATCTCAATTGATGTTTTATTACTTGGTAAAGAAATAGGAAAGAAAACAGAGATATCTATTTAATAAGTAAAAACATCCCTTTTGTTTATTTTTATTGGTAATTTTATTTACCTACATTTCAAATGTTATCCCTCTTCCAGGTTTCCCCTCCACAAACATCCTATATCATGTCCCGCACCCCCCCCCCCGCTTCTATGAGGGTGTTCTCCCACCCACCTACTCACCCAATTTTACCTCCCTGCCCTAACATTCCCCTATGCTGGGGCCAAGGGCTTCTCCTCCCATTGATGCCAGATAAGGCCATCCTCTGCTACATATGCATCTGGAGCCATGGGTCTCTCCATGAGTATTCTTTGGTTGATGGGTTAGCTCCTGGGAGCTCTGGGGGAGTCTGCTTGGATCATATTGTTGTTCTTTCTTTCTGTAGGGTCGCTAAACCATTCATCTCCTTCAGTCCCTCCTCTAACCCCTCCATTGGTGTCTCCTTGCTCAGTCTGATTGTTAGCTACAAGTACCCATATCTGTATTAGCCAGGCTCTGGCAGAGATTCTTAGGAGACAGCTATATCAGGAAACAACACCCTTCACAAGAGTCACAAATACTATAAAATATCTTGGTGTGACTCTAAAGAAGAAAGTGAAAGATCTGTATATCGAGAACTTCAAGTATCTTAAAAAAGAAATTGAAGACTCAGAAGATGGAAAGATCTCTCATGGTCATGGATTAGCAGGATTAACATAGTAAAAATTGCCTTCTTACCTAAAGCAATCTATAGATTCAATGCAATCCTTAGCGAAATTCCAACCCAATTTTTCACAGAGATAGAAATGAATTCTTAAGTTCATTTGGAACAACAAAAAACCCATAATAGTGAAAACTTCTCAACAATAAGAGAACTTCTGAGGGAAGCACCATCCCTGACCTCAAGCTGTACTACAGAGCAATAGTGAAAAAAAAAAAAAAAAAAAAAAAAAAAAAAAACCAACCAGCCAACAAACAAACAAAAAAACCTCATGGTAGTACAGTGACTGGCAGGTAGATCAATGGAATAGAATTGAAGACACAGAAATGAACCCAAACACCTATGGTCACTTGATCTTTGACAAAGAAGCTAAAACCACCATCTAGTGGAAGAAAAAGATAGCATAGTCAACAAATAGTGCTGACTTAAGTGGCGGTCAGCATGTAAAAGAGTGCAAATTGACCCATTGTTATCTCCTTATCCAAAGCTCAAGTCCATTTGGATCAAGGACCTGCACATAAAACCAGATACAACTGAATCTATTAGAAAAGCAAGTGGGAAAGAGCTCAAACACATTGGCACAGGGGTAAATTTCCTGAACCAGTGGCCTAGACTCAAAGATCAACTCTAGACAAATGGGATGTCATAAAATTGAAAACCTTCTGTAAGACAAAAAACATTTCCTTAAAGGAGAACTTTAACTCATGGCAATTACAATCTTAATTTCTGTAAGCGATGGTGTAGCTTTAGGTGACGTGTATAACTACTCATCATTCTATATGGCCTCACTTTCAACAAGCAAACACATAGGTCTTGGTTCCTTTTATGGAGATGTGACCAACTCCTTCATTCTTCTTGGGTCTGGATTTATATTCCAGGTTGGACTGCATTGCAGTTGACCTTACTCATAGGACTGCCTTTTTTTTTTTTTTTTAAAGGAGCCTTAATTGTTCTACTTTATTGCAGACAAACTCTTTCCTGCCTCCATTAAAGAGTAGCAATCAAAGTTCCCAGTTAATCTGGATCAGTCATGGCTCAGGGGCATCAGGAGCCTCAAGTGGGCAAGAGAAGTCTTAATGTATACTTCAATAAAACATTTTTAGTACATTCTAACCAAAGAACTTGTCATCCAGAAAACAATACTTCTATACCATGAAGTTACAGGAACAGAAAACAGAATAATTTCTTGTATTTCACTAGCGGTGATGATAAGTAAAACTATTTTTATTTCTATTCCTTGTTTCTAGGATATGTGAATCCTGACTGTGGGAACAATTGTATCATATATTGGTAACCATTCATAGGTGCAGGTTATAGCACACATATTTTCTAGAGCTCAGAGTCTTCTGGAGAATCCTGCCTTAACAATACAGGCCATTGGAAATTAGATGAAAACATCCATAAGGAGTTGTGGCCCACAACTTCGAAAGATAGATATATCTTTCAAAGATAATCCTACTCTTTTATAAAATATACTGCTTCAAGTAAGCTGGGGAATCCCATGAGCATGGGTTCTTCTAAACTTCTTGAATCACAAATTGAAGTCCTTGGTCAGCAACTCTGAAGGTATATAACACATTCTATATATGGAAGTTTGGGCAGAAGAAGCACTACATGTATGAAATGTAGATCTCTAGCTAGGATTAACATAAATTATAGTAAGGATAAAGCCACTTTTTCCATAATAGAAGACCAAAGGATCTATGATCTTACTAATACTATGTACGAATATAGGCAGCAGAGGTACCTCAACAGCTAGAAGCACTTATCAGCAATGAGAAGAGAAGACATACAAAGATGAGTGCCTTTTCATGAGTCATATTCACATGTTTGCAGCCTTTAGGCTTAACCTACTCTGGAGAAAGACCTTGTCACTTCCATTAATCTGCCCTTGGAATCCCTTCATAAATGAACCAGAGGAGAATCTCTTAGTTTATTCAAGGTCTGATCAAGTTGATAGTCAAGATAACAATCACATAGTTCAAACAAAGACACATTTGGCAATGAAAGTAGCAGAAAGATTACTCCAGGACAAAAGACATAATTTAGCAATATACCAAACAGTGCAATTCTAGAGATTTAGAGGCATAATGGACGGAGTCCTTTAGTAGAAATGCAAATCTCATAAACCAGTAGGTCTTTCCAATATCATGTCACTCTCTTAAGAAATACTGTACTGTTCCTTATCTCAGTTTTTCTATCTACAAAATAAAATCTCAAATAGTATAAAAAGTTAGAGGGATCCTAGAGATGTGTGCTGCATGACATAACTTTTGCTTTTGCAAATGGTATATATAAAATTTACCAGGTGTTGCATGCTTGTATCGTGGGGTAGAGCAATGTACCTATCAGGGCAGGTAGATGATAGTGTTCAGGTCTTCTATAGGTTCAATTGTTCTCTGCTAACTTGTTCTATCAATACCTGAAAAGAAATGCCAAAATATCCACTTACAACTGTGACTTTTTCTTCCAGGTCTAACAGTTCATGTTTAAAGACAAATACACACTCAGGTATATTGTCTTTTCTTGAAAAATTTTTGTGTTTTCTTGGTGAATTGAACATTTCATCATTGTGAAATGATACATTTCAATGGTACATTATATCTCTGGAATATTCTTTGTTTTCTGTTATCTTGCTTATAATGTAATGTGTTCTTTACTAACTTTTGATTTTAGATTCTATGTTTATATTTACTAAAAATGATTTCTGATAGAGCGTTAATTGAGTTATACATCATTAGACAATGAATACTGGCATTTTCCTTCCTTTTGGGTGAACATAGGCCATTCCATTCATGTGTTCTATCTCTGTACTGTACCTTTATCCCTGTCAGTCTAGGGATGAAGTTACACTATGCAAGCAGACTGTCTTAGGACTCAACCAAGTGGCATCAGTGCCTTGGTCTCCTAAGTGTTGAGATGAGAGCAAGAGTTCACTATAATTGGCATCATGTCTTAGATATTGTCAAGGTTTTGTATTAGTTAGGGTTCCTTTTGTTGTGAAGAGGCACCATGACCATGGCAACTCTTATAAAGGGAAATGTTGTTTGGGGGCTGTGCTTACAGTTCCAAAGGCTTATTCCATTACGATCATGGCAGTGTCAAGCAGGCATGGCACTGGAGAAGGAGTTAAGAAGTCTACATCTCAATCCTTATGCAGCAATAGCAACTGTCAGCCACACAGTATGTATCTTGAGTATATGAGACCTCAAAGCCTGACCCCACAATGACACACTTTTTGGAACAAGGTCACATCTACTCCGACAAGACCACACTTGCTAATACTACCATTTCCTGTGAGATGAGCATTCAATTGACACATGAGTCAATGGTAGCCAGTCTTAACCAAACCACCACTGAGTTTAAAAATGATTTTGTGTTGTCCAGTCTGTGGTCAAGTAGCAATAACTAATGCATAGTTCTCCCTTAAACTTTCAATAAACATCTTTTTTCTTTTATTCAATACAGGATTTTTCTGTGTAGCCATGATTATCGTGGAACTCACATTATAGAACAGAATGACATTGAATTCAGAGATATGACTACTTCTGCCATCTGATTGCTGGCATTAAAGGTATGTTGCATTATGCTCAGCTCTAATAAGCATTATTAAGTTAGCATATTTAACTTCAATATTATCATACTCTATTGTAAAATTTGTGGTATCAATACACACATACATACACACATATATTTATATGTTTTAAATTTTATAATACATTGGCATTGTTTCCTTTCAATAGTTAGATCTTTAGAATACTAAGAAGTGGAAAGAGTAACAAGTTCTCTATACCTTCACAAATCTATCATTTACATTATCAGATTACTACAAAGTGTGACTTTAATGAGGTACTAAGTCATGTAAACTAAATATTTTCTTAGGAATTCCTTGTAGTTGTGCAACAAGATTTTCTGCTTTGCTTTAAAATATTTATATATTTTGTGCTACATTTTTGCTGTAAAATGTTGCCTGTTGTAGCCTTTATTTCTGTGTCCAATTTTAGCCTTATATATTTTTTTCCTATCTTCTTACTTTATTATGTTCATTGCAAATAAAATTAATTTATTGTAAGAAGCATTTTCTATTGTGGTAAAATATGAAAAGCTTTGACTTTTAATTCGCCCATATACATAATGAAATTACTGGTCTGATTGTGTTTAAATATCAGTGTTGTCACTTAATTTTTGTTTGCACTGCATCTTGTCTTTTTCATCTACTCTGCCTTCTCCTTGACTACAAGTTTGATGACTCTATAATATTACCATAGGAAATGAATAATGAAAACTTTATTTAGTTGCTAGTTTAGGGTTTATCATACAAAGCTTTAATGTGTCACTATCTTCATTTATAACAACCCTTTTAATTCCAGAATGAAACAAGAATATTAGTGCTATATGCCTTTCAATAATGATTTCCTTCTGATATTTTTAGTGTTCTTATAAATTCTCTATCATAGTATAACAAATCTCATATATCATTTTCTTTGAGTGCTAGTGACAGAAGGAGTTTACCCAATTCCCAGCTTACCACTGTTATTTTTCTTTGGTTGGCCCTTTTCATTTTCTTCTGTTTTATGTTTTGTTTGGTTATTTTATTTTCTTATCTCAGTTATCTCCTTTTACTAAAAATATTTTTCTCATATAATATATTTTATTCGTTGTTTCCCCTCCTTTTACTTTTCCAAGTTCTCCCTGACTTCCCCATGTCTTAGATCCAGTCTTTGTCTTGTATTAGAAAACAGTCAGGCTTCTAAGAGATAATAGTAAAATAATATGAAAAAAAAAAACAGGTACCTAAGAATAGGACAAACAAACAGGAAAAAAAGAGATTACCCCCCCCCCCCTAAAAAATGAATGAGAAGCAGACATAGACATAGAGAACTACCCATTTGCAGACTCAGGAATCCTGGGTTGGTGATAAACCCATAATATATATGTCAAGAAAAAAATAATAATAAAATTAAAGAAAGGGGGAGGACATGCTTAGTCCTATGGAAGCCCGATGCCCTAGAGAAGGGGGATGCTAAAGGTGTGAGGTAGGAGTGGATGGATGGGTGGGGAGCACCTTCTTAGAAGCAAAGGGAAGGAGGGATGTTGTGGGGCCAATCATGGAAAAGAGAATTGGAAAAGGGAAAGGTGACAACATTTGAAATGTAAATAAATAAAATAATTAATAAAAAAAAGTCCATAGATGGTATATTTGGAAGAACATTACATGCTGGAAAGAAAAATCCATAATCAGAATAACTATCTATTGAAATAAAAAATAAAATAAAATAAAAAGCCCCAATAGGACATTATGAGACAAGGAATATTTAAAGATATCCTTGAGTTTATTTTATTATTTTATTCCTGGACATGCAGCCTACTTTTATGAGTAGCTTGTTTCCCCAGTTAGACTGCCTTGGAAAAAAAATAACAACTAAATATTCATTTGTGAGTACTGAGTGGAGATAGTTTCTGAGTTAAAGATGGGGATAGCTGTCCACATCTGCTTTCAACTGTAGGTCCTTGCCCATGCAGGCTATGTACATCCAGTCTCAGTCTCTGTGAGTTCATATATGTATTGATCTTGTTGTATTTAGAGGGCCTTGTATCCTTAGTGTCTTTAATCTCCAATGGCTCTTATATACTTTCTGCCTAGTTTTGTACATGATTCCATGAGACCCAAGAGGATGGATTTGATGAAGACATATCTTTTAGAGCTGTGTGATCCAAGGTCACTCACTCTCTGCATATTACCTGGCTATGAGTTCTGCATCTTTTCCCATCTGCTGTGGAAGAAGGCACCATTGATGGTGGCTCTGAATTTTTTTCATTCCATTAAGAGTCACTTCATTGGTATGTTCCTTGAGTAGAACAATAGTATTTGGCTTTACTCCAGGTCCCTGAGCTATTAAGTCTCATATTCTTGGTTAGCCAAACTGTTTCAAATATGGGTCACGTCTCATGGAGTGAGCTATAGAAGTTAGATGGTTCTTCCTGCCAATTCCATGCTCCTAGAAATAAGAAATAAGACTCAGACTCAAAATATTTTTGAGATATTTACAAATTCCTTGTCCATATAGCTAGGCTCTTCTTTGACTAGATCACAACTAAAATAGCTCATTTTTTATAATCTACATTCTGCCACATGGCTAGTTACCTGTAGGCAGGTACCATGCATCTGTCTTGTCATTTCTTCCTGAGAGAATCTCCTGTCTAGAACTACCCCAGAATATTTTCTGCCTCCCAAATGTCCCACTTTCTACTTCCTGACTAAACTATAGGTCATCAAAATTACTATTGACAGATATCATGTATATATAGGTGTAAAAATATTTTCTCTAATTTCCCTTTATAAACTAATAAAAGGCCTTGTCAAAGGAGACAAATCAAATAAACTTGCATGTAATAGAGACAACATGGCATTGTTTTGCAATATGCTTGGGGTTATGCTTGGCCACTAAGATGGAAAAGAATTTAAACAAAGTTGAATACAGGGAAGAATGTATTTGTTCTGGATTTGTTCTGGAGATCAGGTTGGCCTCAAAACTCACAAGGAACCTATTTGTCTTGGCCTTTGTCTCCCAAGGGATCAAAGGCATGAGTTTATTCATTTAGTACCTATGTATCTTTGAAAACATATCATTTCTTATCTCTTTCTCCCTTCCTTGGAGATTTACTTGTAATGTGAATTTATTTATCCTTCTTTTTTTTTTTTTTTTTTTTTTTTCGTTAAATTTAACATTCTACCCGGAATTCAAGTTTGTTTAAATTCTTTTCCATCTTAGTGGCCAAGCATAACCCCAAGCATATTGCAAAACAATGCCATGTTGTCTNTTTTTTTTTTGTCTTAATTTAACATTCTTCCCTGTATTCAACTTTGTTTAAATTCTTTTCCATCTTAGTGGCCAAGCATAACCCCAAGCATATTGCAAAACAATGCCATGTTGTCTCTATTACATGCAAGTTTATTTGATTTGTCTCCTTTGACAAAAGGCATTTGTATTTTGTACTGCCAAGCTGATAATTAACATGCAATACACTTAATAAGTTTTCTGATATTTCTTATACATAACTAGTTTACTCCTTTTTTTTTTGGAATATCTTCTTGTAATGATCCATCTTTTTTCTTTAGATGTTTCTTTTGTCCAGTGGTCTCTGGATTCCTTTGTTGGATGCTTTTCTTCTGGAAAAATAAAAAACAACCCTGCCTCAACCTTTACATTGATCCTTACCTTGATTAACAAAATATATCTCTTCTAGGGCAAAAAGGTTTTTTGACCAAAGAAAAGCATTATCTTTAAATTAAATTATAAGCATATCTTATGTGTATAAATATAACTATATCCCCTGTTCGCTTTATATAAATTTAAAATTGATATGTATGTATTTTTAAAAATGCTAATGACATTCCTACTTATTATTTACCAAAACCTACATAGTACCTTTAAGGAAAAAGTGTGTCAACTACTACTTTAGACTGTCTTTGAAAGCAGCTGTTTCTATCAGCAGGGTGTCCTGCCTTGGCTTCTCTGTTTAATGGGAGCCTCTAGGCCATTCTGTTGTCCCTGCTCTGAGCATTCATTCTAGGCTCCTTCCTAATCTCAAATCCATGTGTCCTGCCATGCTTGGCTAGGCTGAAGCCTCTGTCCTTTGCCCACTCTTCAAAGGTAGTAAGCCTGTGGCAGGTTGGGGCTGGAGCCTTTACATTCCTTCCCAACCCTCTGCCTGGAGCTCCACAGCTCACAGCATTCCTCTCAGTAGGAATACTCAGTGCCTCTGAGCTGTGATTGTCACTTTTACACAGGTTTAGGCCTTTAGTTGTGTGCCTCTTGGAACCACATTGGCTTGTGTCCCACTGCTACCTGCTGTGTACAGGCCTCCTTTCTCCCTAGAGGCAGCTTTTCTATAAGCAGGGGCCTTCTTTTAAAAGGATCTGCTTTTCTTTTGTTTCTCTGGAGTTTTAATGCTCCACAGGGGTTCTATTCAAGAGCTTTGAGCATCAGGACTCTGGGGGTTTTTTGGTATTCTGTGCAGGCTTCTGCTCTGTAACTCCCTGGAGAGAGCAAAGTGCTTTCAAGTGGTTTATAGCCTCCTAGTTTTGGAGCTCTGTTTGTGCTCCAGGCCTTAGCAGGCTGATACTAGCTCTGTGGCTCCAGAGAATGGGGTTGTGCCATGGCTGTACCACTTGTATCTTTCTATTCCTCCTTGCTAAACTGGTTTTGGTCCCAGAGAGGGTTAGCTTGCTTTTCCACCTGGGAGCTTTTTTTTCACTGCCTTAATATTAATTCTAAGGGTATGGGTAACATACCCCACGTTGGGCACCATTAGTAGAGGTTAAGTGGTTCTTTCTCCCAGCCCCATGGTCCAGAAATAAGACCCAGACTCAAAATATATTTACAAATAGCTTGGCTACATAGCTAGGCTCTTCTTTGACTGAAAATTACTCATTATCTTAATCTATATTCTGTCATGTACTCGGGTACCGTGAATCCGTTTTCCTGGACTAATCTCCAATCTGGAACTATGCCAGAATCCTTTCTCCCTCCTGGATGGTCCACCTCCTATTTCTTGCCAACGCTATAAGCCATCAAATCTATTATTGACAGGCCCCATGTCCATGGAGACACAGATATTTTCTCTACAATGAGGCTAAATCAGATATTGGTAGGCTATTCCCTGTTTTTGCTTTTGTTTTTTTCCACCATTGTCCTTATTTATACCTTTCAGGCAGGACAGCATTGTAGAATAAAGGGTTTCTTTTCCTTTTTGGTAGCATGTATATTAACTTTCAGTGTCAGCAACACTATTCCATAGGAGTTTAGGCTCTATATAGGCACCAACTTGATTTCTCTGTGTTCAATGAGTTATACAGATTCTAGCTTCAAGAATAGGGACTTGTCCTCCACTTTTTGGAGAGAAACCTATGGTTATGACAATAGCCTAAATTGTTTAGGAATTCCCTTGAGACTAATTTGGCCAACAACTCAATTAGAAATAATCCATTCTCGCTAGAGAAAGCACCCAAGGAACTGAAGGGGGCTGTAACCCTGTAGGTGGAACAACAATATGAACTAACCAGTACCCCCTGACCTTGTGTCTCTAGCTGCATATGTAGCAGAAGATGGCCTAATCGGCATCACTGGGAATAGAGGCCCCTTGGTCTTGCAAACTTTATATGACCCAGCACAAGGGAAGGCCTGGGTGGGTAGGGGAGCAGGGGCGGGGGGGGGGGTATAGGGAACTTTCGGGATAGCATTTGAAATGTAAATAAAGAAAATTTAAAAATAAATTAAAAAAAAGAAAAAAGAAAAAGGAAAAGAAATAATCCATTCTCAGCACTGGAAGCTTCATATATTATCTTGGAGATGCTGCCCATGGCCATTTCATAGGTAATTAAGTGGGAATTACCATGTAGAAGGTATGACTAGAAAACAAAAATGACTCCAGGTGTCTTGACATACTTAAAAACATGCAAATGGGTTGTCTCTATTTTCCTCTTGTGTGGTCTTTGCTAAAATAGTGAGCAACAGACTGTTATAGATGTGGATGCATTTGTTGGTCCTGTAGGTTTGCTTTGTAAGCCAAGAAAACAATAAAGTGAAGCAGTGTCAGGAAAGGGCCATTGAAAGCATCACATCCAAGAGGAGAACAAATGCTCAGGAATGACTTATTCATTACATGGGAAAAAACAAGTGTCAAGGTCACTGTTGGCAAAACAACCTTTAAAAGTAGTCTTGAGACATACAAAGATTAAGATGAATGACCTGCCTTATACCTTCTTCTGCTTCTTGGATATCTGTAAAACTATTCTACAAACCTGTTCAAAAACATCACAAAAATATAAAATAAACTACCAATGCAACAATGAAACCTCATAGGTGATCAAATATATGATGGAGAAGACAAATTGATGTTTGCTAATTGACAAATATACATACACATGACTAATTTGTAGAAAAGAGGAGTTGATAAGACTGTGTTGTTGCTTTCTGCAATATACAGAAGCATTCATGTAGAACTGGAGGCCATGTAGTATAGGTGTTTATAGATGGCAAACATAGAAAGTATACACCTAGGAATGTAATGCAATTAAGAGAAGCTCTCAGAAAATGTTAGGGTTTAACATTAATGATGGTGGCGTGGTGTGTCAAAAGGTGGTTCAAAGAATTCAATGATAGTATAACAACACCATTAAAAAGCCAATCACTGTACTAATTATGTGCCAGGAAGTAAATATTCTGAGTTATATGCCATGGCTCTCACCATAACTGTTTATAGAATTTCTCACTCACATCATACATAGAAGGCAACCAATCTTTTTAAGTTCACAAACCACCATATATCCTTGAATTTGTAACCATGTATTCTAGTTTTATAATCTGATCCTCAACATGGAACATAACTAAAAATAAACTACATAATGTGTGGAGGAACTATGTTTTCTCTGTTGGTTTTCTTTCTCTCTGCCTCACTGCTTCTAGGTAATCTTAGTGAGTTCAACCAATCTTTTATGAAAATGTAAGAAATGTTACTGACATGTAGTATAGTTGAAATTATTGCTGCCCATAAATCCCCCTACGCTGCTTGCCTAGAGCCAGATATCCAGATAGCACCATGTTGTATTTATTAAAAACTGTTCCTTTAGTCCTTGCCTTAAGCAACTTCCAATTTAATTAAGGAAAAATCACCTTCAAGCTATTTTCTTTTTTAAAACCGTATGAGAGAAAGACTGTCTAGTCTGGAGAGCACAAGGAAAGATAGGGTAGTTTCATTTCATCTGTCTCTGAGAGTTCTCAGTACTTGAACAGATAATTATTTTATGAAGCATTGAAATGTAATTCCAATAGGGAACAATATATTTCTAATGATATGTTTTGAAAGGAAGTATATAACTCCATGTGTGGAAAGAAGAAAAGGCCAGCCAGTACACTTCAGGTGCTTTAGAGTCAACACGCTTTTGGGGCAAATTCAGTGAATCCATTTTCCTCTTGAACAAACTATTTAGGAAAAGAAAAGGAAAAATGTCTTTGCTGTGAGAAGGGAAGACATTTGAGGTCAGTGTTTAGATCAATCCCCACATGGAGCTTCTAATATATGTTTTACTTTGGTTTGGTTTGGTTTGGTTTGGTGATTTTTGTTTTCTTTCTTTCTTTCTTTCTTTCTTTCTTTCTTTCTTTCTTTCTTTCTTTCTTTCTTTCTTTCTTCCTTCCTTCCTTCCTTTCTTTTCTTTTCTTTTTTTCTTTTATTTTTAGGATTTCAGTTGCTCTGATAAAACAGCATGGTCAAAAGCAACTTGGGGAAGAAAGGGTTCATTTTATCTTATCCTACCAGGTAACAGCCCATTTCTGTGGGAAGTCAGAGAGGAAATTAAGCAGCCAGGAACCTACCTTCTTACAGTTCCACGAACTACCTGCCCACAGATGTACAGTAGGCTGGTCTGTAAAACATCAATCAAGAAAATGTACCACAGGCTTGCCCATAGGCCAATATGGTCAGATTATTTTCTTAACTGAGGTTTTCTCTTCTGAAATGAGTGTGGTTTTTGTCTAGCTGATATAAAACTGGCCAGCATAACCTCTTGCTTTTATAACTCTACTCGGGCAGTCTTAGTGATGACATTGACTGAGGTGTCCTGCATTGTAAATTTTACTTCAAGATTTCAAGTAGCTGTATAACTGTGGAGTTTCAGCTTCTTCTATACCTGTTCATCTACTTTAAGCTAATATTTCACAAGAGATGTAAAAATATATGTGCACAACCAATTGTCACTTCCTTCTTGACCCTTATGTGTGTGTATACCATGATTTTAGAGTCGAGATTCTCACTTCCTCTCTGTTCACCATTTGTGTATCTGGTACCTGTGGAGTCCCCCAAAAGTGTTGGGTATTGGATTCCTTGAAACCAAAGGTTCTGAAGGCTGTGACCCACTGTGCATGCTGGAAATCGAAGCACAACCCTCTGGAACTGAAACCAGTACTCCTAACCATAAAGCTATCTCTCCAACTCCTCAAATATCAACTTTTAAAATCCAGCATTTTAACAGAACAAGCCAGGAATTTAAGAATTAAGGAGTGGCCATAGGATCCCCCCCCATAATTAAACCCCTATAATTAAACCAGATTTTGCATGTATATTAATACTGTGATTTTTAACATACAGTAGTGATTGCTTGTATTGTGTGACTTGATAATTTTATAAGACATTTATAACTTTTGACTGATTATTTCTTTTTTTTCTTTTAGAAAAAGCATACCCCCTCACACCTATGTTCGTGCACGCGCACACACACACACAACACACACACACATACTTTATATTTACAATAAACCTCAATAGTAATAGCACTAGAGCTGGGCAGGTATCTACCCTCTATTAAAATCTAATTCCTATTGATAACCCTGAACTATTGCTTACTATGTCTTATCTGGACTGCTCTTAACTCCAGTTGGCCAGTCCTAAGTGTCACATTTTCATGAACTCACCTAATCTATGGAGGCTTTTTATCTCTTCTTCCACCTTCTTTTCTCCTTGTTGTTTTCCTCTGACCCCCCCAAACAAGGAACCCTAAACACTGCCTATCTCTCACCTGCCTAGTTATTGGCCATGGACATGTTTATTCAAAAACCAAAAATAACCTGGGGACAAGCTCATACAGTATCACTTGGATCTATGGGAAGATTCTCTTGACTTTGTATTTTACCTGGACTTTGAAAAATATCTGTTCTGTAGATTTTTGTGTTTTGATTAGTATGCACTGGAAGGATTTTCTCTTCTGGTCTAGGTTAATTGGTGATCTATAAGCCTCTTGTTTGTTTATTGGCATCTTTTTCTTTAGTTTGAGAAAATTTTCTTTTATGATTTTGTTGAGAATATTTTCTGGGCCTTTAACCTGAGACTTTTCATCTTCTTCTATTCCTATTATTCGTAAATTATATCTTTTCATGGTATCCCAGATTTCCTGGATGTTTTGTGTCAGGAATCTTTTATAGTTATCATTATCTTTGACTGATAAATCAATTTCTTCTATGGTATCTTCTACAATGGAGATCATCTCTTCCATCTATTGTAGTCTGTTGATAATGCTTGCACTATTATTCCTGTTCTCTTCTTAATGTTTTCTATTTCCAGTTTGTGTTTTCTTTGTTACTTATACTTTTACTTACTGGTCTTGCACAACTTTATTTTTTATTTCTTTCCCCCATTTAATTGTATCTTCCTATATGTCTTTATCTATTTGATTTTTTTCCTATATATGTTTTTAAGAGATGTATTGAATTCTTTTTTAAAGGGCCCTATCATATGTATAAGATTGGATTTTCTTGTGTTTCAGTTGTCTTAGAATATCCAGGGCTTGCTCTAATAGGATAGCTGTGTTTTGGAGGTCTCATATTGCCCTTGCTCTTTTGAGGGCCTTAGCCATCTGGATGGTTTTGATCACTGGATGTTGTTGTTGTAATAAGTATTGGGAGGATGGTGAACGGCAGTGGTCCTGATGTGGCAGGCCTCTGATTGGTAACCTTGAGCTATATGGCTCCAGACCAGAAGTTCTATAAGGTTCAGGAGACTAAATTCTGTTGTAGGTGGATGGATGGAGAGGTGCCAGGAGAATAGAGTTCTCCCTGGGCTAGCATGCTGCTCAGGACAGCTTGCCTTTGCCCAGAAGCTCCAGAAAGCAGGGAAGATAAGTGGAGGAAGGTAAGCTTACTGGTATGGTTAAGGGATCTGATGGAAGTGGAGGAGAGGCAGCAGGAGAATGGAGGTCTCATAGATGTTAATTTTACATACAGAGCTTATAATGACCTAATAGTAAATGTTGAGAACTAAATCATGTAAAATATTTGAATTTTGTTAAAGTCCCAGAAAACTCTACTGAGAGAAATCACAAAACTCCACTTGTATATATTTTTTGAAGAAATATCTGTCAAATAATCTTATTCACTTTAATATTCAGTTATATGTTTTTCATTGTTAGGTTGAATTGACTTACTCAAATATTTTAATAATGATTTTTATCAGATATAGAATTTCTAGTTTATAAGATTTATTGATGCTCAACACAACTCATTTCATGAAAATCCAATAAAATGATAAGGTATTACCTCACATATGTTAGAGTATCATGTATGGTCAACATATGGGGAAATTACAGCATTTATAATCTGGGACAGAATAGAGACAGCATAATTAATTCTCAAAAATTTGAAGCTAATACTACCATAGGACTACCTATCTCACATATATATATGAAATACTCATATATACATATTTGAATATATAATATACATACATATATGTGTGTCTATGTATAATAATTCTTGAAGAGGAAGAGATGCATATGCTCCCATGTGACTTGAATCATCACCTATGATAATTAAAATGTGGGGGATAATCCAAGTGACTACTGTCACATGAATAGATAAGGGAATATAGTCTATTCGTAAAATAGAATATCATTTATCCTTCAAAAGAAGAAGTATTACCTTTGTGATAATTTGTGTTTATCTGAAGATTTTAAACTAAGTGAGAGAAATCAGACACAAACAGATAAACATAGGATGATTCCATTTCTATGGCACATCTGAATCTATACAAGCAGACAAATTGTTGTCAGAATCTTTGGAAGATAAGAACTGTTATTGGATTAGTAAAAGTTTTAATTTTGATTGAGGAAAAAATTATAGAAACATACCATCCAATGCAAAATCCATAATTGTTGGATTTATACTGTTGGTGCCTACCATACTGTTTATGCTGATGGCATCAGAGGGCTCACATTTGTACAGATTCATCAAATTGTACACATTGAAATTAATAGCACTTTGGTTACACTTTGCAAGTCAATAAGGCCTTTTTTTTTAACCTCTTAATGCATTGAGCTTTTAAAATTGCCTTTTTTCAGATTATCATATAATTTAGTCATTTCTTAGAGAGTACTGATGGTCTTGCTTCCAGTAGTTATTAATGATGAGAATATTCCTTAGAAACAAGTGGGACTTTATACCCATCTACATTCTCTTTGCTGAGATTTGTCTTATGTGACCTTGCACAGTTTATGTGTGTTCTATCACAACTGCTTTGAGATCATAGGTAAGATTTCCTCATGAACGTCTCCAAATGAAACAATGTACAAGTTCTTATGCTATTGTCTTAGTTAGATTTCTATTTCTGTGATAAAATACCATGACCAAAAGCAAGTTGCAGTTTATACTTCCAGGTCACAGTTTGTCAATGAGGAAATTCAATGCAGAAACTCAAGGCATTAAAAACAAGGCTTATGCAGAGGCCACAGAGAAATAATGCTTACAAGCTCATTCCTTCTGACTTTTTGAGTCTGATGTCTTATAGCACTGAGAACAACCTGGTCAGAAGTGGAAATATTCTCATCGACTTGGCCCTACTGCAAACATAGTGAATCAAGAAAATGTACCAATAACTTGACAACAGACCAGCCTATTGGGCATGTATTCTCCATTAAGGTTATCTATTAAAAAATGACCCTAACTTGTGTCAAATTAACATAAAATTGGCTAGAACAGCATTCATATCCTATATCCACAAATAAAATCAACACATACGTACATACACACACACACACACACACACACACATACACACAAAGAGAGAGAGGGGGCATAAATCAAAAGCAAGGTTATATTAGGAAAAAATATATAGGCTATCTTATATCCTATAATCCTATATACACAAGTTAAATGCAGAAGTGACCTTTAGTGTGTGCCATGTGTTATTGCATATAAATTGGTATATATGCACATAAATACTGATAAGAGTCATTAGAATTTGGATGAACCACATAAAATATTTAAGAAGCCATATTTTGATTTCTAGGTTTACTATTAAGCAAATTGAGGATAAAGTATCTATGTACTATAGCAATTCTCTTGGTAACTAATTTTATGAGCAAGGAAGAGGAATGTACATTAATTTCTTTTGAAACAAAGATTTTTGTTCTCTATATCAAGGAGTAAGAGTCACATCATTCAGTGAACAAAAGGGAAAAGTCAAGAATGTTCACACATACACATGAATGTGTGCATGTGTGTATGCATGCACAAAACATAACACAAAACCTAAGAATAATTTGGGAGGAAGAAAAAAATAGATGGGAAATAATTTCTCAGGTCACTGAAGCAGAAGGTTAACACTGTACAAAATTCTTCAGAATTGTCTAATATTTTACACCCAAACCTGACACATTTATATCTTCTGCCCTCTTTCTCCCCTTGTATGTTGACTGTAATGAAGCAAAAGAAAATGTAGATATTAATGCAAAAATACAAGAGATAACGGGCAAGAGTTAAGTGCACATGATGGTTTCTGGTCAGAGTTTGAACGTCAAAATTTGTTAATTGAGAAAATTAAAAGCACATATCCACACAGAGAAACACCTTCAAGAATTGAGCCACTTAGTTGAAGTATATTGATTTAGAGTCTCAAGACATGGATGCACTGGAGAATTTGTAGTCTGAAGCAAGAAGTACTTGAGTATATAGTTAGTATCCACAGCCCTTCTCCATCTCCTACAAGAATTTATAGTTCTTTGTGAAGCTATGAAATATAAGATGTTTCATTCTAGGAAGAAACAAAGACAGTTGAGAGAATTAGAGTGGTAAATACAAAAAGAATTTTTAAAGATATTTATTAGGAACCAGAACCCCATGCCTGAGCTGTAGTAGCTGCAAAATTACCACCCAAGTAAATTAAAATTTACCATCCACAGCAAATCTATCTAAATGTGGAAATATTTTATATATAGAATCTGGATGATTAGGAGGAAAAAGCTAGTTTTAATAAAATTCACATTTCCTTTCAGTGTTACAAAAACTATACTGTTTTTAAACGTCTCTGATCAATGACATTGAACCCTCGAATGCTTTTCAGAAAGGCACACTGAGTATGGATTTACTTTGTATGTCACATTTCCCTGCTATACATTATCAGTTTGCTCCCCTGCTATGTATATGTGTAATAAATAGCTTCTGAACCTATCTGTGCATACTTGTCTAATCTTGATTATCAGGAATCAAAAGAGTTGCAAGAAACTTTGTAGGTCAATATTATAAAATGTTCCCTGGGAACAGTAATTTCTAAACTGAGTTTTCTGTCACATTTCTACACAATGTCAAGATAGAAGTGAGCAGACTTACAATGGAGTGAGCAGCTTTTATGTTTTTGCTTCAGTGAAGCTAGACCAAATTATTAAAGTCTTTTCAAAATATCAGCATCAGCATTCGTGAAGGTTTTAGTAGAGTTTAGTCTAGCAACTAAAAAGACATTGATAATCTCTGTATCCATAGAAACAGAAATGAGTACACTTTCTGGTAAGGCAATGTTATCTATTGGATAGGTCATGATGACACCTAAAGAGGAAATTCAGGGCAGAAAAGTGCCCCAAGCAAGCCTATCCCTAATAACTTTCTCCTAATGTCACTGACTTCAATTGTGATGGCTAATGTATTCGTTCACACTCCACCATCATGTGCAAATACGCACTTGTCTCTGAGATTCAGAGTTTCATATTTCATGGATTGTTTCTTTCTTTGATGACTTAATTCTTACTTTCTGAACAGTGGTAAAGAAATGAAGATTTTTATTATATTAATTTATTAGGTACAGTATTTTTACTTTTAGAATACATCATTGTACTTTAATAATGTTTTTTATTATCCATTTAAATATCTGAAAATTATCCCCATACTGACTCATTTACTACTGTGAGAATTTCTTAATGTTTTGACAGGGCCTCACACAGTGCCAGACATAGCTAAATGCATTTTAAGTTACCAAGGAGTAGCCTCGGTTTGGAGAGGGGTTCCTGAGAGAAGAGGTGTTTGGGTGGAATGAAAAGAAACTACTCAAAATAAAATCATGGGTCCAAGATGATGGCCAATGTTCTGCTGAAATGGCTTTTCAGATCTCCCTCCCTCTCTCCCTCTCTCCCTCCCTCCCTCTACTTCCCCCCAATTCTGCTCTACTCTGCAGATTTTTCTCGTTATACTAAAACTCTCTGTTTGAGACATCATTCTCTGCTAGTAAAAATTGTAAAAGCTATTAGGATCACTCAAGGGTTTTCTGACCAAAGTCAGAAAAACTTCTATATAAAATTATTGGTTCTTCTTACAAAGTCAGAATTCCTTTTGAAAGAGCTATTTTCACTCTCCAGAGATTTCTAGAGAGCTCAGATCTTTCTAGAAAAAAATTCTAAAGAAAAACTTATTAATTTGTGCTAGCTTATCTCATGCAGACCAACAGCCTAGTTTTTTATTTACATATCAATTCAGTTATTATGTTCCCTTTTGTTTATCCTATTAATCAACATCCTATGACTCCAGCTCCTTAATTCTTAGGAGACAGCAAGCACACATTTCCTTTTAACATTGTAAAATAATTCAGAGCTTTCTCTGCCCTCTGTTAAGCACAGACAATAAGATAGTGGGATGGGACACTGCCTTAAAATTACCATTTCCACCATGCCTGGGACTAACCTTGCTCTGTCCTAAACTGATCATGAACTCAGAACTCTATCTGCTTTTATATCTCCCTGCCTTTGTATCTTTCTGACAAGCTGCCTCATATTGTAGCTGCTTTGTTCATTTAGATTTGTGAAGCCCCTCATAACTGATACTACATCCTTATATTTTTGCATTGGTGAGGAATTATATATTTTTGAACTCATATATTTAAAGCTTTTTCCTGTAGCCTTAAGGGCTGTTCTGAAGGTCCCAGTTTTTTACCACTTTACTCAGACATAGCCACACCTTTGCCTCCCAGACTGTGTCTGCTTATCGAAGAGTCATTAATGTTAATAGAGATGGTATTCTAAGGAAGAAAGAGTCCTCCACTGGTAGCAGTCATTCCAGAAAATATGTACATTATTATATTAACAAGCCTTTTGTCCATGGCAGCCCTAGACACTCATGGAGGCTCACACTTGGCCACTGTATTGCTAATAACATTTCTAGATAATATCTACATTAAGATGCTTTATTTTATATGTAGCAAGTATTAACCAGAAGTCTCATAAACTACTTTTTTTCTTCCAGAAATGGATAGATCACTCAATGATGAGATGAACTGGACACTCTTTCAATTCATAATTTGATTTCCAGCACCCATATAGTGACTTATAACCAGCCTATTCTATGGCATCCTAAGTCTCTTCCAGGCTCTGATTGCACTAGACAATCATATGGTGCAGAGACAAAACACAAGCCAAACATGCAAACACATAAAACTACAGTCCTGACAAGGATAACATTATTGCTCTACAGTAATTTGGTGGAAGAACAAATATTAAGTAATGGGAACGTTTTTATGTGCTTGTAATCTGTGAATTCATAGATATAGCTATCCCATTATGTGTAGAGAACATGGTTTTCTTGTAGTCATCCAGTGACTTTCGATAGCACACTCCTATTCTGCAATGATCCCTGAACTGTTGAAAAACTAGTATGGCATTCTATGAAGAGATAGACTTTCATAGTTTCTGAATTTCTGAATCTACCCAAGTGAGGTTCTCTGTGGAAATAATAGTCAACTATATGCTGGAGATTCTCTCATGAGGGTTGTGAGATATTTTGATCTATGACTATAATCATATGTTACTATAAGTTGATTTACTACTATATCCATGTATCATAATAATAGTTACAGATTCTCTCTGAGCATCTATTATTCCTCTAACCATAATTTTCCAGCTGATAATGGTCACAGGTATGGGCTTCATCTATTAGAGTGTTGTTTAAATTTAAAAAGACATCATTGAACATTGTATCTCATTTGTAGATGTTAGATTTGAATTTTCAGATACATGTCTTTCATCTGGAATACCCATAGAGATCAGAAAATTACCGAAGACTAACAGGGCTGGACTTTAACAGCAGTGGATATGGAATGCATTGGTATAAAAAGATTAATAGGAATTATGTAGCAGTAAGAGATAACTTAAGATTGAAGAAAGAGGAATTGGCAGAAGAGAAAACAGGAGAGACAAATAACACTAAAACATTTTTTCAAAAAGACATATGAAAAGTTAATATGGTATATTTCTGAAAACTACACACAAAACTAAAAAGAATCAAAATGGACTTGTCTACAATGGAGTATCATCGGCTACCAAATGAAACCAGAAGTTCACAAATAAAAGAACCCAATACCATGAAAAGGCATAACACCTGAAATTCTTCTCCACACTAATGAAGTATAAAGTTCTCTTTATTAAGGTAATGATCCTTTAGTCAACCACATTGCAGTATATAGACTCATATCCATGAGTCTATAGACAGCACAAAATGGACTTGGTGCATTATTTAAACAAAAATAAAAGGAATTTTGGAAGGGGTGGAGTGGTGGTTCTTGGAGTAATTGCAAGTAATTGCTGGTGTATATGTTCAACATATATTTTGTGCATGTATCAAACTCTCAAATGAGTGATAAAAAATTTTGTACTGTTGAAAAAAAAGTATTCTCATTTAATCTCTACAACTTGATTTAGAAATACATTCAAAATCATCTAATTTAGATGAATTGAATTGTAACAGATATTCTTGTTAGTTATATTTCATACATATAATATACAAAACATATATATGTATATATGTTGATTTAATTTCTTATATATAGCTAAACACATTAAGGTTTATCTGTTATTATAGTCATAATTACCAAGAATGGTGTTATACTTGAGAATATCAATTTATGTTTTATCCTAGGTATTTTATCTATTTTAAAATTATACTGTTTTAATGTTGTAGCAAGGTACAATAACACTTGCATTAACATATGGTTCTGGTAGACCTCCATATTGCTTCCCCTTTCCATATGGTTATTGATTTCTTCAATATAAAACTTTATCAGTTGGTAAAAGTCAATAAGAACAATTGCTTTTGTCTTAGTCAGGGTTTCTATTCCTGCACAAACATGACCAAGAAGCTAGTTGGGGAGGAAAGGGTTTATTCGGCTTACATTTCCATACTGCTGTTGATCACCAAAGGATGCAGGATTGGAACTCAAGCAGGTCAGAAAGCAGGAGCTGATGCAGAAGCCATGGAGGGATGTTATTTACTGTCTTGCCTGCCCTGGCTTGCTCAGCCTCCTCTCTTATAGAATCCGAGACTACCAGCCCAGAGATGGAATGACCCACAGGGAGACTTCCCCCCTTGATCACTAATTGAGAAAATGCCCTACAGCTGGGTCTCCTGGAGGCATTTCCCATCTGAAGCTCCTTTCTCTGTGATAACTCCAGCTGTGTCAAGTTGACACAAAACTAGCCAGTACAGCTTTTCTAACAGCACCTAAAAATCAAGAAGAATTGTATGTATAATAATTTTTATATGCATTAGTAAAAGCACTTTTCATAATATGGATGTTAATCACCAAATGTAAATGACATAGGAATTTTGAGAGCCATAGAAGTAATCCAATCATACTTGGATTATTTAAGTATGTTAAAAAGCATTGCCTGAGTAGTTCAAATATTTTAGCTCATTTAAACCTATTATCCTCTAATAATTTACTCCATTTGCAGATTGTTCTTGTCTTAGAGTAAATATATGCCAAAGTTAAATATTTCTTTAAAATTACCTTCTTCTTAGAATATTGATTAATGTCTGCTTTTGAGTGATATTTTAACAAGAGCTTTGTGTTCTACTTTATTTATTTTTTATGTGGTTGGGGAGTAATGTACCTGTTTTTTTGGCAATGTTTGAGAACATGCCGAATAAATGTGATTGATCCACATTTATTCAGTCATAATCATTCAAAATAATCATTCTATTTTAAGCTATTATGCACTTGGATTGGATTGAAAAAAAGTCAACAGTCTGTAGCTATGAATTTTGTTTTACCAACTTAATAACAAACATTTATCAACAACTTGTTTAGGCCCAGATGCTGTATTAAATTTTCTAATTAAAACAGGACAAAAGCTATACAATGCTGTGTTCTTTTGCCAAACCACCAAATTATCAGAGAAAAAGATTTTGGCACATCAGTGAAGCCTGAAATATATGTTTTCCAATAATTTAAAACTTTCTGTTTTTCTTACGATTCAGTGATGAATTTAATGCACATATCTGCCATTATTGGAAATGAGTAACTTATACTGCTAAATATTCACAATTCAAACGTATATATAACAATTTATTCCTAAAATTTTAATTCAAACCCAAATACAAATACAATTTCTCTCTGATGTCATTCATTATATCTTCCATTAAACACATTATTTTTTTATTTAATAGGCTATTTCTAAATCATTTGAAGCTGAAATGATTTGAGATGGAATTTATATCATTAAGTTATATATACTCTTTTCTGTCTCCTTTGTCCTACTTTTCTTCTCTCACATCCAGAATAAGAAACTGTGTGAAGACTCAAAAGAAATCCCTTGATCTTGTAATATAATAAGGCCCTTCTCTCTATTTTTATAACTCACTTTTGTTCTTTGGCAATTATATATATATATAAAATTATATATATGTATATATAGTATGTATATATAGTATAATATATAATGTATTATATAATATATAATCTATTGTATAATTTATAATATATAAAATGTAATTTATTTCATATAATAAAAATATAGAATTACAGAATTATGTAAAATTATATATATATATATATATATATATATATATATATATACCACACACATATTCTATTCTCCACTCTCTGTCATTTGTTTCTCATCTCCTCACCTACCTGTTTCTACCAGTCTCCTTTTCAGATTCAAGATCTTTGGTTGTTTTATGTATATACTGTTTTCTTACCTGAAGATTGGAATTATCCTTCAAAGCCTGGTGGGGATCACTGGTAGACCTGATAACTGAATGCAAGGACTCCTCTTGTCACTAAAATTACTAGTAGCAAATAGTAATAGTAGCCATCTGAGCCTTCCCATTTAACTTATAATGGCTGACAGGCCCATTCTTATGAAGACCCACTCCAAATAGTACCAGCTGCTGAGTTCACAACTTGATTTAATTGGTTCTTGCCAGAAGAGGAATGATGTCCTCCCAACTATCTTCTGGTTCATGGATTCTTTCTACTATTTCTTTTGCACAGTTCTGTGATCCTCACCTGAGCCTTAGAGGAGATGGCAAGATGTCTTGTTTGAGGTTTAATAGTGATGCATTGCTTTTATCCACACACTAAGCCACACTGAGTTTCTGCATTCACCACCATTCTTTGAAAGAGAGCCTTTTCTGAGGAAGGTTGAGAAAGTGTTTAACTCTGGATGTAATCATAAATAGTAAGGTTTACTCTAAGTATTACCTGTCTCAATGTTGTGTAAACATTGCTTCCATTTATTTTCTGATATGTCAATAACAGGAACAGCCAATGACAGGAAAGTATAGGGCTGGACTCTAATCCCAGCTGGGGGAGGAGAAGAGAGTGGGAGGAAGACAGGATTCACCAGGAAGAGTGTTGAAGTGACAGGGCGGGAAAACACATGGAGCAAAGAGAGCCAGATCAATACTAAATGCCAGTATCTCAGGGACTTTGCCTGGGAGATAGCCAGATCAGTTTAGAGGATTAAAATAGATTAATAACTGCTCAGCTGCTGTGCCATAACCTTAAATGTATCTAATAGTCTCTGTCTCATTTATTTGGGAGCTAGCTAGGATAAAGAAAAAAAATATCTCTTTTAAAATTACATTAACATCATTTATATTGTAGCACACAATTCTTGTCACATAATTTCAGTATTTGGTATTTTAGGTTGAAGTCTTCTGTGCAATTGTAATTTAATTTTGCTCAGAGATAAGGACTTGGTTTTGTTCTTCTACATGTGAACAGACAGTTTTCCCAACATCATTTGTTGATGATTTTGCTTCCTCGAGTACGTCATTTTGTGTTTGTAGTTTCATGGAGTTAATATTTCTTCTATTCTGCTCTACTGGATTACGTGCTTCATTTGTGCCAGTTTCATTCTTTATTATTACTGTAACTCTATAGTATAACTTGAGGTGAGATATAGTAAGGACCCAAATATTACTAGTTTTTGCCACAGAAATGCCTTGGTTACCTGGGGTCTTTTGTCTTTCCATCTTAATTTTAAGATTTTTTTTTCATATGGTCTATGACTAGATAGTCTAAACATTTTATTGGATAAATCCTCATATCTTTATGTTATTGCATTGGCTATTAAGTTTTAAGATTCTCGTTTGGAAACACACACCTTGAAAACAGCATATGTAATTTAAAGAAATTAGGGACCCCAGTAATGTACAGGACAATAAAACGCATGTATGCATGAGTTGTATACACAAATGCATTTTCTTATGTGAGCAGTATTAAGGGTGTTCCCTGATGATCCAAGACACTATTGATTACGGGAGCTAGAGGATCATGAGCACCAGCTTCTGAGAAGACAAGGGCTCTGATTCTGGTACTCTGACACTCTAAAGAGTAGTTGCAGCTATTAATTCAGGAATTCAAATAATTTGCCTTTGATTACCATCAACCATAATGAAAACAGAGTTCTCTCTCTTTTTTTAAATTTATTTATTTATTTATTTATTTATTAGTTTATTTATTTCCATTTATAATGCTATCCCGAAAGTTCCCTATACCCCCCCCCGCCCCTGCTACCCTGCCCACCCACTCCCACTATTTGGCCCTGACATTCCCCTGTGCTGGGGCATATAAAGTTTAGAAGACCAAGGGGCCTCTCTTCCCAATGATGGCCGATTAGGCCATCTTCTGCTACATATGCAGCTAGAGACTCGAGCTCAGGGGGTACTGGTTAGTTCATATTGTTGTTGCACCTACAGGGTTGCAGCCCAAACAACACCTTGGGTACTTTCTCTAGCTCCTCCATTGGGGGCCCTGTGTTCCATCCAATAGCTGACTGTGAGCATCCACTTCTGTGTTTGCCAGGCACTGGCATAGCCTCACAAGAAGCTGCTATATCAGGGTCCCTTCAACAGAATCTTGCTGGCATGAGCATTAGTATCTGGGTTTGGTGGCTGATGATGGGATGGATTTCCGGATGGGGTAGTCAGAGTTCTCTTTGAAAATTAAGATCTCACTGGAGTAAGATAAGAGATGAAAACAAAGATTAAGAATGTTAAGAATAGAAGAATATATGAGGGAAAAGGGTTTTAGTATAACTACATGTAAAGAAAAAAGATGAGACAAAATCAACAGCTAGACAACAATGAGAACATACAATTAACAAATGGTATATTTTTTCTGATTATTATACAGACTTGTTAAGTTGTATAGATCGATATTTATCTGAATTAAAAACTGAAATTACAAATTTTGATTTTAGAATTATATTTTCATTATATATATCATTATTGTTACAATTTTATTGTCACATAAATTATTAGGTACTAGAAAATCTTGTTAATTTGATCAAAACAGTTAACAGATAATGGAAACACATAGTTTAAGTTAAATATTGAAAACCACATTACACACTGCCAGTGTCCCATAACTGGTCCATTTATAGTTTATGGTCAAATTTTAAAGTTTTGTAATAGTGTTTTCTATAGTATTTCATACATTATGCCTCAATGGTATTATAAAAAATGTATAGTGTCTTTATGGACTTTAAAAAATGTGATGCTCTTGCATATAAACCTATTTATTAATCATTATATGTAATTTATAAATATTTATATATATTTTAAGCTATATAGCTTAAAATAAATCATTTTTAAAGATTACTTAACCATCCAGAATTTTTTGCTTAATAATACTGTCCTGGCTTTCTTTTCATATTTCTGTTAAGAATTAGGCATCTTTTCCTGGTCATTTCTTAGCTTAGTGAAAATGCAGTTAATCATTTCTAGAATATAAATCTAAGAATTCATTTCACCCATTACAATGGCAACTTTAATGAATAAATAATTTTCTTCAGAATTACTCATACATTTGGTTTTTCATTGTTCTCTCAGTTTCTGTCTCTCCTTCTGCCTATGCTATCTCTATGTCTCTCTTTTCTGGCTTTTTTTTTTCCTGTTCCTTTATCTCTATCTGTCTTCTTTACCTTTCTCTTCCTCATTAATTTGCTACCCTATCAATATAAATTACTTAGGGCTCTGGGTCTTCTCCAGTGCTAATTTTATCGTATTCTGGTGATAAAGTTACATTTTGATACCATGAAATATATTATCCAATAATAGATAATTTCTGCCAAAATTTATTGTTGGAATAAAATTTTATCCTTACTTATTCTTCTAGTCATGTATTTATTTAGCAAAATGTATTGAATAGTCTTCATTAATTATGTATTAATTTATCCAAATAGTTTTTGAATTTATTCAGAAGGGAAAGTTTACAATATCCCACCAATTAAATGTTGATGGATTAGTAAAATAAACTTTTGGACAAATAAAACATCAAAAGTTGAAGCTGAGTGAGCTTTAGGATCTAATTTCTACCTTATGCTGTGAGATGCATATTATAGAACAATGTTCACATGACCACATAGATCTCATGATCCTTGTCTTCATTTGGATAAGTATAATTATTGAACTTCATAGAAATAATGTTTCATTTATTTGAAACTATCCTTGAAATAATTTTTTTTCTAGTCTCTTCCCTTGCATGTCTTAATCATCTCCATGTGCACCCACCTGTGAAACTACTCTGCATTTCATGATGCAATGGAACAAATAAGACTGTTCATAAATCTAGTTGATTTACAAGGGAATTATGCACATAAATAACCCAGGAATCAAATGGTGAGGAAAAATAGTAGTCCACCCTGATGATGATGGTCTGAAAGTGGATTGAAAATAAACAGATTTTTGTTTGTTTCTTGTTGTTTTGTATAGCCACATAAGAAGCTTCCCTGAGGTACATATGTACATTTACCCCTCAGTGTATATAGTTTGAGAAGATGAGAATTTATTATGTTAATTTAGCAGAAATGTGATCTCACTTCACTTCAAACACATTTTTCTTTGCATTATGTAGTACTTGAATCTGCCTCTGTTTGAATGTAGAACTTTCAATGAGGAAAAGGTCAAACATAGGTAAATTGCTTTAGTAAATCAAGAGAGAACTGCAAACAGTATGTCTACAAAGTAATAAAAACAGTGTAAAGATTTATTGAAGAATGTATTTAGCTGATAAACAATAACATTTATTTGTAATTTGAAGACTTGACCCAAGCATACTCATTAGCTCTCTTTGTTAGAAAGCAATTCATTTTATAAATTTATTATTTGTCTTCATGTTACTGGGATAAGAATTTTATTGTACTACTAAAAGTAAGAACTGTTTAAAACAAATGTGGATTTCTTCCATTGTTATTTCTCTTTCTCTATAAATCATTTTCATAGAGAAGTCTAATGCTGAGTGTCCTGTTGACATGACAAGAAGCCATCTTTTGTACTTTAGATCCAATTTATGAAGCATAATTGGTATAAATTTTCTTTTCTAAAATTCCTTTGAAGCATTAGTCTTGTATCATTTCTGTCTGTTGCTCTTCATAACAAGAGTTACAATATTAATTGTGACTATCTTGTGTCCTAAGTGTGCTAACCTCATGAGTTCTCTTTAATTTTATAGGCTAATAGATGTATCCTGCCATGTTTACTGTTGGGGGCATGAGGATAGCATGACTGTGATGCTAGAGGCAGACAAAGTACTGTGATATATGGACAAGTGTGAACACAGAAGTTTTGCTGATTTTTACTTATTACTTTGTTCTTTTGCATTCAGTGTCTCATGAAATGCATCAACAATTTGTAATGTTCTAATACATAGTTTTCTTAATATGGACATTGTAGAATATAAAGTATCTCAAATTCTTGATCTCCTTTGTAAGAAAATATAAATTCACTTAAGCGAGACATCCATTTAAAACAAATATCACATATGTTACTCTTAGAATTTCAGATGTATTTCTTCATAGAAGCTTCTTCACAGTAACCATCAATCTCAGTTGTAAGAATAGGACTGTTATGATTCCTACAGCTGAACCTAACCCTTTCCTATATAAAGCTGTGGTTTATCTAGTTACTAGAAACCTAACAGTTTTTAAAGAACTTTGTATCTAAATTATATGAAACATAATGCTTGAAACAATAAATTTGAAGCATTCTGAAGGATATAAAATGTATGAAGACCTTTGTAAAAAATGTTATCTTTTACATTAAGAAATATTTCTTTAAATATTATATTATCTTTCAACAAAATTGTATAAGCCTTAAAACTCATGAGGTAGAAAGAGTATATTCCAGTGTCCTGGCTAGTTTTATGTCAACGTCACTGAAATCATCAGAGAGGTCGGATTCTCAATTGAAAATTGTCTTTATGGAATTAGGATAAAGATAATACTACAGGGAATTTTTAAGTTAGTGATTGATAGGAGAGTGTTCAGGACATTATGGGTGATGTCATCCCTTGGCTGCTGGTTGTGGATTCTATAAGCAGGCTGAGTAAGACGTGAGGAGCAAGTCAGTAAGAAGCATACCTTCAGGCCCTTCCTCAAGATTCCTGCCCTGGTTAAGTTCCTGTCCTGATATTTTGATGATCAAATCTGATGAGTGGAAATATAAGCCAAATGAACCTTTTTCACCCAACTTACTTTTTGTCACGGTATTTTATCACCGGCAAAAACAAACTTAGCTAAGACATCTGTTTAGGGCCTGAGTTATCCTCACTAACGGATTCAAGTGTTTTCCCGCCAGAAAATATGGCACAGTGGACAAGAGCAGAGTATAAAGTCACCAGCATTCAAAACATACCTGTATCAATATTTTAAGGCATGAAAATTAACAATAATCATACATAAATATATGATGTATGATATATAAAATTTGACTTTCCTAATAACTTTAACTGTATGTAATACTTGACATAATTTTGAAGTCCATTGGGTATGGAAGAAAAACCCAAACAGCAATGCTTTTATTTGCTGATATCTACCACATTGTTTATATTTTCAACCACTCAAAATGCATAACATAATTTAATATTTATTTCTACATTCCTTTCTTTTTTCAATTTTTTATTAAATTCTTTCTTCATTTACATTTCAAATGCTATCCTGAAAGTCCCCTATACCCTCCCCACTCCCTGCTTCCCTACCCACAAATCCCACATAAAACTTCTAAGAATAAGAGTCTCAGTATGATTTATGATAAGTTATGGCTGCATTATTTCCAGTGCCATGTACATTGGCATAGCTATTTTTAGAATCTAAGACATAACTGGCATATATATATATATATATATATATATATATATATATATATATATAAAAAACACTTTTACATCATGCAATGCTATTCTAATTTTCTTCTTAATAAACTCTGGCACTGTTCCCAACTGTTCTAGTAGCTTCTCTTTACCTTATTTCTATAGATTCACAAGGGTCAGTAGTGAGATGGACTATGAATTAAACTGCTTCCTCCTTTGGTGACTCTGTCTCCCCACAGTTCACTGAAATGATACTCCAGCAGGAGATACTTTCAATCGCTGAATATGCATCTTCAGGCTTAACTTCTGGGCATGAAAAATGTTCTATATATTGTTAGATTTTCTATCAAATAGCTTATCCAACTGTAGTCCTAAAGCAATGGATGAAGTTCTTTCACTATTTTAACATTGGGTTCCTGATCTTCTTTATGGATACATTTTTATGTGGCTGGCAATTTTTTTAAAAAAACAATAAATTAAACTGTGTGTCTTACAGCACATTTTCCCATTATTTTCTCTAGTTTCCATTCTCATGTAACTTCCTGTGTTTAGCACAGCTCTTTACCTGAAGCCACCTTCAGTAGTAAACAGGAAGTTGGACAATTTGTATTAATGCAATTTCCTCTTGAATTTAGTCATACTTTCTCATAGTTTTCAGTTTAAAACAAACAGCTATTGAATCTCAACAGCAACAAAAAAAAATTACCGTTTACTGATGTGAAACACTAATGTTACTCAACCCAATGACCAGCTAAAGTGAGCTACAAGCGTCATTGACTTCTGCTTTTACTACTTTTCCTTGTCTATTGCCCAGACATGAAAGAGTCCTATTTAGATTATTCCCTCACTAGATGCAAATGGTACAAATATTAGAGCCACATTCCAACAATGCAGTTAGATTTAATATTTTATCCCAAATCCAAAGCATCATCACTCAGCTATAATATGCCAGTCTTTTACATCTTAAATCAAAGAAGCACATATGTCATGAAACAAGGATACAAAAACAGAATCCTCTAAAAGAAGATATATAAGCAGTGTGAAAATAATCCTGCTACTCTCCTATCCCAACCATAAAGAATTTTAAAGTATATTATGAGGGATACCTAGTAATGACAATGATCAATATTATTAACACTGTCTTTTTCCAGGAGTTTATGGTACCATACGATATGGTTCAAATTACTACCAATTTTTGTGTCATTTTTATTGTAGAAAATAGAGTATTTAGTAGTGAAAATAATAGTTATTTGTATTTGTGGTATAAAGATGTGGATACATTAGGTACATAAAATATTCAGTGAATTATTAATTTTTACTTTTTCTTGAAATTTATAAAGTATTATTCCATATTTTTTTTTCTAACCCAACCAAAAAAAAGCCCAGGACCAGATGGGTTTAGTCCAGAGTTCTATCAGACTTTCAAAGAAGACCTAATTCCAACTCTTATTCCATCTTTTTAAAAACTGGCTATAAGTGGAACTTGTCAATGGCAGTTCACTTATTTTTCTATATCAGTTATTCAATTAAAGAACAATTTCCACATATTAGACTTTCATATTTACATAATTTGACAGCTGTCTCATGTGAGAGCTATTTCATTGAGGATATCATCTTTGCTATTTCCCCTTTGTTTTAAAATTATGACTATGTTGTTGAGCATTGTACAGTAAATGACTCTCAAATTCTATTCTGAACATGAATAAATACACACAACACTCATGAAACTTTGCGCAATGAATATCCTCTGTGTAATTTTTCACAATCTTGAAGTATCATTTCTAGTGCTTTACCTGCATAATATGGTAATGTATCTAGAATTTATTAGGCCTTATGAATAGCTAAGCTGAAGGCTTCCTGAGCCGACTTAATATTGTGCAATGATCGTTTGACATTGCTAGTTGGTTTATATCTGTGACTTGCAAGTGTAAAACATGGATCTTGTAGAGAAGCATGGCTGTATGTAAGAGGCAATCAGATTAGCAAAGTCTCAAGTGCCACCTCAAATCTACCTCCCTACATCATTTTTTACAAGACCAAGTGATTTATGAGCAAATTAAAGTGCTGTAAAAATGTGTGGTGTACTGTACAAAAATACTATCTAAAAGGCATACTAAGACAGGAGTGATGCGTCAGTAAGCCCAAGAGAAATTTACCTTATCAAAAATGGTGAGTGTATACATGGGTTGTACTATACATGTACGTCAAGTACTTTGATCAGGTTAGTCCTTAAAATCTTCTATAAGTTGTAACATACTTTCTGTACTAATTCTGGAGTAAAATTTTGTCTGTTGATCACTGTTTTACTTTGTTTTCTGTTGTTACAAAAATATAAAAAGAAAACAAATTAAATAATCTAGAAGAGCAATTTAGGGAGGGAACACTTTATATTCTCTTACTACTCCAATTAATAGAAGTCAATGCAGGAACTTTAACCTAGACAGTCACATCATAGTCCAAAGCACAGAGAAAATGTATGCATATATTTACTTACACTCACAGTCTCTCTATGCTTACAGGTTAGGACCTAAACATAGGAAATGAATGGTACTGCCCACAGTGGGCTATGTCTTCCTATATTAGATAACTTGTAAACAAAGAACATCTTTCACATAGATGTTTGTAGGCCAGTCAGTTCTAAAACATTGCATATTGCAAATCTCTTCTTAGGTGATCTAAATTGTGTCACTAGAAAATGAAAATTAATTGTACTAAACAAAGCTTCTATGGAGCTTATATCAACAGAAAAAAGACGAAGGAATATGAAGAAAACCAACAAAACAGAATTCTCTCAGCAAGGCAAAAAACAGCTAAAACTGAACAGCTTTATTAAATAAGAAAATGTAGAAAAACAAAACAAAACAAACTAAAACACTATAATGTTCTTTAAAATTTGTTACTGTTTAGTTCAGATTCAGAAAGTAATTACAGATTATTTTAGTATTATGTTTTTTCTCCATTAATTATTTTGTTTATTCTTAATCACAGCCCCCACTCTCCTCTCAGTTCCTCCCTCACACAGCTTCTTCTCCCAGTCTCCCTCCCCTTCCCCTCTGAGAACATACTACCTCCTGGCACAACAAGTCACTGAAGATTCTGGACATCCTTTCCTCCTAGGCAAAACAAAGCAGCTGAGTTAGGGGAACTGGATCCACAAGGATGCAACAGACTCAAAGACAGTTCCTACTTCAGTTAATCCAGGACCCACATATGTGCGGGGGACCTAGGTCATGCCTTTGTACGATTTTTGGTTAGTGGTTCAGTCTCTGGGAATTCCCCAATAGTCTAGGTTGGTGGACTCTCTTCGTCCTCCTGTAAAATCTCTATCCTCTCCAGGTTTCTTAGTCCTTTCCCCAACTTCTACCTCAAGACCCATCTATGCCTGGGCATATACTCAAGAGATGTTCCACCATACCACAAAGACACTTGCTCAACTATGCTCATAATAGTCAGCGTGAAACAACACAGATTTTTCTCAACCGAAGCATGAAAAACAAATGTGGTTCATTAACACAATGAAATACTATTTAGTTATTTAAAATGTGGATATCATAAAATTTGTAGGCATTTTGATAGAACTAGAAAATATCATCCTGAATTAGTCCAGACCCAAATGGACATGCATGGCTTGTACTCACTTAAAATTGGATATTAGCCATAAAGTGGAGGATAATCGGTAATCATGCAACAAACCACAAACCCAAAGAAGCTAAATAAGAAGGGTGCCCAAGATATAATGCTTGAATCTCACTAGGGAGAAATAAAATAGTCATTGGAGGTAGATGGAGCAAGGGAACTGGGTGGTAGAGCAGAAAGGAAGAGGGATCAGGTATGGAGAGAGCCAGGAAGAGAGGGCTGGGTGAGTGAATTGGAACAGGTGGCTAGGCAGAGGACATCTCTAGGACTAGCCAGAGACCTGGAAAGGGGAGGCTTCGGGAAATCTATAAGGGTGACTCTAGCTGAGAGTCCTAGCAATGGGGGATATGAAGCCTAAAGTAGCCACATTCTGTAGCCAGACAGAACTCCCAATGGAGAGATAAACATAGCAACCTACATACAGAAACTTCGACCTAAAATTTGTCTTGCCTACAAGAAGTACAGGGTCAGCAATGGAGCAGAGACTGAGGGAATGGTGCACTGAAGTCTTCCCCAACTTGAGACTCATCCCTTGGGCAAGAACCACTCCCTGACACTGTTAATGATACTCTGCTACATTGCAGAGATGAGTGTAACATAACTGTCCTCTGAGAGAGTCCACTAATCAACTGATGAAACAGATGAGAGGTCAACCGCAAACATTAGACAGAGCTCAGGGAGTCCTGTGGAAGATGTATGGTTTTGTAAAGTCAGTCCTGTCACATTCTTAGGAAAAGTCAGGTAAACATACATCTGGCAGTATCAGTGCATCCTTTTACTCCCAGATATTTAAGAAAATGAGGTAGAAGGGTTTATGTGAACTCAAAGGTTCAAGCATTTGATAACTCAACATACTAAGACATTGTCTTCAATATAAAAATGGTCAGAGAAACATGGATACCAAGGAGAGAATCAATACCCAAAATTTTTATATTGTAGAGCTGTTGTGAAGTGATATTAAGAGTGTTAATATATGAGTAAAAATGAATAGAATGAGAACATAGAACTTTTATATTCTAAAGAATATGGTCCACATTTCTTTAAAACGTATGTTAAAAACAGAAAATAAAACAGTCGAATAGTAGCAAATACCAAGGCTTAAAAAACTTTCCTTTAAACCATCAATGTCCACGCAGACTAAAAAATAGCTGAAGGTTTAGAACAATCAAAATATATAGATTCAAAGCTAAAAAAAAACAAAAACAAAAACAGAAACAAACAAAAAGACAAAAAAAAACCACTACAGGCATCCTCCTTACCTATAACATTGTAAAGTCAAAACCACAGCAGATTATGTCTCTGAGAAACACCTCTCTGCTTTAGTAGTAGCATATTATAAATATGTTTGGATGAATATTTATTTTTTCCTTTTTTAAATATTTTCTTTATTTACATTTCAAATGTTATCCCCTTTCCTAGTTTCCCCTCCGAAAACTCCCTATCTGTCCACCCTTCCCCCTGCTCATGAACCTGCTCACTCTCTCTTCCTGGCCCTGGCATTAAGCTACACTGGGGCATAAAGCCTTCACAGGACCAAGGGCCTCTCCTCCCTTTGATGACCAACTAGGACATCCTCTGCTATGTATGCAGCTAGAGTCATGAGTCCCACCATGTGTTTTCTTTGGTTGGTAGTTTAGTCCCTGGGAGCTATGGAGGTACTGGTTAGTTCATATTGTTGTTCCTCCTATGGTGCTGCAAACCCCTTCGGCTCCTTGGGCACTTTCTCTAGCTCCTTCACTGGGAACCCTGTGCTCAGTGGATGGCTGTGAGCATCCACCTCTGTATTTGTCAGGCACTGGCAAAGCCTCTCAGTGATATCAGGCTCCTGTCAGCAAGCACTTGATGGCATCCACAACAGTGTTGGTTTTGGTGGTTGTTTATGGAACGCATCCCCAGGTGGAACAGCCTCTGGATGGTCATTCCTTTAGTTTCTGCTTCACACTTTGTGTCTGTAACTCCGTCCATGGGTATTTTGTTTCCCCTTCTAAGAAGGACCGAAGTATCCACACTGGTCTTCCTTCTTTGTGAATTGTATCTTGGATATTCCAAGCTTCTGGGCTAATATCCAGTTATCAGCGAGTACATAGCATGCATGTTCTTTTATAACTGTGATACCTCAGGATGGTATTTTTAAGTTCCATCCATTTGCCTGTTAATTTCATGAAGTCATTTTTTTTAATAGCTGAGTAGTATTCCATGGTATAAATGTACCACATTTTCTGTATCCACTCCTTTGTTGAGGGACATCTGGGTTCTTTCCAGCTTCTGACTATTATAAATAAGGCTGGTATGAACATAGTGGAGCATGTATTCTTATTACATTTTGGAGCATCTTCTGGGTATATGCTCAGGAGTGGCATTGCTGGATCCTCCAGTAGTACTATGTTCAGTTTCCTGAGGAACCACATTGCCAGACTGGTTGTACCAGCTTGCAATCCCACCAGCAATGGAGGAGTGTTCCTCTTGCTCTACATCCTCGCCAGCATCTGCTGTCACCTGAGTTTCTGATCTTAGCCATTCTGACTGGTGTGAAGTAGAATCTCGGGGTTGTTTTGATTTGCATTTCCCTGATGACTAAGGATATTGAACATTTCTATAGTTGCTTCTCACCCATGCAAGGTTCCTCCTTTGAGAATTCTATTTTTAGTTCTGCACACCATTTTTTTTAAATAGGGTTATTTGGTTCTTTGGAGTCTAGCTTCTTGAGTTCTTTGTATATATTGGATATTAGCCAACTATTGGATGTAGGATTGGTAATGATCTTTTCCCAATCTGTTGGTTGCTGTTTTGTTCCACTGACAGTGTCCTTTGCCTTACAGAAGCTTTGCAATTTTATGAGGTTCAGTGTGTTTATTGTTGATCTTAGAGCATAAGTCATTGGTATTCTCTCTTCAGGAAATTTTCCCCTGTGCCCATGTGTTCAAGCCTCTTCCCCACTTTCTCTTCTATTAGATTCAGTGATGCTAAGATCCAAACTAAAGTTGTCATGATATCATAAAAAGCATTTTCCATTGATCCCATTTATCCATCTCCTTGTTGTATAGGAGTATTCAGCACCTTGGTACAGCATATCTGTCTTGACTATAGATTTGCTATTTCAAGGACAAGTGATTTTATCACTCCATTATACTTGGTAATCTAACTGGCCATAGGAAGGTTGGGCTTAAAGCAATTTAGGAAAATCCCCAACACTTAAAGAAGCACTCTACCAGTTCCTTACTCTGCTTTATATTTTCCCAGTCTATCCAACTGTTCATGTTTATAACCTGAATGGTATTTCTTATGTCTTTCCATGTTGTAGGAGATTACTGGTCATATCTTCATGATGTGACTATAGGCTCTATATACCTTTATTCCATTATGCTTCTACTATTTGAATTTCAAACTCATTTGTGAATTTTTTGTGTTCCTATACCACAGTGAAGAAAAATAGACTTTTCCCTTCTTGATAGTATTTAAAACTTCTCTGAACTCTTAATTGCCCTTCCTCTTGTGTTTAATATAATTTAACCCTGGTATTTTTCATAGTGTGTCAGTAGCAGAAAAGTATGTCTTTATTCACAAGATAAACATGAACTTAGAGTGATTTTATGTCAGATCTCTATATTAATTAATATTCTTTTCTCACTATAAGCCAAGTTTCCAAATAAAACCCTATACTGCCCTTTGAAATAGCACTCTACTGCACTCTACTGCATATGCTAACTGTCCAATAGTGTCTCATTGGTACTTTTTCTCTACTACATGATTCAGAATTTCAAATCTTACTTGATCCATTTAATCTTTATTTATTTACTCTAAACAATTCTTCACTTCATGTAGTAACACACACATTATCTTACATGAATCCCAGACTACAACGAATACCAATGGCTTCTACACAAATGGCATGTGACTTTGAGCTCTGATATTCTGGAATCCCTTTAACTGTTCACTCCATTTTGTAAAAAGGAGTTACACTTATGCTCAATATAAAGCATAAGTATTTTAAAACTTAGTTAAGGAAATGAACAAAGGATATAATTTTGCTGTCCTAGTCACTTCAAGGTGACTTTTGATACTGTTGTTTAACTCTGTCTTTCCTGAGGAATCAGTAATTTTGATAAATTGTACACTGTGGGGGTACTCAAAGGATACAATTGTCATGCTTTAATCGGCAGACCCAAAAATAGAAAAAAGACCATAAAACTTTGGCTTTTTTTTTTTTTTTTTTTTTTTGAGACAGGGTTTCTCTGTATAGCCCTGGCTGTCCTGGAACTCACTTTGTAGACCAGGCTGGCCTCGAACTCAGAAATCTGCCTGCCTCTGCCTCCCAAGTTCTGGGATTAAAGGCATGTGCCACCATGCCTGGCTTAAAACTTTGTCTTTTTGTTCTTTACAGAGATTAAAAGAGAAAAATACCCTGGTGAATGCTTTATATATTGGATTCATTCCATATACTATAGTCAAATATATATTTCAAGAACTAGACATTGTGGAAAACAGAAAACAATGATCCGAAACTGCTCTAGATAGGTACCAAAGGCTAAACTGCCATCTACTTAACACTCTCATCTTGTCTTAATGTGAACTTAAAATATTTTTATGAAGTTAAAGCTTTTCCAGCTGTGGTACATTTTCCAAGAAAAGTGAAAGATTACAAGCTTGGCAAAGTTGACTCTACCTCTTTAATGATGAAAGAACTCCCAGGAATCCCTGATCGACAAAATTTGCATAAGCTAGAGGATTTATTTACCCAGGCAAGACTTCACATAGAAAATTCAATGATTTAATAATTCCATACCACTTAAGCTATTTGGCATCTAGAACTTGAGGGGTTTCCTGCCTAGAAGACAATTAAGAACAGAGACAGTCATGGAAAGAAATAATTTGAAAGGATTTCTTTGCTAATATAGGCAAAAATGAATTGCACCAAGCAGCTACAGGTGCTCTATGAACAATAGATGGCTAAATGGGGTATCATTAGTACTGTACACTTGGTGCCAGAAACAGTATTCAAATCTGTAGTGTTTTGTACTACTTGGTAGGTAAGGGTCCAAAATGAATATTTCATGGCTCATTCCAACAGAAGCAAAGCACCACACAGAGACAAAACTTTTAAGTGCTTCTCCTCCTTGAAATAAAAGAAGATGGGAGTTAATGCCTTATGTTAACTTGAGAATCAAATAAAGAATGTGCTGTAGTTTTTGAGAAATAAATCTCTGAAGGCCATTAATCCACACCACAAAATCAAAGGACATGCTTAATCCATCAAAAAGAATTTTAAAACATCAGATGCTTTTTTTAAAATTTCTATTCTTTCTAAACTTTAATGACTGCTATCTTTTCAAAAGAAAGGCCCTGTATGTGGGTTAAGGAAGTGGCTTCCTTTATGATAGCCAAATAAGAAACCTATGCAGTAGTACATTTTATTTTACAATTTTAAGGAAACTTAGTGAAATGCAATATGTGCTTTTTATAAACAGATGATAGCTTTGATAGCAACAAACATCATCTGACTACATTATCACAGAAAGAACACCCATTTCAGATTTTAGTGATGAGAATATATGAACAAATATCCACAGCATTAGCATATTAAGAGTTTATGGAACTAACTACCTTAGAGAACTGAATTTGTTTGTTGTTCTTGTCTTTAACATGGACACAACTTAGCTTCCAGCCAGAAATGGCCACATCTTCTTCCACACTAACTTAGCCACAGTAGAATAGAGAACACATTGTATTAGTCTTATAAGTAAATTTACTAGCAAATAGTCTTATGAGACTTATGTATGCCAAATATTGGAATATTACCCTATCACATTTGCTCCCAAGCATTTAAATATCCTTATATTCTCAGATTTCAGGGTCTGTTAAAGCACTGTTTTTAAATTCATAGGACATAATTTAGCCTTCCATTTTATGATTTAAGTTTTCATGCTGAAAAGAGAAATGGGTTTCTGTATCTATTAACACATCCATTGATGCATTTGAAACACTGAGTGTATAATATGGGAATAAAACTTCCAAGTGCTAAGAGCTAAAGCATAAAGCATATAGTTTCTGCCTAAAGGAGGTTGAATAATAGAATCACAATTAGTGCTAAGGCAAGGTAACATTTATATTATATTTACAGAAGACACATACTAATTGTAGTGGCTATTCCTGGTTGTCATATTTGGAATGAACTGCAATCCAGAATTAGAAGGCTCACCAGTGACCCTAATCTGGAGGTTGGGAGATAGAAGCTTCTTATCTGGATCTTGGTGTGGAGATCTTGAGACACAGTGGCTATTGATTCTAGAAGATTAAGACAGGGAGATTTCAGAGTTCAAGGTCATCTGGGATTAAAGGTGTGGCGGCACACAACCTTTAATCTGGGCTACACCTTCTGCTGGGGACCATATAAGGACATTGGNAGNAGGGAGTCTGGCTCTNGCTCTTNNGCCTNCTTGCNNTGTGGNACTNAGCAACTGCTAGNNCCTTGGANTTCCATTCACAGCTACTACTGAACCATTGTTGGGATTTGGACTGCAGACTGTAAGTCATCAATAAATTCCTTTACTATATAGAGACTATCCATAAGTTCTGTGACTCTAGAGAACCCTGACTAAAACACTAATCCAGAGAAATTTTTAGTTCCAATGACCAATATGTCCAGCTACATTAGAAAGGACTGGTATTCCTCCCTGGCCCATATACCCTTAACTATCTGAGAAAAAGAAATCTCTTTTCCAAACTTACTGCTTCCTGGGAGCCTTACTGGAGAAGTTTAGCAAATCTGTTGTTTAATTTCCTTTGTACTTGGAAGCTTTTTGTTGTTGTTGTTGTTTTGTTCTTTTTTTTTTTTTTTTTGTCTAAAATCAACACCCCCTTGTCATATTTTCAACATTTTCCTGGGTTTCTCAGTTTCTAGACTAAATTTCATTGAGTCTTGTTGTCTGACTTGGCTCTGGGCACCTAAGTTTTTATCCGAACTGGCACAGATAGGTCTATATCTTGCTTGTATTTTTCACATTCTGGATTTGTTCTACTCTCCTTACTACATGTTGAAGAAACACTCATTCTCCATAAAACTAGACTTCTTCCTAATTAATGACACAAGGATTCATTTTTTTACTGAGTTTTGAGAGTTGAATAATTTATGGTTCAATATTAAAGCATTTTGAACTGTAGTCATCCTTAAAGATTACTGTGTGATGGTGGAACTTGTGAGTCTAGCTGTATATGTAGCAGGGGATGTCCTAGTTGGTCATCAATGGGAAGAGAGGCCTTAGGTCCTGTGAAGGTTCTATGCCCCAGTATAGGGGAATGCCACAACTGGGAATGGGAATGGGTAGGGTGGAGAGCAGGGAGAGTGGGGCCAGGATAGGGGATTTTCAGAGAGGAAACTAGGAAAGGGGATAACATATGAAATGTAAATAAAGAAAATATCTAAAAAAAAAAAAAAAAGATTACTGTGTGGTGAATGTTAAGATCCTACATTTTTTTTAAACTCCTCCATTGGAGACCCAGTGCAAAGTCCAGTGGTTGGCTGCAAGCATCTGCTATGTAGTCAGAGGGATAAAATGAGGAAAATGTGAGCTTATAATCAATTCACTATGAGATGGTTATATTCACACTTTCCCTTTCTTTTTTTTATTTCCCAAATGATGCACTAATGTACTAGATATTTAGTGATAAACTTTCCACCTTCTCCTCTAGCAATCTCTTCCACACAGAAATTAAGAATTTCTTATTAAGTATTCATTCTAACCTACTCACATGCAAGAATTTATGAGAATATGGGCATAAGGTTATATTTGTATACATTTTTAAACATTTTGGCATTCTTATAAAGAAATGATATAAGTAAATGACTGTATTCCCAACCTTTATTCCTTTCCTTTGATATCTACAAAAGATAGTAGAACAGATACTATATCTGCAATGACCTATATCAGCATTTATACTATTTAGTTAGCACCATATAGAGAGTTATAAGACAATTCACCATTTAGTTGTCTCTTTAATTCAAATTTTCAATTCATGACATTTTATATATTTACTTTATTATTAAATAATGTTTACATGTGTATGTGACAGTATGTACTGGATAGCTTTGTGTCAACTTGACACAGCTGGAGTTATCACAGAGAAAGGAGCTTCAGTTGGGGAAGTGCCTCCATGAGATCCAGCTGTAAGGCATTTTCTCAATTAGTGATCAAGTGGGGAGGGCCCCTTGTGGGTGGTGCCATCTCTGGGCTGGTAGTCTTGGTTCTATAAGAGAGCAGGCTGAGCAAGCCAGTAAAGAACATCCCTCCATGGCTTCTGCATCAGCTCCTGCTTTCTGACCTGCTTGAGTTCCAGTCCTGCATCCTTTGGTGATCAACAGCAGTATGGAAATGTAAGCCAAATAAACCCTTTCCTCCCCAACTTGCATCTTGGTCATGATGTTTGTGCAGGAATAGAAACCCTGACTAAGACGCAGTACATGAATGTATGTGTAGATGGTCACATAGGACAGAGCCATCAGATCTCCCTGGAGCTGTAGCTATAGGCAGTTGTGAATTATATAATGTGAATTTCAAGTATAGAATGCTGTCTTCTGCAAGATTAGTAAATTTTCTGTTCCAGTAAGCCATCTCTCTACCCCTCAACTCATTAATTTGTTTACATAAAATGTATGACATTGTATAGAAACTGAAAACATGTGCTTTAACAGACCTTGGGATATCCTGGAAAGACATTTCTAAAACATTTACTGGTATGACTGATCAATTTCAGTAGTAATAAGTAAATAGTATCAGAATGATGACTGTATGTCTAAACAGTCTCCAGAAATCCAGAACATCTAACATAGTCTATGAGGAAGTTTAAATGAGGGAAATTCACTATATATTTATTATTTCCGTGTAGTTGTTAAAACAAATTAACATGTATGACATCAAAAATAATGAGGAAATACAGTGATTCGGATATTGTAGTACAGAGGCTGTAAATTTTGGGAAAGAATGCTGTCTGCTTTGGGCAAGAATAAAAGTGTTGATTGTAGACTTCAATTTTCTATGTCCATGCTGGGTATTTTGACCAATTATGTGATCATCTAATGGTCCTATTTTTATAAATATTGCCGCATTAGAAAGCAACAAAGCCTATATGTAAAATTACAGCTGAAATATGAACCATGACACCAAATCTCTAGCCATCTTATGTTAAAAGCTTCTTTGATTTCTTAATCATAAAACTTTATAGATTAAAATACAGATTATAAAATGTGTCTCTGCTGTTCCTGGACACTCTATTACAGTGAGTTCAAGCTTTGTTGTATTTAGACATCACCTCAAAAGCACCAGGATATGCAAGGCTAATTTGACATCTTATCTCTGAGAATTCAAAAGAAAGGGAAGATAAAAATAGACATTCACATTACAGTGTTCTTCTAATCAAATTGTCTTCTAATAAGGTATTTTATACCTCTGTCTTTTGGGTCCTTGTTATATTTTTTTGTTTTTGTACCAGACAAACTGCATATTTAAATTTTCAGTTTTACACACACACACACACACATATAAAGATACACAAATAAGTTTAGACCATAGTTTACATGAATTTTTTATGGCTTGGAGAGATTTTTTTCACAATTTATTTAAATGAGGATAATGTACAAGCTACCTTTCCAATAAAACAAACTACAGATATGTAAGCAAAATCCCAATATGGGTACAAGAAGATATTATTTCTCATTTGCAGTGAAGAAACTTGTTTTGGACACTAAGATTCCAAATTGTCTTTTATGTACAGTCAAGATGAAATTTTCTATAGTATTAGTCAAGGCTCATCATAGACACTGAAATCATATGTATCTTAATTTGCTTTTTTGGTAATATTATTATAATTATTATTATTAGTGCTTATTGAGGTATTTTACTATATTTTACTCTATTCTCAGCAGGTTTATAAACTATGTTCCACACACAGACATATGTCTGATTGCACAAAATATATAATATTGTTTTCCATATTTTACAACAGGAAACAGGTGCAGTGAAATCAGTGTTCAGGTCACAGTAACTGGAGAATTAAGTAAGAATTCAGGACTTTCTGTCTTCATATTGACACGATCTACTTATGTCATACAGCAAACATATAATGACTGTAAATTTTCTTGCAATTAAAACTATTCTTACCCAAATAAACACTGCATCTGATACAAGTTATATAATTTTAAAAACTGAAGTTGTTAACTTCACAAATATTTAAATGTGTTAAGTTCCATCTTTTTTTTTAAACAAAATTTTTTTTTAACCTATTAATTTTAAATCCTGCTCACTGCCCCCTCTATCACCCTCTCCCACAATCCTTTTCCCCTCCCCAATTCCCCTTCTCCTCTGGGTAAACCAACTCCCCACTCCCCTCGTTCCCTACTCTCTTCCCCCTCCCCCATAGGCTTGCTAACACTTCAAGTATCTGTGAGACTAGGCACTTCCTTTCTCACTGAGACCAAACATAGCAGCACATATGTGCACATATTCCACATACAGGCAACAGCTTTGGGGATTTGTTCTGGACCCACAAGAACTCAAGCTGCACATCTGCTGCATATGAGCAAGAAAGCCTAGGTTCGGCCCATGTATGTTCTTTGGTTGGTGGTTCAGTCTCTTTGAGCCCCAAGTGTCCAGGTTAGTTAACTCTGTTCCTGTGGAGTTCCTATCCCCTTTGGGATCCACAATTCTTCCTCCTATTCCTCTGTAAGAGTCCCCAAGACCCATACACTGTTTGATCTTGGTGTCTGTACCTGTCTGAGTCAGCTGCTGTGTGGAGCCTCTCAAAATACAACATGTTCCTGTTTGCAAGTGTAACAGAGTATCATTAATATTCCTAGGGATTGGTGCTAGCTCATGAGATGGGTCTCAAGTTAGTCCGGTTATTGGTTGACCATTCCCTCAGTCTCTGCTTTTTCCTCAATGAGTGCATTACTTGTAGACAGGATAAAGTTTGGGTTGAAAATTTTGTAGGTGGGTTGGTGTCTCTATTGCTTTAGTGGGGTTCCTGTGTAGATACAGGAAATGGCATCTTCAGGTGCTATAAGGTTCCATCTTTTTTACAGTATTACTTCAATGACATTTCCAGCTTACCAGTGAGACCACAAGACCTAAATGCTCTGTCAAAGAAATACTTAGTGCCCAAAGGGAGGGAATAAGACTTGACAGAGAACCTTTTCCTGAAATTTAGTTGAGCAATTAGGAAATCCACTTATATTACTTACTGTTTCTGACTTTTAAAATTGTATATGGTGAAGAAATTGAGTTATAAAACTGCAACACAGTTTTTAATCACAATATGTTCATTTCTAGTGAAAGACAATATAAAGAGAATTTGGAAACAGAAGAAAGATGGTGTAGATGTTCAAATGAATATATATATATATATATATATATATATATATATATATATATATATATATAAATATATAGAGCACAGTATGGAGTGGTGGGACGGAGTACCTCAGCAGAACAATGCTGCTGAGGCATCTCTCCCCTTGAGTTCTTCCCATAGTTAGGGTAGGTCCTTCCACTTCAATGACCTGATCTAGCATCTTCTCCAAAGATATACCCAAGGGTCCTCCCGCAAGGCAATTACAAATCACTATGAACTATCACAGTCCATTTTTGCCAATTCAACATTCAAACCTACCACTTTTAATGACCTTACAAGTTCATAGACATCTGATGATACAAAATATACTCAGTCAAATTTCAAAATTCTCCAATTTTTCAAACTATTCTAACTCTGCTGAAAAGCATAAGGGTGGGATGAGTGAGATACCTCAGTGACTAGAGATGTTCACTGCCAAGCCTAATGTCCCTGAATCTGATACTGGGGTAGCTCATGATCGGGGGGGGGGATAAGTTTTACAGATTGTCCTTCAACGTCAACATTCATATGGTGGCATTCTTGTACACACGTGAGCATGCACAGAGTTAGAGAATTTGTTAAATATGAACCCATATGATTTCATCCAACAGTTTACATACTTTGACATATACTGACACAGGGTAAATACCCCTGTTCCTCAAACCAGCAATGTAGGCCTAGATAGAAAAGAATGCACAAAGGCAAGACTAAAAATTAGCAGAGAAAGCATTAAACCCAGTGTCTCTATACTAAATCTCTAGAGCTCATAATGGGATCATCTGAACTCCAATATTACAAGGAATCCAGGTCTCCATCTCTTCTCTCTGAAGCACCTGCATCCTCTCATCTGAGCTAGCATCACACCATGTTTGCAGCTTCCTTGAGAAGGCACCCTGTAGCCCTCATATTTTCAGCATCATTTCATCTCCATTGTGGACTGAGCATGGGGTCCACAATGGAGGAATAAAAGAAAGGACTTAAGGAGCTGAAGGAGTTTGCAACCCCATAGGAAGAACAACAATATCAGCCAACCAGACCCACCAAGAGCTCCTAGAGACTGAGGCACCAACCAAGGAGTACACATGGAGGGACCCATTGCTCCAGCCACATATGTAGCAGAGGATGGCCTTGTGGGGCATCAATGGGAGGAAAGGCCCTTGATCCTGTGAAGGCTCGATGCCCCAGTGTAGAGGAATGCCAGTGTAGTGAGGTAGGAGTAGGTGGGTGGGTGGGGGAACATGCTTGTGGAGTGCAAGATCCCCAAACATGCAAATTTCCATCTTGAACTGTTCAAGTTCATTTGACAAGAGATTTTAAACTAACAGTTTAGGGTGGTTTTCCCCTCTGCGATCAGCCTTAATGGAACATAGTTTTGTTCCCAGGGTTCCTGGCTCCAGGGTGCTGGGAGGACTTGCAGCCTTGTCTATTTGGTGCTGATTTCACAGACAGAATAAATAAAAGATCAAGGAGTCAGGGAGGTTGCTTCAAGGTGTCAGAAGACTCCTGAGGCTTAGCAGTGTGTGAATGAAAATTCTGTGTATTGTGCCTCTGAGAGAGTGTTATCTAAATCTGTGGAGAGATTTATATTTCTACTCTTTTCTTTTTTATTTTTTTATGTTCTCCTTTTTTTTTTTTTACTAGATGTTTTCTTTTTTTAGATTTCAAATTTTATCCCCTTTCCTGGTTCCCCCACAATCTCCTGGAAAACCCCTATCTGCCCCTCCCCTGTGTGTGTGTGTGTGTGTGTGTGTGTGTGTGTGTGTGTGTGTGTGTATGGGAAGCTATGCCTTTACTGAAACTAGCCCTGTAGACCAGACTGACCTTGAACTCAAAGAAATCTGTCTGAATCTGCTTCCCAAGAAGTGGAACGAGGGGCATTATAAGGGTTTGTAATTCACGGAAGAATGATGCCCTGGATTCAAATAGTATATAAATGTAAAAAGTGTTTTATTCTGCAGAAGTCCAGCATGCTTTAGTTTCCAATTACCAAGATACAGACACCCCCAAATGGAGCTCAAGGCCTGATTTAAAGTACATTAGGGGAATTCTGGGGTAGATGATTTTATCTTGCTCCATCTCTAGGGACATTTTAAAACCATTACCAGGGAGTGGGGGCTGGAAACTGTTGCTAGGAAGGTCTAAACACTGCTGCTGAGGAGGTATGGAAACTGCTGTTGAGCTATTGTCCTTGCCTTGGGCCAGGTGGCAGGGCGGTTTCCAAGGCCTTGGAACCAGAGAATTAAGTCCTGTCTCCTGAACTGCCAATTTGAATCCTGTCATGGAGTTAGTCAAGCCTTCTCAGCATGGGCCACCTCAGCATATATATATGCTTCTTTTATTGGATATTTTATTTATTTACATTTCAAATGTTATCCCCTTTCCCAGTTTTCCCTCCAGAACCCCCCAATCCCATATCCCCTCCCCCTACTTCTATGAGAGTGTTCCTCCACTCATGTTTTAAAAAAACTACTTGTCAAAGTCAACTTAAGAAAGGAGTAACAAGTATACAGTATATATCAATTGTAAAGACACTGTATCAGGAACAGGAAACAAGTGGTTATGGTGTCTCTGCAGTTAAGAAGTACAGAGCTTATCAGTGAGTGCATATCTAGTGACTTCTTTTGTGATTGTAGCAGAAGATGGCCTAATCGGCCATCACTGGGAATAGAGGCCCCTTGGTCTTGCAAACTTTATGTGACCCAGCACAAGGGAAGGACTGGGCCAAGTAGTGGGAGTGGGTGGGTAGGGGAGCAGGGGCAGCGGGGGGGGGGGGGGTATAGGGAACTTTCGGGATAGCATTTGAAATGTAAATAAAGAAAATTAAAAAAAGAAGTACAGAGCAATGAAAGTTGTCACTGATATTCAATTTGTTCTTTTCTTTATACTAATCTAACACCACAGCCTTGAAACAGTGCTCCCTATATTGATGTTCCTTAACCCTTTCAGCTTACTCTAGAAAATCCCTCACATATATGTAAATATTTATGTTTTAAGATAATCTAGATCATGTCAAATTGACCACAAATATCACCCCTCCCAGGAAAAGACTCTAACTTGAGCATTTAAAAATCTTTGAATTCTGTGCTCTTATAAAATAAAAGGAAACAAGAAATGATTGGTGGAAAAAAGAAAATGGGGCAGAAAAGCAGAAAGGTCTGCATCTGCTTTATGCTTTAAAATAACACACTTCACACATCTCTCAGGATAACATTTCTAGAACTTTACTAAAAAAAAAAAAAATCTTAAAATTTATCATGGCTGTGATTTCTAAAAGCTGCTGCCCAGGTAAACAATATCTCTGAGAGTACACATGAAGGGTGGGGGTAGGCCTCAGGGCTATACTTTGGAATATATTCATTGTACATAGTTATAGGTTTCACTGAGACATTTTCCTTCAGGAATATCAGGTTCTTTGAGAATGTTTGCCAAAATACCCTTCCTTTTCTCCTCCCTCCTCTCTCCTTCTGTCCCTCTCTTTGTAGTACTTTGTTATTCAGTGTGAATCTTAGAAATGTTTAGTATCTGACTGGGCTTGATTCCCTTCTGATGTATCTTCATTCTATTCTTTCTCTCTCCAACTGTGATAAAAGGTTCTGTTGAAAACATCACCTTTAGAGGTCACATCATGCGAAAACACTGTTTTTGAGTTCTGCTTTTAAATATGGTACTTTACCTGACTGTCTTTCACATGAGGTTCCCCAAGGACACTGCAAATGAGCTTGAGTCACTTTCAAGTTTCAAAACAGCTTTCCTTAGACTAGCTAATGGAGTTCAAAGATCTGCAAATCAAGATTATATAAAATAAAATGGATCTTCAGGCAGACGAGGCTTTGAGACAATATAGTAATCATTGTTGAAGTTGAATTAAAGGAAAGATGGAAATATCATAGAAGAAGACAGAAAAAACAGGTTTGCACAAGAACAGTTCAAGGACTTCATATAGAAAATTAGCTGTGCCCTGTGGTAAATGACCCGCAAGAGAGTATCCAGCTTCTTGCTACTATAAAAAAGGCTGCCATGAACATAGTGGAGCATGTGTTTTTATTACCACTTGGAACATCTTCTGGATATATGCCCAGGAGAGGTATTGCTGGATCCTCCAGTAGTACTGTGTCCAATTTTCTGAGGAAACGCCAGACTGATTTCCAGAGTGGTTGTATTCTTTATAATAGCCAGAAGCTAGAGAGAACCTAGATGTCCCTCAACAGAGGAATGGATACAGAAAATGTGGTACATTTATACAATGGAGTACTACTCAGCTATT
>NC_034592.1:27581324-27585553 GCF_900095145.1 Mus pahari
CCCCCCCCCAGAGCTCGTGTCTCTAGCTACATTGGTAGTAGAAGTTTGTCTAGTCAGTCACCATTGGGAAGAGAAGGCCCCCGGTCTTGCAAACTTTGTATGTCCCAGTACAGGGGAATGCCAAGGCCAAGAAGTGGGAGTGGATGGGTAGGGGAGCAGGGCAGGGGGAGGGTTTAGGGAACATTCTGGATAGCATTTGAAATGCAAATTCAGAAAATATCTAACAAAAAATATTGAAAAAATATAAAGAAAAAAAGAGGGAGTATCCACAGAGAGCAAGTTTATTCTGACTTTATAATTCTTTCTCTTTCTTTCTTTCCCTTTATCCTTCTTCCCCTACATCTTTGTGTATGGGAAGAGGGGGTACTCAAACACAGGGCTTAGCGAATACTAATTAAATCTGTACAAACATGGGATATTTTTCCTCTATGAGACAACATAGGTTCCTTTTGTGAGTAATAATGGTCTCTTTTTCAGAAAAGTTCCATGCTATGTAGTTAACAAACTCCTTCACATACAACTATTACACTTGGGAAAATGCAAAAGCATTCTTATACTACTTTATTATTGCATAACTTTCTTTTTCCCATTTAGCTCAATTTATTGTATAGATTTCAGATTCATTCAATTATTTTAATTAAGCTTAAACAAATCTCAATATAATGTTACATTCATTTTCTTCCCTTCTTAAGACTAAAGATTGTATTTTCATATTTAAAAATTCAATTTTAATTCATACAACATTGGATTCTAGCATAGTCCCTAGGTAATAAAAATACAGACTCTCTGGCATAGAGTGCAAAAAGCAGCCATAATCTCATTCATCTGTTTCTTCTGCTTGAATTTCCTCTATGATTTCCTTGCTGAAGTGGTTGTCCCGACCTATACTTGAGTTGTTCTAGAGACAGCTAGATAATTTACCTTCTGAGAGTACTTGCTTCTCATTCAAACAGTTCTGGCTTTATCTGTTATTTTATGATGAAATTCAAGTTACTGTAGCCTTCCAGGAAAATAGCCCTAGTTTGTACATTTGGGTTCATATAGGCACACAACAATACTTAAAATATGTACATACAACTGTCTTATTCATTCTCCTCTGAGAAAAAAATGTGTTCATTCTCCTTAGCTGGTCTTACAGAACTGTACTTAGTCCTGTAATTCTCTTCATTATCAATTTATGCTCTCTGCAACAGAATCAATTTGCAACCAGTCATTTCATCATTTATTGAATAAAAAAATGAAAGGCACAAATATACAGATATATCTGTCACTATATCTAGGCCTACTTGAAAGATGCATTACCATAGAACCTGACATATCAAATGAGTTCAGATGTGCATCTCCTTTTAATGATCTATATACTCGTCAATTTCTTACATGCCACATATTTCTTAGACAAATGTGGTTGTGCTAGGCAGTGCACCACAGAAACCCCATTTTGAGTTGTTATTACCCCAGTTATAATACTAAGTATGGATCTGGGCCCCGGGTCTAAAGCTTTCTGAAAGCCCTCCACACTCAAATCCCACCTGAAGAGAGCTGGTCTCCCAGGAATGCTATCACTCCTAAGCCCTCAGGTGAGAAAACTAATTTTGCTCCAATAACTACCCAAAGAAAGACCCACAAGTATACACAGGGCAGAGAAACTGCAGAGCAGCTGGGGACAGGATCTGTCTAGTTTCCATCTGGGCCCCAGTGCTAAGGCTGTCCAACAGCTCTCCATACCTGAACCCCACCAAGAGAGAACTGGTCTCCCCAGTAGTGCTGACACACCTAAGATCACAGGCTCACCGGTCCACATGAGGGACAAGCTCCAGTGAGAGACAGCAGACCTCCTAACACCAGAGGTAACCAGATAACAAGAGGCAAATGGAAGAACCTAAGCACAGAAACCAAGACTACTTGGCATCCTCAAAACACAGATCTCCTACCACATCTAGTCCTGGATACACCAAAACATCTGAAAAGTAAGATTTGGATTTAAAATCACATCTCATGATGATGATAGAAGACTTATTATAAGAAGGACATAAATAACTCCTTTAAAGAAACACAGGTTACCAAGAAGAAGTCCTTAAAAAAGAAACACAAAAAATTCGTTAAAGAATTATAGAAAAACACAACCAAACAGGGGAAGTAATTGAACAAAACCATCCAGGCTCTAAAACTGGAAATAAAAATCAACAAAGAAATCACAAAGGGAGACAACCCTGGAGAGGAGTCATAGATACAACCAGGACCAACAGAATACAAGAGATAGAAGAGAGAATCTCAGGGGCAGAAGATACCATAGAAAACATTGACACAACAGTCAAAGAAAATGCAAAATGCAAAAAGTTCCTAACTTAAAACATCCAGGAAATCCAGGACACAATGAGAAGACCAAATCTAAGGATAATAGGTAAAGAGTGAAGATTCCCAACTTAAAGGGGAAGTAAATATCTTCAACAAAATTATAGAAGAAACCTTCCCTTACCTAAAGAAAGAGATGCCTGTGGACATACGTGAAGCCTAAATAATTCCAAATAGACTGGATCAGAAAAGAAATCCCTCCTGTCACACAATAATCAAAACACAAAATGCACAAAACAAAGGAAGAAGATTAAAAGCAGTAAGAGAAAAAGGTCCTGGAACTCACTCTGTAGACCAGATTTACCTCAACTCATAAAAATTAGGCTGTCTCTGTCTCCTGAGTGCTAGGATAAAATATATGTGCCACTACCACCTGGCTAGGCAGTTTTGGAAACAATAGAAACATACAACACAAAACTTGAGAAATTATTACAATAATTTTATAAAATAATAAAATTTCTCAAATTTGGGGGCTAGGGAATTGGATAAGCAGTTTAGAGCACTTGTTGCCCTTTTAGGGGACCTGGGTTCAATTCTCAGTATCCACATAGAAGCTCAGAAATGTCTGTAACTCTAATTCCTTGGCCCTCAGGTATACACATGGTACATATATGTCCTTTCAGTCAAAACACTTAATACATAAAATGATAAAAGAAATACATTTTAAAAATACTTCTGAAGTTCTATTAAGGACAGAAATAAAAATCCACAAAGTAATTCATAAACTGCAAATGAACAGTGAACCTCCAAGTTTCAAGTCTCTACAATTAAACTGACAATATGATAAATTTCTCTAACTTTTATTGACACATTTTAACAAACGTCCTTATTCCAGTACTTCTACAAAGGAGCAATAAATCTACTTTGGGATAGAGTCACTCTGGAAATAAATTCATATAAATTCTGAGACAGCCACACAAGAAATAATAAAAGTCACTAAAAAAGTAATGTGAATGGATAATTATAGCCTCAAAGGATATTCAGAATATATGCAAAATTACAAAATCAAACTAAAACTAAAAGTAGGCTGTGACTCATCTCAGTTGAACATACATATGAACAAACAGATGTGGATATAAAGCATTCTTTTTGCCTGTTTAGGAAAATCAATTCTATATTCTTCTTCTGCACTCAGTATTTCCTACTATTCAAATCTATATAATATGTGTTTCTTATTGAGCAATATTATTATCACATGGACATGTAAATTATCAGATAAAATAATACCCTCAAGGAGATTAAAAGGTTGTACATTGAGTTCAATATTAAATTTGTAGAACAAAAGTTCAAATTATTAAAAGTATGCATAAATTATTAGCAGTATTACTACAGTATGATAGGGAATGGGAAATCACAAACTCTGAAGTTTTTTCTAAGGACTTACTCATCAATGTATTTATTATTTTATTGCAAATAGACTCTTCTCAAATGTGTGCCACAATAGGAGAGATTTTAAAATATATATGCCATTCATTAACAATATAGCAAGTTCACCTCTTTTTTTTTTTGAAAAGAAGTTTTGAGCAGGGCTAAGATACCCAATTACACAATCATACAAGGGGCCACACCAAGATCACACATCTAGTATGCCTATTATCCAGATGCTGGTATGATACACTTTCTAGCCCAGGACATTTTTGGGAAAGTATACTTTGATACTGGGATAATTTGGTGTAAGTGAATTTACAACCACTTATCACATAAAAAAACTCACAGAAGTCCTACAATAAAGCAGGTTTGAAGGGATGATAAAGAAAAGAAAATTAGGAGCTGGAGGGATGGCTCAGTGGTTAAGAGCACTGACTGCTCTTCCAGAGGTCCTGAGTTCAAATCCCAGCAACCACATGGTGGCTCACAACCATCTGTAACAAGATCTG
>NC_034592.1:27586863-27588209 GCF_900095145.1 Mus pahari
CTGAGCCCTTGTTTCTAGCTGCATATGTAGCAGAAGATGGCCTAATTGGCCATCATTGGGAAGAGAGGCCCCTTGGTCTTGCAAATTTTATATGACCCAGTGCAGGGTAATGCCAGGGCCAAGAAGCGGGAGTGGGTGGGTAGGGGAGCAGGGGTGCGGGGAGGGTATAGGGAACTTTCGGGATAGCATTTGAAATGTAAATAAAGAAAATATCTAATAAAAAAAGAAAGAAATTTCAAGGTACAGGGAAAAAAGATTTAACTGAGGTCACCAGAGACTATGAAAGCCAGAAGATCATGGACAGATGTTATACAGACCCTAAGAGAACACAAATGCCAGCCTAGGCTACTACACCCAGCAAAACTCTCAATTACCATAGATAGTGAAACCAAAGTATTCCATGACAAAACAAAATTCACACAATATCTTTACATGAATCCTGCCCTTCAAGGGATAATAATGGGAAAACTCTAACACAAGGAGGGGAATTATGCCCTAGAAAAAGGATGAAAGTAACCCTTCAACAAACCTAAGAGAAGATAGCTTCAAGAACAGAATCCCAACTCTAACAACAAAAATAACAGGAAGCAATGATTACTACTCCTTAATATCTCTTAATATCAATGGACTCAATTCCCCCCAAAAAAGACATAGACTAACAGACAGGCTACATAAACAAGACCCAAATTTTCCTGCATACAGGAAACCCTCCTCATGGACAAAGTCAGACACTACCTCAAAGTTAAAGGCTGGAAAACAATTTTCCAAACAAACGGTCCAAAGAAACAAGCTGGAGTAGCCATTCTAATACCTAATAAAATCGACTTCCAACCCAAAGTTATCAAAAAAGACAAGGAGGGGCACTTCATACTCATCAAAGGTAAAATCTTTCAAGATGAACTCTCAATCCTGAATATCTATGCTCCAAATGCAAGGGCAAGCACATTCATTAAGAGAACTAGAGTAAAGCACAAAGCACACATTGCACCTCACACAATAATAGTGGAAGACTTCAACACCCCGCTCTCATCAATGGACAGATCCTGGAAACTAAACAGAGACACGGTGAAACTAACAGAAGTTATGAAACAAATGGATTTAACAGATATCTACAGAACATTTTATCCTAAAACAAAAGGATATACCTTCTTCTCAGCACCCCATTGTACCTTCTCCAAAATTGACCATATAACTGGTCACAAAACAGGCCTCAACAGATACAAAAATATTGAAATTATCCCATGCATCTTATCAGATCACCACAGACTAAGGCTGATATTCANTAACAACATAAATAATAGAAAGACAACATTTATGTGCAAGCTGATCAACACTCTACTCAATGA
>NC_034592.1:27588912-27603048 GCF_900095145.1 Mus pahari
ATCAGATTAATGACCTAAACAACCCCATATCCCCTAAAGAAATAGAAGCAGTCATTAATAGTCTCCCAACCAAAAAAAGCCCAGGACCAGATGGGTTTAGTGCAGAGTTCTATCAGTCCTTCAAAGAAGACCTAATTCTAACCCTCCTCAAACAATTCCACAAAATAGAATCAGAAGGCACTCTACCCAATTCATTGTATGAAACCATAATTACTCTGATACCTAAAGACCCAACAAAGAAAGAGAACTTCAGACCAATTTCCTTTACACATATCAATGCAAAAATACTCAATAAAATTCACCCAAACCAAATCCAAGAACACATCAAAACAATCATCCATCATGATCAAATAGGCTTCATCCCAGGGATACAGGGAAGGCTAAATATATAGAAATCCATCAATGTAATCCACTATGTAAAAAACTCAAAGACAAAAATAACATGATCATCTCGTTAGATAGTGAGAAACATTAGACAAAATCCAACACCAATTCATGATAAAAGTCTTGGAAAGATCAGTAATTCAAGGCCCATACCTAAACATAATAAAAGCAATGTACAGCAAACCAGTAGCAAACATCAAACTAAATGGAGAGAAACTTCAAGCAATCCCACTAAAATCAGGGACTAGACAAGGCTGCCCACTTTTTCCCTACCTATTCAATATAGTACTTGAATTCTTAGCCAGAGCAATTAGACAATAAAAGGAGATCAAGGGGATACAAACTGGAAAGGAAGAAATCAAAATATTACTATGTGCAGATGATATGATAGTATATATAAGAGACCCTAAACATTATACCCGAGAACTCATAAACTTGATAAACAGCTTCAGTGCAGTAGCTGGATATAAAATTAACTCAAACAAATCAGTGTTCTTTGTCAACACAAAGGATAAATAGGCTGAGAAAGAAATTAGGGAAACAACACCCTTCACAATATTCACAAATAATATAAAATACCTTGGTGTGACTCTAACTAAGGAAGTCAAAGTTCTGTATGATAAGAACTTCAAGTGTTTGAAGAAAGAAATCGAAGATCTCAGAAGAAGGAAAGATATCCCATGAACTGTCCAATTTTCTCAGGCATCTCCACACTGATTTCCAGAGTGATTATATGAGCTTGCAATCCCACCAACAATGGAGGAGTGTTCCCCTTTCTCCACATCCTCACTAGCATCTGCTGTCATCTGAGTTTTTGATCTTATCTATTCTGACTGGTGTGAGGTGTTTTGATTTGCATTTGATTTGCATTTCCTGATGTCTAAGGATGATGAAAATTTTTTTTTGTGCTTCTCTACTATTTGTGTATTGGATATTAGCCCTATATAGGATGAAGAATTGGTAAAGATCTTTTTCCAATCTGTTGGTTGGAGTTTTGTGCTATTGATAATGTCCTTTTCCTTACTGAAGCTTTGCATTTTTAAGAGGTTCAATTTGTCTATTGTTGATCTTAGAGCATAAGCCATTGATATTCTCTTCAGGAATATTTTCCCTGTGCTCATGTGTTTGAGGCTCTTCCCCACTTTCTCTTCTATTATCTTCAAATTATCTGGTTTTATTTGGAAGTCCTTGATCCAGTTGGACTTGATCTTTGTTCAAGGAGATAAAATGGGATCAATTTGCATTCTTCTACATGCTGACCCCTGACCACCAGTTGAACTAACACCCTTTGCTGAAAATGATGTTTTAGCTGCTTTGTCAAAGATCAAGTGATCATAGATGTGTTGGTTCATTTCTGGTTCTTCAATTCTATTTCCTTTGTCTACCTGCCCTTCTCTGTACCAATACCATGGAGTTATAAATCACTATGGCTCTGTGATACACCTTGAGGTCAGGGATATTGAGTCCCTCAGAATTTCTTTTATTGTTGAGTATGGTTTTCACTATCCTGGGTTTTTAGTTATTCCAAATGAATTTGCAAACTGCTCTTTCTACCTCTATGAAGAATTGAGTGGGAATTTTGATGGGGATTACATTAAATCTGTAGATTGCTTTTGACAAAATGACCATTTTTTCCTATATTAATCCTGACAGTCCATGAGTATGGGAGATTTTTCCATCTTCTGAGATCATTGATTTCTTTCTTCAAAGAATTGAAATTCTTGTCATTCAGAACTTTCACTTGCTTGTGAAAGTCACACCAAGGTATTTTATATTATTTTTGACTATTCTGAAAGGTGTCTTCTCCCTAATTTCTTTTTCAGCATGTTTGTCCTTTATGTATTGGAAGGCTAATGATTTAAGTTAATTTTATATCCAGCCACTATGCTGAAGTTGTTTGTTAGGTTTAGGAATTCTCTGGTGAAATTTTTGGGATCACTTAAGTATACTATCATATCATCTGAAATAGTGATATTTTGACCTCTTTATTTCCAATTTGTATTCTTTTAACTTCCTTTTATTGTCTCATTGCTCTGGCTAGGAATTTGAATACTATATTGAATATGTAGGGAGAGAGAATGGGTAGCCTTGTCTAGTTCCAGATTTTAGTCAGACTTCAAGTTTCTCTCCATCTGGTTTGATGGTTACTGGTTTGCTGTATATTGCTTTAACTATGTTTACCTATGAACCTTGAATTCCTAGTCTTTCTAAGACTTAACATGAAGGGGTGTTGAATTTTGTCAAATGCTTTTCCAGCATCTAATGAGATTGTTGTGTGGTTTTTTTTTCTTTGATTTCATTTATATATTGCATAATGTTGATAGATTTCTGTATACTGAGCCATCCCTGCATCCCTGGGATGAAGCCTACTTGATTACAGTGAATGATCGTTTTAATGTGATCTTGGCTTCAGTTTTTGAGGCTTTTTTTTTTTTTTGAGTATTTTGCACTGATGTTCATAAGAGAAATTTTTCTGAAGTTCTTTTTTTGTTGTGTCTTTATGTAGTTTAGGCATAAGTGTAATTGTGGATTCATAGAATGAGTTAGGTAGCATTCTTTCTGTTTCTATTTTGTGGAAAAGTTTGAAGAGTATTAGGTCTTCTTCAAAGGTCTCATAGAATTCTTCACAAAAACCATCTGGTCCTGGACTTTTTGTTTGTTTGCTTGTTTGTTTGTTTGGGAGATCTTAATGACTGCTTCTATTGCTTTGGGGATTATGGGACTGTTTAGATGCTTCATCTGATCCTAATTTAACTGTGGTACCCAGTATCTGTTTAAAATATTTTCCATTTCATCCAGATTTTCTAGTTTTGTTGAGTATAGGCTTTTGTACTAGGATCTAATGATTCTTCAAATTTTCTTGATTTGGGTTGTTATGTTTCTCTTTTCCTTTCTGATTTTTTAAATTTGGATACTGTATCTGTGCCCTCCAGTTAGTCTGGCTAAGGGTTTATCTATTGTGTTGATGTTCCAAAAGAACCAGCTCCTGTTTTTGTTGATCCTTTGTATAGTACTTTTTGTTTCTACTTTGTTAGTTTCAGCCGTGAGTTTGATTGTTTCATGTTGTCTACACCTCTTTTGTGTATTTGCTTCTTTTTCTTCTAGAGATTTTAGGTGTGCTGTCAAGCTGCTAGGGTATGTTCTCTCTAGTTTCTCTTTTGAGGCACTCAGAGCTATGATTTTTTTCCCTCTCAGCACTGCTTTCATTGTGTTCTCCAGTTTGGGTATTTTGGGCCATAATTTTCACTAAGTTCTAAAAAGTCTTTAATTTCTTTATTTCTCCCTTGACCAAGTTATCATTGAGTAGAGTGTTTTTCAGCTTCCATGTGTATGTGGACTCGCTGTTGTTTTTGTTGTTATTGAAGACCATCTTTAGTCTGTGGTGATTTGATAGGATTCCTGGGATTACTACAGACTTCTTGTATCTGTTGAGGACTGTTTTGTGACCAATTATATGGTCAATTTTTTGAGAAGGTACCATGAGATACTGTGAAGAAGTTATATTCTTTTGCTTTAGGATGAAATGTTCTATAGATATCTCTTAAATTTATTTGGTTCACAGATTCTCTTATTATCACTGTGTCTCTGTTTAGTTTCTGTTTCCATGTTGATGACAGTGGGGTATTGAAGTCTCCCACTCTTATTGTGTGATATGCAATGTATGCTTTGAGCTTTAGTAAAGTTTCCTTTATGAATGTGGGTGCCCTTGCATTTGGAGCACAGATGTTCAGAGTTGATAGCTCATCTTGGTAGACTTTTCCTTTGATGAGTATTAATTGTTCTTCCTTATCTTTTTGATAACTTTTGGTTGAAAGTCAATTTTATTGAATACTAGAGTAGCTACTTTAGCTTGTTTTTGGGACCATTTGCTTGGAAAATTGTTTTCCAGCCTTTTACTCTGAGGTAGTGTCTATCTTTTTCACTGAGGTGTATTTCCCGTATGCAGCAAAATGATGGTTCTGTTTACTTATCTAGTCTGTTTGTCTATGTCATTTTATTGGGGAATTGAATCCACTGGTGTTAAGAGATATTAAGGAAAAGGAATTATTACTTCCTGTTATTTTTGTTGTTGGAGGTGGAATGATGTTTATGTGACTATCTTCTTTTGGGTTTTTTGAAAGAAGATTTCTTTCTTGCTTTTTCTAGGGTGTAGTTTGTCTCCTTGTGTTGGAATTTTCCATTTATTATCCTTTGTAAGGCTGGATTTGTGGGAAGATATTGTGTAAATTTGTTTTCGACATGTAATATCTTGGTTTCTCCATCTATGATAATTGAGAGTTTTGCTGGATATAGTAGCTGAGTTGGCATTTGTGTTCTCTTAGGGTCTGTATGTCATCTGCCCAGTATCTTCTAGCTTTCATAGTCTTTGTTGAGAAGTCTGGTGTAATTCCTATAGGACCGCCATCATATGTTACTTGACCTTTTCCCCTTACTGCTTTAAATATTCTTTCTTTGATTTGTGCATTTGGTGTTTTGGTTACTATGTGACAGGAGGAATTTCTTTTCTGGTACACTCTATTTGGAGTTCTGTAGGCTTCTTGTATGTTCATGGGCGTCTCTTTCTTTAGGTTAGGGAAGTTTTCTTCAATAATTTTGTTGAAGATATTTACTTTCCCTTTAAGTTGGAAATCTTTGCTCTCTTCTATACCTATTATCCTTAGATTTGGTCTTCTCATTGTGTCCTCTATTTCCTGGTTGTTTTGAGTTAGGAGCTTTTTGCATTTTGCATTTTCTTTAACTGTTGTGTCAATGTTTTCAATGGTATCTTCTGCCCCAGAGATTCTCTCTTCTATCTCTTGTATTCTGCTGGTGATTGTTGCATCTATGACTCCTGATCTCTTTCCTAGGTTTTCTATCTCCAGGGTTGTCTCCCTTTGTGATTTCTTTATTGTTTCTTTTTTCATTTTTATACCCTGGATGATTTTGTTCAAACCATTCACCTGTTTGGTTGTGTTTTCCTGTAACTCTTTAAGGGATTTTTTGTGTTTCCTCTTTAAGAGCTTCTATTTGGTAACCTGTGTTCTCCTGTATTTCTTTAAGGGAGTTATTTATGTCCTTCTTAAAATCCTCTATCATCACCATGAGATGTGCTTTTAGATCTGAATCTTGCTTATCTAGTGTGCTGGGTTTTCTAGGGCTCACTGTGGTGGGAGAACTGGGTTCTGATGATTCTAAGGAAACTTGGTTTCTCTTGCTTAGGTTCTTGTGCTAACCTTTCATCTTCTGGTTATCTCTGGTGTTAGTTGGTCTTGCTGTCTGTTACTGGAACTTGTTACTTCTGTGGGTCTTCGAGCCTGCAATCTAGGTGTGTCAGCAACCCTGGGTTACCAGCTCTTTTTTGTTGGTAATAGGGTATAGAGAGCTGTGTTCTTAGGTGTGTGAGCACTCCTGGGAGACCAGTTCTGTCTGGTGGGTATTAGATGTTGAGAACTTTGCCACAGAGTTAGCTTTGAAGTGCTGTTAGAAACCAGAAGGATCCTGTCCCTGGCTCTTTCAAGATTTTTGTGCCCTGTGTGTTCCTGTTCTGTTCATCTTTGGACCGTTATTTAAGCAAAACTGGTACTCTGTGAATCTAAGATTGACATCACTCCTGGGAGACTAGCACTCTCTGGGCAGGATTTGAGTAGAGTTTTGTGGCACAACCTTAGCTCTGAGGTGTAGATGGAGATCCTTATTGTGAGGTTTTAATCGGTATTTTTATTCCTTTAGGAGTTATGAGACTCTTTTGGCAGTTTACTTTATTGTGATTTAACTTTATCCATGTTATCTGTCTAGAAAATCATCCATTTCATCTAGATTTTCCAGTTTTCTCAAATATATTGTTTATTATAAGATCTTTTGATTGTTTGAATTTCCTGTTTCTCCTGTTATGTCTTCCTTTTCATTTTCGGTTTGGTTAAATTGGGTGCTGTCTCTGTGCCATTTAGTTGTATTGCTTAAGGTTTTATCTGTCTTGACTTTTGAAAAGGACCAGTTCTTAGTTCTGTTGATTTCTTCTATTCTATTTGTTTCTAATTGATTGATTTCATTCCAAGTTTAACAATTTCTTGGGATGAAAAAGAAATAGTTACTCTGCATGCGAGTGTTTTCTTTTTTAGTTATAGAGTTTTCAGGTGTGCTGTTACTTTGTGAATACAGGATATTCGCCCCTTTCTTAATGAAGGCCCTTAATATTATGAAATTTTCCTCTTAACACTGCTTTATTTGTGTCCTATGGGTTTTGGTATGTTGTGCATTCATTTATATTGTATTCTAGAAAATCTTTAACTTTTTTCTATGTTTCTTCTCTGACCCAGAGATCTTTGAGTTGAGATTTCCATAAGTGTGCATGCTTTCTGGGGTTTCTGTTTTTGTTGAAGTCCAGTTTTAATCCATGGTATTCTGATAGAAGGTGATATTTTTATTCTTTCTTGTCTTTTGAGGCTTGCTTTGTGACCAACTCTATGTTCAGTTGTGTACAAGGATCTATGAGGTGCTGAGAATGAATACTCTTTTCTATTTCGGTGCATATTCCATAGATGTGTGTTAGGCCAATTTGATTCATAATGTCTGTTAGTTTCATTGTTTCTGTTTAGCTTTTGTCCAGATGACCTGTCAGTTGGTGAGAGTGGATTGTTGAAGACTTCCACTATTAATGCGTGAGGTTCAATGTGCAATTTAAGCTTTAGCAATATTTCTTTTACAATTATGATTGCCCTTGAAATCTGTATTTGGGGTACAGATTTTTCGGATTTGAGTTACCATCTTCATGTTTTGTTTTATTTTGTTTTGTTTCCTGTGATGAATATGGACTGCCTTTCCTGTCTCTTTTGAATAATTTTAGATAAAATTCTATTTTATTAGATATTAGAATGGCTACACCAGCTTGTTTCTTGGACCCATTTGCTGTTTTGAAAACTTTTTTTCCAGCCATTTACTCCAAGATAATGTCTATCTTTATTACTAAGGTGTGTTTCTTGTATGCAGGAGAATGATGGGTCCTGTTTTCCTATCCATTCTGTTAACATGTGTCTTTTTTTTTTTTTTAAAGATTTATTTATTATATGTAAGTACACTGTAGCTGTCTTCAGACACTCCAGAAAAGGGAGTCAGATCTTGTTAAGGATGGTTATGAGCCACCATGTGGTTGCTGGAATTTGAACTCCGGACCTTCGGAAGAGCAGTCGGGTGCTCTTACCCACTTGAGCCATCTCACCAGCCCCAACATGTGTCTTTTTATTGGTGAATTAAATCCATTGATCTTGAGAGGCATTAATGACCAGTGATTACTATTTTGTGTCACTTTGTCACTTTGATGGTTGTGGTATTAATATGTATGTATGTGTGTATGTGTGTGTGTGTGTGTGTGCACATGTGCATGCACATGTGGTTGGCATGAAATTACATATTTCCTGTGGGTTCTTGGATATAGTCATCCTTCTTGGCTTGGAGTTTTTGTTCTAGCATTTTCTATAGGTTGGATTTGTGGATAGATACTCTTTGAATTTGTATTTTTCTTGAATATCTTGTTTTCTCCATCTATGGTGATTGAGAGGTTTGCTAGGTATAGATGTCTAGGTTGGCACCTGTGATGTTTTAGAGGCTGAAATATATCTATGGCCGTCTATCACATGTCTCCTATTCTCTGTGATACTTCTTCCAGATGCCCTCTGCTTTCTGCAATATTAGTGGACATTCTGCTATTTTAATCATGTTGTGTGCCAGATGTAAAACAACTTTTACTTGCCAGATTTAATTGTCATCTCTGAAGCTTACTATTCCCTCTGATCTCTGGATGAATGGTTCAACTCAGTTGTTCTGGTTCAAACTCATCTCCAAGTTGACTGATTCAATCTGGCTTCTTCCAGCTTCTCATTGAATTGCTCTGCTTGGATCCAAATTAACTCTGGCAAGTTTTTCTAATCTTCTGGAGTCTTCTTATTCTCTGGCTTCAACTAATTCTTCTGACTGACAGTAAACGGCTTCAACTTAAGAATAAACTCAACTCTATTGCACTGCACTCACTGTTCTGATTTCCAAGTGACCGACATATCTACCTGAACTTATCTTAAGTGGCTTCTTTTTTTTCCACTGTTCTTGTGAAAGCTGGGGTTATCCTATCTCTAACTCATTGTGTCAAATTATTATCTCATTCATCAGATTGTCTGTCACCCGATTAGATGTAATTGTTTGGGATTAAAGGTGTATATTAAAGATCTGTCTCTATTCCAGCTAGAGGGATTAAAGGAGTGTACTAAGGGCATGTCTACCTCACAGCAGGACTAAAAGGTGTGTGGCATATGTGAATTTCAGCCAGATCACATAGATCTAGGTCTTTGGATGTGATCTCTTGACAGAGTAGCTATGTGGCCAGATTAAAATTCCTCTACAGGGTAAGGAGGTAACAGAAAACTATCACCAACAATTGACAAAGCACATACATATATGGATTTCTCCATCCTGTACTCTGTTTTCCTTTGTACCAGAAAGTACTATGACAGCTTCCAAGGGAGGGGGCAAATTAATACCTCCATCTAGCTATGATACATATGAACCTCAACTATGACAAGATACATTGTACGGTTCAAGTGCAAGCAAGATAGCCATAACATTGCAATAGTGGCAGCCACACATTGGTGACAATCAACAGCTATCTAGTTGGATTAAGTACTACTCAGCAAGAAGAAAACATGTCTAATACTACAAATATACACAACTACTAGGTTCTAGTGAGGCCATTGATCTCAGAAAAAATATACCATTATCATTTGTTAGATAAATGAATCCTAACTACATTTATTTAAAAATAATAATAATTGTAGCCAAGGATCAGTGTAGTTACCAAACCTAATAAAACAAATTTCTCTTGGCAACATATTTAGACCATTATGGATACTATATAGAAATCAGTAATTCATGAGATACCCTTCCCTAGTGAGGATGCCTTAAATCTATGTCTCAGGGAGCATCACAACAGGGATAGATGGATTATGAGAGACAAAAGACAAAAAGAAAACTCTGCTATGAGATGGTCTTCCCCTGAAAATTGTTTCATAAGCAAGACCTAGACAATGTCAATATCAATAGATATGCCAACGCGAAATGGGAACTATCTCATTGTGTTCCACCTCTAGAAAAAGAACTATAGTATAAGTAATTTTTCTGAAAAAGGGATAATTAACCTAACAAGGGATGAGCCCTCAAACTGGTTATTCAATACGAAGTGACCATCTCTGGAAGCACAAACACACCATAACCAAAAACATATATACCAGGTTTTGTGTGTGTGTATGTGTGTATGTGTGTATGTGTGTGTGTGTAAATTTTCAAAACAGAAACATTATTCAATTAAAAAGAAGCTATATGAGACAGGGCTTTGGAAGGATTTGGGAAGGATTTGGGGGGGGGGTATAGGGAACTTTCGGGATAGCATTTGAAATGTAAATAAAGAAAATAATAATAAATAAAAAAATAATTTACTTGAATGAAAATAAGGGCTTCATGTCATAAAAATATAGAATGGAATATTGATGGGCAAAAGGGAGAAAAAACCTTATTTAAATAAAATAAACTTTAATGGTGAAGGAGAAAGAAACTATCAGAAACAGGAACAGAATTATTCCCTATCAATGTTCACTGGCTTGCTATCAGTATTAAAAGGAGAATGAAGATTATGTGGTTTATAAGTTAAACCATGTATAGGAAGTAGAAAAATATAGTACTATTAATTTAATAAATTATGTGGTAGTATATTTCTTGCTACCTGCCCCAGTGATCTGGGTTCCCAAGTGAAAAACATACACATAGCCTTTATATTTTGACATGCCTTTATCACAAGTGGCTAGGCCACTTCCTAACTTCCACATGGCTAATCTACCTCCCTCTGAAAATCCCTGGTTAGTATTTCCTGAATCCTATATTCCATCTTGGGTTGACCCAGTCAGGCCCTCTTGGGCTACTCTCTCCTGGCTCCTACATGGCGGCTATGGTCTCTGTCTAGCATCTTCTCAGGTGTGGGGTTTCTTCTCCCCTTCTCCTTCCCCCTCCTTTCTGCTCCCTCCTCTTTCCTCTCTGTCCCCAGACTGGGAATCCTAAAAGTCCCACCTCTGTCTGCCTTGCCCAACCATTGTCTGTAGGTGTCTTTATTTACCAATCAGAACCAACTGGGAACAGGTTCCTTGAATGACTTACATGCAGAAACTCATATGAACAGTTTATGGGACTCAAATTAACATAAGAATATAAGCCAATACAGAACACCATTAGAGAAAAAGTAAATACTGATAATTGTTTTATTTTCACATTGGTTACTATAGGTAACAGTGTTCAAATTAATAATATTAAGAAAATTCAATGATTAATTATATCAATAGGGATCATATTTTAAGGTGGAAAAAGGGATGGAGAATGTGAATTATAATAATCTGCTCTATCATAAAATCACATTATTATTTGAAGGTTAGTGATCATAGGTTGTCTTCTCCTTGGACATTTATAAGAAAATAATGTGAATAGGTGATACAAGAAGTGACTTAGTAAATAGAGTATGAATGCTGGAGTGCAGGACTGACAACCTAAGCATACCACAAGGTGGTAAGAGAGAATTCACTCTTCAGTATTGTCCTCGGAGATCCACATGCATGTTGTGGCATGAGCATGCCCCTGCCTCTATATACAAACACACAAAAATATAAATTTAAAAATATGATCATAAAACTTAGAAGTTAGAGGTCTCAGATGAAGCATGTGCTCTCCCATCACAAAGATATTTAGAATAATATGGGCATATAAATGGATTGTATTCTAGTCAGAAAAAAGTAGGCACAGTTGTACACAAAACATTTACTTTATTTCTTACATTCATATTTTATCACTGAATGATAATGCATAAAAGATTTCAACTAAAATTTGGTTATCAATGGAAGTAAAATTGTTAATTTCAAAGAAACAGGGCTACAAAGTATTGGAAAACAGTTATACATTTGAAGCAAATGCTTGATCACCATGTGTTTCTCAAGTCATCACTATTGAAATGAGTATTTTAATGAACATTTCCTTCCATCTCTATTCAGAAATGCAATCTGTTCTTTGAGCAAAATCTCCTGGCTTGAAATATTTTAATCTCTTCGAAACTGTTTTTCATTACATTGTTGTTTTAAAAGCTCTATCCTCTCAACTTCTAAATATTTATGTATATTTATGGAAGACATGCAATACATGATATGGTCTGCATTCTGCTGTTAGCTTCAGGACCATGCCAATGTTATGTTGCAGCAGGGTATCTGCTGAAGCTTTACAATGATTTGCACCTTTACTCCATATTAATATTTTTTTTTAGGGTAAGAGAAAATAGATCACAGTGTGAAAAGAGAAGGCATCATGAAAGAGGGAAAAATTCCCAGGCACTCTGTTTCAATATAGATCACCACTTATTTTGCCTTGTATTTGAAGTTTTGTTGCAGTCAAAATCCAACTATTCTGTACACTGGGCTCTCCAAAAATCATTATAGTGGACACCTTATTCTCTATCTTCATATCTCCCTATTAAAATATTACCATGCTTTTTGCAAGGGCCTCTTATCTGCCCTCACTTCTAGCTTGTCCTATAATCTATCTGTGGGGCCATGAAAGGCAGCCAATGTTGATTGACTGAGGCTTGCTCCAGCAACCCAGTAGAAAACTCTACAAGGGACAGAACAGTGATCCACATTCCCAGAGACAGGTGCCTGACACCACAGAGCCCCCAATTCCATAATCCTATGGCTATAAGTCACACAGCCAATGTCCCAAGCTTCTGGCATTCTAGCTAGACTCCACACCCATAGTTACCTAACTATAGCAAGGTATTCTCTTCCCCAGTGTTACCTGGCAACAGAAAAGTAACCCAGCCAGCTATAAAAGGGGCTGCTTGGCCCCTCCTCACTCTTTAAGCTCTCAACTTTCTCATTCTTATCTCTAGCCCTCCTTCTTTCTCTCCTTCTCTCCCTCTCGCCATGTGGCCATGACCAGCCTCTCTCTTTCTTTATACCTTCTCTCTCTCTCTGCCTTTCTACAATAAAGCTCTAAAGTCATAGACTCTCTGCTCATCAAGGCCTGCCCTACTTGAACAATGGAATAGGCTTTCCTCTAAAGAAGCTGCATCTAACCTCCTGCTGGAAGGCCTTCCTGTGCTCCAGCCAAAGACTGGATCAAGAACTCTCATCCTCCTAGGGACTACCCAGCATCTCCTCTCTCCCTGCCCTTTCCTCCCTTCAGTCCTGGGGCTGACCAAGTGACCCCCAAGGATTCCATTTTATTCTCAGCTCTTCCATGGTGTCCAGCGGTGTCTGGGATGCCTGAGACTGAGAACCTGTTATCTTTAGCCTCCGTGAGGCCCAGAGACCTTGGGCTGCCTCTTGTTCAACCCCTGCCAAGCTGGGATTATGTAGCTTCTCACAAGAAGACACCCACATGGAAAGCATGTCTCAGTCCTCCTGCATCTGCCTGTCTAGAGCACAGGAACTCTGGGGAGACTTAGGTTTTTTCCCACTCCCTTTATTCCCCCACTCCCATTGTCCCATATCTATCCTAATTAAACCATCAAAGTGACTCTTAAGATGTTAGTCAATCATGTGACGTGGCTTAGAATCTTTGACAGCTCTCCAGATTACCCAGCATATCCCAAACATTCCTTTATTAAACAAAGGCTTTCAAGGTTATTTTGGTGGTTCTAGATACCTATTCCCTTAATCTTTGTTCTCCTTTGTTTCCTGTTATTCTTCATTCACCCCACTCCCAGAACTGAAAGAATCACTACCCAGAGTGAACTCTGGGCATACATTCTTTAGGGATTTTACCCCGATGTTTCCTTCTATGGGAGAAGTGCTTTACCAACATATGTAAAATTCCCAATTCAATGTAACTATTATTTGCTGGATATAATTTTACTCTCAGAGGCTTAGAGCTGAATAAACTCACACTTTCTAGCTCATTTTAAATTCTGGATGGTTCAACTCATATGTTCTGGCTTGAACACCTACGCAAGATATGACTCAGACTGGCTTTTCTTGGCTTCTGACTGAATTGCTCTGCTTAGCCTCAAACAAACACTGGCAATGTGTTCCAATCTTCTGGCTCCTTCCCATTCTCTGGCTCATTCTGTCTTCACTTGCAATCTGTCTCTATAAACCTGTCCCAATAAAACTGTTTCCTCTCTTCCCCCCTCTGCACTTCTCTTTTAAATCAACGATCTTTCATTTGCTGTTCTCATGAGAGTTGGGCATATTTTATCTCTGACTCATTCTGTAAAATCTTTCTTTGATACATTACTTTGTCTGCCATTCAAATAGATGTCACTTTCAAAACAACCCTACTTTTTTTTCTAGAAACTAAATTTACCTTTGTTTTGGGGGACTAAAGTCATGTCCTAAGGCTATGTTTGTGTTCCAGCTAGAGGAACTAAATGTGTGTACTAAGGACAAAACTATATTTCAGCCAGATTTCATAGACTTAGGACTTTGGATGCGATTCCTTGCCAAAACAGCCATAATGCTAAATTAAAATTCTTCTACATCCAACGTTATTTTCTTAGGTATCTCTTCAATTCATTCACATGATATTGTCTGATCAATATATCAATATATCCATACAAGTAATACCTTATTTTGTTCTAGTCGACTTTGTTTACTTCTTCAAGCTTTAAAAAGGAAGGAGCAACTTTTAAATTTCTGTAATAATGTGTCAATCATTATATATATATATATATATATATATATATATATATATATATATATA
>NC_034592.1:27604406-27611431 GCF_900095145.1 Mus pahari
TAAGGATGTTGAACATTTTTTCAGGTGTTTCTCAGCCATTCGGTATTCCTCAGTTGAGAATTCTTTGTTTATCTCTGTACCCAATTTTTTAATAGGTTTATTTGAATTTCTGGAGTCCAGCTTCTTGAGCTCTTTGTATATATTAGATACTAGTCCTCTATCAGATTTAGGATTGGTAAAATTCCTTTCCAAATCTGTTGGTGGCTGAAAAGCAGCTTTTAAAACTTATTACACATTATATTTCTGACAAGTTGCAATTATTTCTTTGTCATTCATTATACAAATTAAATAATATGTACTTACCTTTTCAAAACAAGCAACAGAGTGGCAATGGATAAATGTGAAATGCTTTATATTTATATTTGTTCTCATTGTATTTATTCTAATATAGTACTAGAGGTCAAGAATTCTATTAAATTGTAGAATCAATTATCAATAGACAATTTCCATGAAATATCAAAAAGAGTGGAATTGGCATAATTTATCTTGCCATATATTTAAGAATTCTGATCATAATGTCTGACATTACTGTAATTCTTACAGAATTGTGCCACTTGATTATCTTGTTCTGCATGAAGCTATGATAATTGCTTATTGCTGTCCATTGTCAAAGGGCTGTCAGTTTGAGAACATGTATTGATACACTCTTGTCTTCTGCATCCTCTAGGTGTTTCAGTTATATGTCCAGAAATTACTGGTTCTGTAATTTTCATTTGTGCATATTTTGGAAATCCTGGATCATCCTAATGTATAGAGTACCTAGATGCAACTTGATTTTTTATTTGAGCACCAAAACATAGTCAAATAAATAATAGTCGGACTTCTCAGATTATTATTATTATTTTTTTTTTTGGTTTTTCAAGACAAGGTTTCTCTGTGTAGCCCTGACTGTCCTGTAACTCACTTTGTAGACCAGGCTGGCCTCAAACTCAGAAATCTGCCTGCCTCTGCCTCCCAAGTGCTGGGATTAAAGGCATGCACCACCATGTCCAGCTAAAATATTTCTTGAATGTGTTGGCTATTAGTAGCTTGGCCAGATGATTAATGGTCAAGGCCATTAATAATTGAGATGGTATATGCCATACAAACATAAATATTATCATAAGCAATATGTTATATATTATATTCTCAAAAAAATATTACTCCAAGAAGGAGAATCCTATTCCATATTCTCTCTTTTTCAGTATAATAAAATTTATTTGATTTTATTAAAATGACACATAAATAAATAGTAACATAATAAATCCCAACGTCTAAACATAATATTGTTTATTCTCAATAAACATTAAAATTAATTTAATAAATACTGAAATTTTTCAATCTAAAAATGTATAATTGCAATGAAGTAACTTAATATGTAATTATAGGACAGGAACAATATTATTTGAATTAGTACATATTATTTGGTAATTACTTTCTCTGCTTTGTCAGGCCTGGGTTTGGAGACATTCTAGAATGTACTGTTCTTAGGTACTGTGAATTTGAATTTGAGTTCCCAAGCTTGTACAACATATATTTTTATAATAAACAATGCATTTAGGTACCTGCCACTGTTCCTTTAATATGAGATGTCAACTTCCAAACTACCCAGCTTTCAAATGTAATTGAAATTCTACTGGATTCCTTATGTTCCTCAATTGTGTTTATCATGCTTTATAGCACAATGTTTCCAATTAATTTTACTGAAATATGTGTGTGTATACATGTGATTGTGAAGTCTTGATTTCTCTCTATATCTTTTTGTCTTTTGTGTATAGCAAGCATACTGAGTTTTGCATATTAATTTTGTACCCTTATACTTTGTTAAATGCATTTATCAGCTCTTATATTAGTTCCAATGGAGTCTTTTATATATAAAACCATGTCATTTCCCAATACATTTTCTAGTCGTTTCCTTTACTATTTGTATCCCCTTTATTTCACTTGTCCTATTTCTCTACCTATGACTTAAACTACTGTGTTGAGAGTGAGTTTTTAAACATTATACTTGATGTTAAATTTACTTGGACATGAACATTTAAAAACAGAGAAAGAACAAAGCTGTAACTGATTTTTTGGAAGTTGTAGTGTTCAGTATTTATGGTAACATTACAATAAACTGCACAAATAGAACATACATGGCTTTCCATTTTTCCAAAAATACATAGTGGTAATCCAAACACTTAAAGTATTTATTATTTTTCGTACATTTTAAATAATCACATCACTTCTCCTTTTCTTCCATGTTTGTAACCCATTTAATGTTCTCTGCTTCCTTTATCTATGTCCTCCAATATCATTTATTATTACTGTTACATATATGTAGGCATCTGATAAAATATATAAAAAAGCATGCTGAGTTTATTTTCTTATTTGTATGTGTATGTTAATCACTTTGGATAGCACAATGAAAAATATGTGAAAGCTATTTTCTTTTAACATTGATTAAATCTGTCATTGCTTCTCAGTTTATTTCATACTTTACTCCCCACGATCTTCCATTGGTTATGATTGCTTACACTATTTCTTTGTATTTCATTTATGACTTAATTTTACACATAATATTAATTTTTTAACATTACTCTTTTTATTTCTTATTTATCTGATTTGCCAAATCTTCTAGCAAAATAAAGATGAACACTGAAAAAATAAACATGTTTTCTTGCCTATGGAAGTGTAGAAAATATTTCATTGTCAAGTGTAATGTTTCATGTTTCGTGTGGACATATTAGTCAGATATACATTGCTGATTGAAGGACCTTCCGTTCATTTAAACTTTTTCAGAATTTTTTCTACCATGCAGTTGTTTTCCCTTTTTAATCTAATAACATGATGAATTGCTTTAAAACCAAATCATCCCTGCAATTTGAGCTAAATGCTTCTTAGGCTTAGTACATTTCTAAAGTGAATTCTTTATGATTTTAGTTAGCTTTCCCTGTGTGTTCACATGCAAAGCCAGCATCTGATCATTATTTATGGTATCTTTTGTCTCATTTTGAATTTGGAACCATATTAGAGATACAATGTAACTATAATAGGAATTATTATATTAGAGAAGTATTACTAGTGGGTGAGTTAATTTGCATTCTCACCAGTAAACAGGGCTCTTCCAGATATTTCTGTTAGTATTGTATACTCTTAATTTTCTTAGATATGAAGAAATGGACTCTCATCAGAGTTTGGCTATTCATTTCCTACATACTTAAGGATGTTGAATGGTTTTTCATACATTTATTTATTGATTGTATAAAGGTTTCTAGTTTGCATTTTTTTGCTTTAAAAATATTTTGTTTTAATTTCCAATGCCCATTTAATAATTGAAATATTTTTATTGTTTTTAATTTATATTTATTCCTTAGTCCCTGTTAAAATGCAAATTTGACAAGATTTTTTCTTTTCTTTCTTTTTTCTTTCTTCCTTCCTTTATTCCTTTCTTTTTTCTTCCTTCCTTTCTTCATTTCTTTCTTCCTTTCTTCATTTCTTTCTTCCTTCCTTCCTTCCTTCCTTTCGTTCTTTCTTTCTTTCTTTCTTTCTTTCTTTCTTTCTTTGTTTCTTTCTTTCTTTCTTTCTTTCTTTCTTCTTCTTTCTCTTTTCCTCCTTTCTTACTCTCTCCAGTCTTTCCTTGTGTCACTTCTTATTCTCATAATTATTGGAGTTGTTCAACAAATACAGCTCTAAAAATACAAAAATCCTGAATTTTAATTAATTAATTAAAACAGGTGCATTTTAGGGGACATGCTAATCTCTTGCCTCATTTAATTTGTCAAGGTTTTCTTCATTTAGGTATGCTTAGATATTTAAGCATTTTTTTGTTTTCCTCTAGAATTTTTTAAGTTCTATGTTTGCAGTAGATTTTTAAATTCACCATAGTTGCTTTTGAACTGATAAGAAATAGGGATATAGTATTAATCCTCTAAATGTAGTTATTCTTTTTTTCCAAAACCATGTGTTAAAGAAACCCCACCCTGCACCACCCCATATATTCTTTTCATACATTCGCTAAAATCCAGATTGTCAATTTAGTTCCATTCTTTATCTATTTTATTAAGTTAGATGTATGTTTTTGATATTATGGCTCTATATTATAAGGCCCTTATTATAATTTGATATGCTCATTTTGACCAGGATTGCTTTACCTGTATAAGGCATTTTGTGTTTTCACATGAATATTAATTTTTTTTCTATTTCTGTGAAGAATATCACTGCAACTCAGATGAGGATTCCATTGAAACTGCACATCACTTTTTCAATGTGGATTTATCCAACAGACTCCAGTGGACTCACCAGTGGGTACACAGCTATAAAAATTTCTTCTCCTTCTTTCAAACTTAGTTAGTTCATCAGAAAATAATAGAAACCTTGCCTCTTCTCAATCCATAGCTGATGGTTGGACTGGCCCAATTCATATGGGGGCCTTGTGTCAGTAGCACAGCTGGTTTGAATTAATAAGTGCTATGAATCTGACATGCTCAGAAGAAACCATTTCTTAGAACATCACTATTTTCAAGTTTACTTTGGTATTTCTCCTTTTATACAAAGCTTTGTCATCCTTAAGTGAGGTATTGGTATTAACATCTTCTTTGTTTTTTGTTTTTTTTTTTGTTTTTTGAGACAGGGTTTCTCTGTATAGCCCTGGCTGTCCTGGAACTCACATTGTAGACCAGGCTGACCTTGAACTCAGAAATCCGCCTGCCTCTGCCTCCCAAGTCCTGGGATTAAAGGCATGTGCTACCACCACCACCCAGCGGTATTAATATTTTCTTTGAACTGTGCCTTCTAAAATCCTTTATTTTTGCCCTGAATTGTTGTTGTACTTTGAGAGTTACAATGTATTTGGATTATATTAAAACCATCCACCAACTCTTCTCAGACCTTACCCATTTAACTTTAAAACAAAACAAAACAAAACCCTATTTATGCTGCCTATATTATCTTGAATATGTGATCATCTATCAGAATTTAATAATTTTTTCAGGGACCAAGAACCTTGGTGGGGTAGTCTCTGGATGATCCATTCTTGTCTTAGCTCCAAACTTTGTCTCTGTAACTCCTTCCATGGGTATTTTTTTCCCTATTTTACGGAGGAATGGAATATCCACCTTTGGTATTCCTCCTCGAGTTTCATGTGTTTTGCAAATTGTATCTTGAGTATTCAAAGTTTCTGGACTAATATCCACTTATCAGTAAGTGCATATCATTTGTGTTCTTTTGTGATTGGGTTACCCCACTCAGGATGATATCCTCCAGATCCATCCATTTGCCTAAGAATTTCATAAATTCACTGTTTTTAATAGCTGAGTAGTACTCCATTGCATAACTGCACTATATTTTCTGTATCCATTCCTCTGTTGAGGGACATCTGAGTTCTTTCCAGCTTCTGGCTATTATAAATAAGGCTGCTATGAACATAGTGGAGCATGTGTCCTTATTAGCAATTGGAACATCTTCTGGGTATATGCCCAGGAGATGTATTGCTGGATTTTCTGGTAGTACTATGTCCAATTTTCTGAGGAACCACCAGACTGATTTCCAGAGTGNTTGTNCNAGCTTNCAATCCCACCAGCAATGGAGGAGTGTTCCNCTTTNTCCACATCCTTGCCAGCATCTNCTGTCACCNGAATTTTTGATCTTACCCATTCTAACTGGTGTGAGGGTCTCAGAGTTGTTTTGATTTGCATCTCCCTGATGATTAAGAATGTTGAACAGTTTTTCAGGTGTTTTTGAGCCATTCAGTATTCCTACAGTTGAGAATTCTTTGTTTAGCTCTGTACCCCATTTTTTAATGGGGACACATGAATTTCTGGAGTCCAGCTCTTGAGTTCTTTGTATAGATTGGATATTAGTCTCCTTTCAGATTTAGGATTGGTAAAGATCCTTTCCCAATTTGTTGGTGGCCTTTTTGTCTTATTGAAAGTGTCTTTTGCCTTTAAAAGCTTTGCAATTTTATGAGGTTTCATTTGCCAATTCTTGATCTTACAGCACAAGCCATTGCTGTTCTTTTCAATAATTTTTCCCCTGTGCCCAAGGCTTTTCCCCAAATTCTCCTCTATAAATTTCAGTGTCTCTGGTTTTATGTGGACTTTCTTGATCCACTTAGACTTGAGCTTTGTACAAGAACTGATCAATTCGCATTCCTCTACATGATAACTGCCAGTTGTGCCAGCACCATTTGTTGAAAATGCTGTCTTTTTTCCACTGGATGGTTTTAGCTCCCTTATCAAAGATCCAGTGACCATAGGTGTTTGGGTTCAATTCTGGGTCTTCGATTCTATTCCATTGATCTACCTGTCTGTCGCTGTACCCATACCAAGCAGTTTTTATCACAATTGCTCTGTAGTACATCTTGAGATCAGGCATGGTGATTCCACCAGAGGTTCTTTTATTGTTGAGAATAGTTTTTGCCATCCTAGGTTTTTTTATTATTCCAGATGAATTTGCAACTTGTTCTTTCTAACTCTGTGAAGAATTGTGTTGGAATTTTGATGTGGATTGCATTGTATCTGTAGATTGCTTTTGGCAAAATAGCCATTTTTACTATATTAANCCTGCCAATTCATGAGCATGGGAAATCTTTCCATCTTCTGGCATATTCTTCGATTTCTTTCTTCAGAGGCATGAAGTCCTTATCATACAGATCTTTTACTTTCTTAGAGTCACACCAAGGTATTTTATATTATTTGTAACTGTTGTGAAGGGTGTTGTTTCCCTAATTTCTTCCTCAGCCTGTTTATCCTTTGTGTNGAGNAAGGCTACTGATTTGTTTGAATTAATTTTATATCCAGCTACTGCACTGAAGCTGTTTATCAGTTTAGAAGTTCTCTGGTGGAATTTTTAGGGTCACTTATATATACTATCATATCATCTGTAAATAGTGATATTTTGACTTCTTCTTTCAAATTTGTATCTCCTTGATCTTCTTTTGTTTTCTAATTGCTCTGGCTAGGAATTCAAGTAGTATACTGGATATGTAGGGAGAAAGTGGGCAGCCTTGTCTAGTCCCTGATTTTAGTGGGATTGCTTGAAGTTTCTCTCCATTTAGTTTGATG
>NC_034592.1:27611613-27612791 GCF_900095145.1 Mus pahari
TCTTGCCATGACTTTTATCCTGAAGGGCTGTTAGATTTTGTCAAATACTTCCTCAACAACTAATGAGATGATCATGTGTGTGTGTGTGTGTGTGTGTGTGTGTGTGTGTGTTTTCCTTTGAGTTTGTTTATATAGTGGATTATGTAGATGGTTTTCCATATATTAAACCATCCATCCCTGTGTCCCTGGGATGAAGCCTACTTGGTTATGATGGATGATCCTTTTGAAGTGTTCTTGGATTCGGTTTGCGAGGATTTTATTGAGTATTTTTACATCAATATTCATAAGGGAAATTGGTCTGAAGTTCGCTTTCTTTGTTGAGTCTTTGTATTATTTATCAGAGTAATTGTGGCTTCATTGAATGAATTTGGTAGAGTGCCTTCTGTTTACATTTTGTTAAATAGTTTGAGGATAATTGGAATTAGGTCTTCCTTGAAGGTCTGATGCACTGCACTAGTCCCATCTGGTTCTGGGCTTTTTTTTTTTTTTTTTTTTGGTTGGGAGACTATTAATGACTGCTTCCATTTCTTTAGGGGATATGAGGCTGTTTAGATCATTAATCTGATCTGGATTGAACTTTGTTACCTTGTATCTATCTAGAAAATTAACAATTTCATCCAGGTTTTTCAGTTTTGTTGAGTATAGCCTTTTGTAGTAGGATCTGATGATGTTTTGGATTTCCTCAGGTTCTGTTGTTATGTCTCCTTTTTTCATTTCTGAATATATTAATTAGAATACTGTCCCTGTGCCCTCTAGTTCATCTGGGTAAGTATTTATCTATCTTGTTGACTTTCTCAAAGAACCAGCTCCTGGTTTGGTTGATTCTTTGTATAGTTCTTTTTCTTTCCACTTGGTTGATTCCAGCCATAAGTTTGATTATTTTCTGTAGTCTACTCCTCTTAGTTGAATTTGCTTCCTTTTGTTCTAGACCTCCTAGGTGTGCTGTCAAGTTGCTAGTGTATTCTCTCTTTAGTTTCTTTATGGAGGCACTCAGAGTTGTAAGTTTTCCTCTTAGGACTACTTTCATTGTGTCCCATAAGTTTGGGCATGTTGTGGCTTCATTTTCATTAAACTCTAAAAAGTCTTTAATTTCTTTCTTTATTTCTTCTTTAATCAAGGTATCATTGAGTAGAGTATTGCTCAGCTTCCACGTGAATGTTGCCTTTCTATTATTTATG
>NC_034592.1:27613341-27640660 GCF_900095145.1 Mus pahari
AATTGAGTCCATTGATATTAAGAAATATTAAGGAAAATAATCATTGCTCCCTGTTATTTTTGTTTTTAGAGTTAGGATTCTGTTCTTCTGGCTGTCTTCTTTTAGGTTTGTTAAAGATTACTTTCTTGCTTTTTCTAGGGTGTAGTTTCTGTCCTTGTGTTGATATTTTCCCTTTATTACCCTTTGAAGGACTGGATTTATGGAACGATATTGTTTGAATTTGGTTTTGTCATGGAATACTTTGGTTTCTCCATCTATGATAACTGAGAGTTGCTGGGTATAGTAGCCTAGGCTGGCATTTGGGTTCTCTTAGTGTCTGTCTGTATAATATCTGTCCAGTCTTCTGGCTTTCATATTCTCTGGTGAGAAGTCTGGTGTAAGTCTAATAGGTCTGCCTTTATATGTTACTTGACCTTTTCCCCTTACTGTTTTTAATATTCTATCTTTATTTAGTGCATTTGTTATTCTGATTATTATGTGTTGGGAGGAATTTCTCTTCTAGTCCAATCATTGAAATAGTTCCTTATCTTGTATGTTCATGAGCATCTCTTTCTTTAGGTTAGGGAAGTTTTCTTCTATATTTGTTGATGATATTTTCTGGCCCTTTAAGTTGAAANTCTTCATTCTCATCTATACCTATTATCCTTAGGTTTGGTCTTATTGTGTCCTGGATTTCCTGGATGTTTTGAGTTAGGATCTTTTTACATTTTGTGTTTTCTTTGATTGTTGTGCCCATGTTCTTTATGGAATCTTCTGCATCTGAGATTCTCTCTTCCATCTCTTGATGCCTACATATATTGTTCCTGATTTTTTTCCTAGGGTTTCTATCACCAGAATTGTCTCCCTTTGGGTTTTCTTTATTGTTTCTATTTCCCTTTTTAGATCTTGGGTGGTTTTGTTCAATTCCATCACCTGTTTGGTTGTGTTTTCCTATAATTCTTTAAGAGATTTTTGTGTTTCTTTTTTAAGGGCTTCTACTTGTTTAGCAGTGTTTTCCTATAATACTTTAAGGGATTTTTGTGCTTCCTCTTTAAGGCCTTCTAACTCTTTAGCCGTGTTCTCCTATATTTCTTTTTAGTGAGTTATTAATTTCCTTCTTAAAATCCTCTACTAGCATCATGAGATATGATTTTTAATCCGAATTTTACTTCTCTGGTATGTTGGTGTATCTAGGACCTGCTTTGTTAGGAGTGCTGGGTTCTGATGATAGTAAGTGGTCTTTGTTTCTGTTAGTAAGATTCTGATATTTGCCTTTCACCATGCAGTAATCTTTGGTGTTGGTTATTATAGCTATCTCTGGTTGGAGCTTTTTCTTCTTGTGATTCTGTTAGACTCTGTCAGCACTCCTGGGAGTCCAACTCTCTCCTGAGTCTCAGTTGTCAGTGTACTCTCTGCAGGCAAGCTCTCCTCTTGCAGGGAAGGTTCACATAGGTCTGGAGCTCAGCTCTGCCTCTTGGCTGAAGATGAAGGCCCGAACGGGGCCCTGTCCCAGAGCTATGTTGCTTTTGTAGCCCGTGTGCTCTCCTGTGCAGACTGGTCTCTGAGGGATCCAGGATACAAGAAGGCACTCTCACCTGCTCCAGTGGTCAGAACCCTCCCTGGAGGCCACCTTGTACATTTTTATTACTGCCAACACCCAGGGTACAGAGACAGGTAGATCTCTGTGAGTTCCATACCAGGGTGGTCTACAGAGAAAATTCCCCAAAAGAATTAAGACCTAGAGATCTCTTCATTTCTTCTTTCCTTCACCTCCCTCCCTCCTTACCTCCCTCTATCCCTCCCTCCCTCCCTCCCTCCCTCCCATCAGTCTGTCTATCTGTCTTCCTTTTTCCTTCTTTCCTTCTTTCCTTCTTTCTTTCTTTCTTTCCTTCCTTCCTTCCTTCCTTCCTTCCTCCCTTTTTTACCTTCCTTCTTTCAGGGAATTTGCTCTGTAGACCAGCTTGGTTTGGAACTCACAGAGATCTTCCTGTCTCTGTGCCCTGGGTGTTGGCAGTAATGTCAGGAGCCACCACCACTGGACAGATATAGAAATCTTAAAGAAATGGTCTAGAAGATTAATTGTACAAGTGGCTCATAAAAAATGATTGATGCTAGGCCAGAAAAAAAATGTGTAAACAATTTAAAAAATGCTAAATTGAACATCTTTTAGTTATATTGACTGTCTTGATGCCATGTATATTGACATAAAAGAAATGTAAGTATCAGAAACATAAACAGATAGATTCACCTATATGTATGATTTAGTTTATATTCCAAATCAGTTGGTTGTAATTAATAAGACATTGATGTTAAAGCTTGATGTTAAAGCCAAATGTAAAAGCCTCTGAAATTAGAGGGAAAGGCTTTTGATTGTGGTCAATAATATAATATTTAATACTAAAAACAGGTTTTGGTACATGTCTATAATCCTAGGATTGTGTAAATTGAGACACGAGAATCAGACATTTCTTATCTTGAAAGTAGAAGCAAGGAGGTTGGGAGTTACAGGTCAATTTAGGATAAATAACTAGCTAAAGGTGAACCTGAGCTCTGTGGAAGTATAAAGAATTTTTTGAAGTTTAAGACAATTTATTTTCATATCCCAGAGTATCTGTGATAACATTCTCTGAGGATAAGGTTCTTAATTATTGCCAGTGTCAGTTCTTAGAATCATGCCATGTGCTGTTCTTAGAATCACTTGGGTGCTGGCCTGGACAAATAGCAGTATCATTTATGAAACAAAATTGGATACGTTTTACTAAGCTAGAGACACAGTACTATGTGCACTTGATTCTATATATTTTATTTATTATTCCTGAAAGTGTCAGTGGTTGTTTATTGTATAGAAAAATGTGGATCCCAGAAGGAAAACCTATGAGAGACCCAATAATTTGTATGTAGGATAGGATTTGAAAAGAGCATTTTCAAGTTGGTTTCTATCAATATTTTCACTATATAAGATAAATTTCCATCGATTTATTCATTGATTGATACAATGGAAATTTAAGAGGTGTCTCTGCGAGAAACTCTGCTCTAGCCACTGAGGATGGAATGCTAAACTATAATAGAATGGTCTAATTTTCAGATCTTCTATTGCAAATCCCTTAATCAGACAGCACATAAATTGCCCTAAATCAATGTCTTCCATTTTATTTCTGTGCTTTCACATAATATACAGCAGTTTACAAATTGAAAATTTGTTATTTATTATTTACACACGTAAAATTAGGTGATATATACCCACAGATTTTTTTTTCACATAACTACATGCAGCTCCCTGCCTTCAGAATAAGTGTCTTCCAGTTTAATGATAGGACATATTTCTGAAATCAGTGAAAGTGTACAAAAATCCAGTTAGTGTAGATGATATTTTAGGAGAAGGATTAAGTCCTATTCCTCATGACCATATAATGTGATCTTATTTAGAAATGGTACCGTAACATATCCACTTACTAATATGGGAGGGCCACTAAATGAATAAGTCTTGTGTCCACATGAAGCAAAAAATTTGGACATCAATGTACAATGAGAAAAGTTGACATGAAGAGTTATAGAACAGCATGGAACAATGGAAGCACACTGGGGTGCTATATCTACAAACAGGAGAGTCTATTTACCTAAAATACAAGAGACTAGAAGATGCAAAAGAATGAGGGCTGTTTTTAAATGGGCTTGGCTTCTTCATCAGAACTGTTCAACAATAAAAATAGCGAAAAACATTCAGATACATAGCAATTTATTAGACAGCCTTTTAAATGGAATACAGTTTTCTGTATTCCTTTATTCTCTCTCTAATTCTCCCTTTCTTTTCACCTACTTACCCTTTTCTAAAACTAGTAACTAATATAGATTCTAGTAGTATGATTTTATAAGTCATTTAATTTACCAGACCTTCTAACTTTCTTTGATTTCTGAAGCATAGTGTCTTCTGAGCTACTACCATAGAGAAACTACTGAGCTATGTGGTAATGACCCTCTTTCATAATGCCTATAATGTTCAAAATATACCTTCTCGCTCTTTGCTATCACAAAATGCATGCCCTGACAAAAAATTCTTGAGCAATTGCTGCTATTGGAAGACACAGAAGCATCTGCTTCATCTATCCTCTGACATCTTTCTGTCTTTGAAGACATGTAATCTCCTTTCTTAAGAGAGTTATTATAGCACACAGAAAATGATTAGTCAGTTCCAGAGCAGGTGAATATGTGTATGCCTACCAGTGCTGGGTAGATAGGACATTATGGGGTTGCTGTCAGTGTCACAGAAAATCATGTATTATTTTGTGGAAGTTACCAGGCTCCTTTAGAAAGAAATTTTCCACTGAATATACTCACATTCCCCTACTAGATATGCAAACAATCTGGTGCTGAACATTATTCATAAAACTATTTTTTCTCCAAAAAAATATTATTTCAACATCTAATGCTATACAACTCGAAAAATAAGACTTGTCACAGTGACTACTTCATTATTTAAACAGCACAAGTGCTAAGGTTTGCTTTGTTCCTTTGACCTTTTACTTAAGGAACCATAAGGAATAAGAACAGTATAGAAAATACTAGTGTAATCTCATAGGACTATTTAGACCACCACAGTATTAATTGTATGGTATAGTTTTCAAAGCAGACACACATGTGCATGCACAAGCATGTGTGTGTACATACACACACACACAAACACACACACACAAGCATGCATGATGCATGTGTAAACACACACACACACACATATATATATATATATATATATATATATATATATATATAATTTTATTGAATGGATACTGTATTAGTTTTATTTTTATTACTGTGATCAGACATCTTGAACAAGGCAACTTATTTTTAATAGTTTAATTTTGTTTTAGTCACACAAGGATAGAGTCTATGATGGTGAAGCAAAGACATATAAATATATGGTTGTAGAAGTGACCAGAGTTTATACCTTCTATCAACTGCATACAGAGAAAACACTGGAAATGGCTTGAGTCTTTTTAAACCTTAAATCCAGCAATAGGCCAAAAAGTTAATATTGAGAAAGCCCAAACTGGTGATCCACTGCCTTTATTGGGGTTACTTATATAAGTATAGATAAGGGTTACAGATAAAATCAGGGACTACTCAAAGTTACCTCTATCATCAAAACAGCCTGCCTCAACATGGGTTACCACTAACACATCTGCAACCCTAGGCATCTCTGCTTGATCTTCCAGGCCATTTAGATAGGTCAGCAGCAGGCTCCTCTCTCTCCACATCACTTTACTACATCAGCAAATTTGGGTATGGGCTTTTTAAACTTGTTACTTTCAGATTTTCTCAGACTTGTGAGATGCTTTTACTTCCACGTTTAGTGATCATCCTTCTTCCATCCAGAAAGGAGTGTTTCAATTGGAGGACTCTTCTACACAACTGCAAAGGAACAATGAAGTCATTTACAGGGGCCACAATCATGGCTAAATCATCTACAGATAGGTGATTTTGAACAAGTTAACTCAACTTTTTGTTACTGTTAGTAACAAAATGGAGGGGAGAGAAAATACAGGATACTTAAAATTATGGCTTCAATAAAGTAACCAGCCTCCTCAGAACCTGTTCTCACCCCCTTTGAAGTATCAGAACCTGATCCAAAGAGAATTGTATTTGTCTCATAAGAATTACTTAGATGATTTTATTCAGGAAGTGCCCGATTTCCTGTGACTGGGCACAGTAAACTGAGCCCAGAGTTACTTCATTCTCAGTTTACTGAATCACAGTGCTTTATTTGTTTTACATGTGCACCTGGGTGCCAGGAGCTATGCTTATGTTGAAAATGTGATATTTCAGTCACTCACCTCCATGATGAATTGTTTTGTTGCCAGCTTTTAAAGGTAGAATTCACCTAGCAACTTTACTCTGGAATAGAAGTAAAAAATTCTATCTGGAAGTCAAAATGTAAGATAAAATAGTGGTTTGGTGTAAGTTCTCTTGGATGTTGTGATTCACCTTTTGAAAAAAACAAACTATACTTCAAAATAATTTTAAATTTTCAGAAAACTTTTAAAGATCCTACAGGGAATTAACTAATGCCTAGTTAATAGTATTAACTATCAATAGTCAAAAATATTGCTATTATTTTGTTAACTGAAGTCCACATTGTATCTGTTTTTTTTCTTTTTTGACAAAATAAAATATAATATGATAAAATCAAAAATCATTATATCAAAGTGGAACAAGGGAACCCAACAGAAGAAAAAAAGCTCCAAGAGCAGTCACAGGAATGAGAGTCCCACTCATTAACATATTTAGCAGTCCCATAACATTTCTAAACTGAAAACTATAACATAAGTACAGAGGATCTGGTACAGACCAGTGTAGGCTCTGTTCTTGCTGCTTCAGTCTCTGGGATGCCGTATGAGTTGTGCTCAGCCAATTCAGAGGGATTTATATTGGTATGCTTCAGCCCCCATGGATCTTACTCTCGCTCTGCCTCCTCTTCCTCCATGTTGTTCCATGAGCTGGGGAAGGATTTGACGAAGACCATTGTCAGCTATGTATTCCAGTGTCGCTTTCTCTGCACAATGTTGGTCTGTGAGTCTGTGTATCTGTTTCTACCTGCTGCAGGAGAAAGCTTCCTGATGAGAGATGATTAAGACATCAATCTATGAGTACAGCAGAATATCATTAAAGGCATTTTATTGTTACATAGTTTTTATTCCAGCATTCTAGATCTCTGATCTATCTAGTTTCTAGTTTCTGGTTCTTGGCCATTAATCTATATGAGGTATGGTTTTCATCTTGTGGACTAGGTCTCAAGTTCAATCATATATTGGTTTACTAATTCTACAACTTCTGTCCCACCATTGTTATAGTGTAATTTGTTTGGAGGACATTCTGTAGATAAAAGATTTTGTGGCAGCCTTTGGGTTTACATTTCTCTTTTTGTAGCCTACAGAGTATCTTCCCATACCAAAGACACTAGAACATGGGGTTGAAGGATACAAGTATGCTCTGGCTAGTATTCTCCATGTTCAATGAGTAGAGTGTTGGTGCTGTCCTAGGCTATGCAATCACACAGTCAATTGAGGAGAACAGCTCAAGTTCTGAGCAACAATATCTTCACTCATATGAGGATTTCCCTGGATACTTTTGGACAACAACTTAACTGAATGTAATTCAGTACTGGTACTGGAACCTTGTTTGGTGATGAGACATGACCAGTTGGAAATTTCGCATCCTCATTACTAGGAGAAATTATTAGTATCACTGATAATTAGGGAGTGTTCATTGCACTAGGTTTCCTCACTTTTGCAGGAAATATTAAAAAATTTCCCACACTCCATCCAGCTTCTCTCTGCCCGCCAAATCTCCAGAGGGGCCGGAGCTCCCTAGCTCCCTTCACTGCCCTGGCAGCCGCCCCATGCAACAACCATCCACCACAACACCCTGCAGCCCCCCGATAAAAACAAAACTCTAGAAGCTTATAATTAACAAGTCAGATTTATATATCAATACATTCTCAGTTTACAAGATGCCAATACAATAATTACAGAACCAATTGATAATGATAAAAGCTGCTAACCTAGATTAGACAAATTATGTCAATTATTCTATCCCTTATGATATCATATCTACTTGTGGCTATTTAAAGTCATGCTGCTTCAGGATCTTGTCAGGCCTCCATTTTGCTCCTTCTCTTGAGTTGCTCTGCAACTCTTAGCTCCGCCTCCCTTTTTCCTGACCAATCACAGGCCTCCTACTGCACTAATACATTAGTGTAATTGGACAGGGAAAATCCTGCCACACCTCACTATCCTTTAAATTCCCCTCAGTTTTATCTGTCTCTCCCTGTCTTAATCTAATGTCCCTTCCAGTCTCCGACCTGATTTCATAACTTGTCTCCCAATCTACCCTTATCCTACTCATTCTACTTCCTTTTCCAGGCAGATGCAGGTGTCCTCCCTAGTCTCTTTCTCTATACTTAACCTCTCTGGATGTACACATTGTAGGCTTGTTACCATTTATTAACGGCTAATATCCACATGTAAATAAAAACATGCCATATGTATCTTTCTGGGCTTGGATGAGCTCACTCAGGATGATTTCTTCTTTCATCCATTTGCTGACAAATTTCATGATGCCATTACTTTTTTAACAGTGGAGAAACACTTCATTGTATAAATGTACCACGTTTTCTTTATTCATTCTTTCACTGAGGGACATCTATGTTGTTTCTAGTTTCTATTATGAGTTGAGGAGCAACCAACATGGCTTAACAAGTGTCCTATTGGTGGGATGGAGTGTCTTTTGGGTATATTCCTAACAGTGGTATAGTTGGATCTTGAAGTAGACAGATTTCAAATTTTAGGAAGAATTGCCATATTTATTTCCATAGAGGCTATAAGAGTTTGTATTCCTTACCAGTGAAGGCAGAGCATTCCCCTTGTTCAACATCATCACCAGCATGAGCTTTCATTTGTGTTGTAGACCTTAGACATTCCAGTAACTTCACCTGTCAAGGTATGTGAAAAAGTGGAATTAAGTGAGTTAGAATTCTGATAGGGTTACATTGAATGTGTAGATTGTCTTTAGTAATATAGCCATTTTTATTAGGTTAATCATACTTATCCATGTGCATGAGAGATTTTTTTTCATCTTCTGAAATTTTCTTCAGTTTCTTTTTTCAAAGACTTGAAGTTTTTATCATACAATTCTTTCACTTTCTTGGTTAGAGTTATCTCTAGATATTTTATATTATTTGAGATCATTGTTAAAGGTCTTGTTCCTTGATTTTTTTCCTCAATCCATTTGTCTTTTTTATTTTATTTTATTTTATTTTATTTTATTTTATTAGTCTGTTTTCTTTGTTGTTTTTTACTGGATATTTTATTCATTTATATTTCAAATGTTATCCCCTTTCCCAGTTTCCCCTCCAGAAATCCCCTATTCCATACCCTTACCCCCCTCCTTGCCTTCACAAGGGTGTTCCTCCAACCAACCAAGTTCTCCCACCTCACCACCCTGGCATTTCCCTACACTGGGGCATCAAGCCTTTCCAGGAACAAGGGCCTCTCCTCCCATTAATGTCCAACAAGGTCATCCTCTGTTACATATGTGGTTGGAGCCCTGGGTCCCTCCATGTGTACTCTTTGGTTGATTGTTTAGTCACTGGGAGCTATAGGAGGTCTGGTTGGTTGATATTTTTGTTCTTCCTATGGGGTAACAAACCCCTTTAGCTCCTTCAGTCCTTTCTCTAACTCCTCCATTGGGGTCTCTGGACCCAGTCAAATGGTTGGCTGCAAGCATCTGCCTTTGTATTTGCCAGGCTCTGGCAGAACCTCTCAGGAGACAGCTATATCAGGCTACTATCAACAAGTACTTCTTGGCATCTGCTATAGTGTCTGGGTTTTGTGTCTGTATATGGGATGGATCCCCAGGTGGGGCAATCTCTAGATGGTCTTTCCGTCATTCTCTGATCCATACTTTGTCTCCATATTTCCTCCTGTGAGTATTTCATTCCCCCTTCTATAGGAAGGCTATTGATTTTTTCAGTTGATTTTATTTCTAGATACTTTGTTGAAAGGGTATAGATATAGGAGTTTCCTAGTTGAATTTATTGGGTCAACTATGTGTAATATCTTATTCAAATAAAGACACTTTGATTTCTTTCTCTCGAATTTGCATGAATTGATCTCTTTTAGTTGTCTTATTGCTCTAGGTAAGAATTCAAGTACCATATTGAATAGGTGTGGTGAGAGTGGACAACCTTGTCTTGTTCCTGATTTTAGTAAAAAATATTGCTCTCTCTCCCTTTAATTTGATGTTGACTATAGGTTTGTTGTAAACTACCTTTATGATGTTTAGGTATGTCCTTTGTATCTCTAATTTCTCCATGACATTTATCATGATGGAGTGTTGGATTTTGTCAAAAGTCTTTCTGCCTCTAATAAGATGAACATTTGCTTATTTTGCTTTTATTTATATGGTGGATTAGTTTTAGTGATTTTTCAGATATTGAACAATTCCTGCATCTCTAGAATAAAGCCTCATTGATCATGGTAGATGATCTTTCTGATATGTTTGTGGATTTTGTTTGAAAATATTTTTTGATAATTATTGCACCTGGTTTCATAAGGGAAATTAGGTCTGTAATTCTCTTTCTTTGTTGGACTTTTATGTAGTTTGGGTATTAGGGTAACTGTGGCCTCATAAAACCAGTTGGGCAATATTCTTCTTGTTTAGTTTTGAGGAAGAATTTAAGAAATATTGGCATTAGCTCTCCTTTGACAGTCTGGTAGAATTCCCCACTAAAACCATATGACCCTGAGCATTTTGGGTTGTGAGTCTTCTAATAACTGCTTCCTTTACACTGGGAGTTATACATGTGCTTAAATTGCTTGTATAGTCTTGAACTAACTTTAGTATGTAAGTAATACCTGTAAAGAAAATTATCCTTTCCTTTTAGATTTTCCAATTTTGTGAAGTAGTGAGGTACACTTTTTTTTAAGTATGTTCTGATTCTCAGCATTTCCTTGGTTTATGATTTTTATGTCCCAATTTTTTGTTTCTGGTTTTCTTAATTTGGATATTCTCTCTGCCTTTTAGTTACTTTTGATATGATTAGTCTATATTGTTATGATTCTCAAAGAATCAATTATTCATTTCATTGCTTCTTTGTATTGTTTTTTTTGTTCTTATTTGATTGATTTCATCCCTCAGTTTATTTTTTTGTTTTCTCTCCTTCTCGGTGTGATTACTTCTTGTTTTTTTGTTTGTTTGTTTTTTCTAGAGTTTTCTGATACACTATTACATTAATAGTGTAAGATCTCCCCACCCCACCCCCAATCTCTGGCACTTGGTGCTATGAACTTGCCACTTAAACCACTTTCCTCATGTAATGAAAGTTTAGGTATACTATGTACATATTTTCACTGAGTTGAAATCCTCCCTCTCTGATATCTCAAAAAAAAAAAAAAATCAATTAAAGATCCACTAAGTATAGTTAGTTCATATTTATTTGAATGACCTCAGAAGTACTCCTTTTTATACCCTCAATTTTTTCCTGTTCTATTTTTATTTGTATATTTTGTTTGTTTGTTTTGGTTTCAGGGATTCTTCCATTCTAACTTATAAATCTTTAAGACAGTTATGAGTCATTATCATGTATGATTCTTTATATTTGTCAGTTTCCAAATATTTAATGTGCTTGTTTTCAGGATATAGAACATAGCAAGAACTAATGAGAATTGTTATGTGCTTTAATCTGGGTATTAATGACCATCTGGGAGAGCTGATAGCCCAAGGAAATATTCTATGGTGACTTGTTGGTTTCTATTATAGCTCATTTGTTTTATTTTAATTAGGTAAGAACAAGAAAAATAATTCCTCTCTTACTATGCCTGTCTTAAAAAATGATGATGCCCTAGGCATCAGGTATGGCTAATTTTAATAAATTGGCAATAAAAATAGGATTCACTTTTTTAGAACTAAATAACCTATGTTATTTAGTTTATATTATTTAGTTTATGTTCTTTATCTAACCCATGTAATGATCCTTATATTATCATGAAAATAAAATTTATCTAACCTTCACATACATACATACAGACTCCCACACACACAGCCCAATATGTGATATTTATAAGACAGAAGTAAATATGTTTTTAAATGTATTTTAAGAAAAACCATATACAAAATATGCTTGACATTTTCTTTTAAATAAGGTCATTCTTTGCACAGTGTTATGCAAGTGGTTTTTGACTATTGCATCAAATGCACTGGCTTTCTGATAATAAGCTATTCTTTATTATAAAGTGATAAGTAGAGTGCATGCGATCATTTGTGACTAGTTCTGCAAACAAGATTTTCAGCACTGTGCTGTTATTATTTACTTGGTTAATTTAAAAAATGCATACTGAAAATTCTCATATCAAAAATTATTGTTTGTTTTGTACTATAATTGAAGATGGAACATTTCAAACTACAAAATACAAAGACTTTTTCCTTTACAAAAGTCAAATATACATTATAAATAAATTATTTACCAATGTGAATAGAAAGTATTTCATGTTGCTTCTTGAAGCAAAGACAGTTTACTAAAAGATTAGAAATGTCAAGAATATAGGAAGAAAGGCACAAAACAGAATTTTCAGTACAAAAGATATGGGAAAAGTTGGGAAGTACAAAATCAAGGCACTACATTTTGGAAAGCATAACAGAATTTTATTACTCAAAATATATAGAGGACAAAATATAAAATATTCCTTCACACAAACCTTTCTATTTATGTTTTAAGAAATTATAAATATGTGGTTTAAACATTTCCACACAGTTTCTTAAATGAATAATTTATGGGTACTACATCATGAATCTTTTCTTCCTTCCCATGCTGAGTATAATTATTTCTGTATTGCACTTGGAGAAATGCATCCACCATCTGTTTTGATATAGAGCTCTGTTGCTGCTCAATAAACACGAACTGAGGGTGAGGATGAGATAAGCTGCTTCCAGTCACTACACATGGACAGAACTGTAAATTTTGCTGGCAAATTATAAAAGGAGATCTGTGTGGTTTTGTCTATGTGAACTGATGTGACAACAGTGGGCCACTCTACCATCAATGCTGCAGGCTAAATATTCTGAGGCTAAAAATAGGGGAGGATTTGACAGCGTTTTTAAAAATAAGATGCAAGGAAATATTTAAAATTAATATTACAATGAAAATGAGTAGTAATTATGTTGAACTATGCATAAATCTGTAATTAGTACTTGTTTAATTATAATAGTGCATTTTAAGAATTCTATATTCATTTTATTTTATTTGTCTTATACAAAGTAATTAAATTTTCCTGCTTGCATTATATTATGTAAATGAGATATTCATATTGTGTGAATATTAGTTTTGAGAAGCACCAAAAAACTTGTCATGTCTGAAAGAAGATTTTTACTTCTTCTAAAGAGAAAGGAAATATACTAAAAATTTATGGAGGACTTGGTACCTAATACTTTAATCACAGTAAAATATAAGGTGAGTTTATAATTTTAGGGAGAAAAATTAGTATGTGCAACATTACTAATAGGCATGTTGTAGTTTTAAAAATTACAAAAATGCTCTAAAGATATATGTATATATCAAAAGGTAGAAAAACCAAAACAACAATATTAAATTCATTCATGAGGTAATGAAGACCACCTTTACAAATAGATATGAGGTAAGTTTCCAGGTTTAATGGTTAAGTGCGATAAAAAGATTAAATATTGATCTGTTCTTTGTAGAAAAATAATAAAAACACTATAAAAAAAGCATTGAATGAGCTTTTTAACTTTAAGTGAATGAGAGGTACACAGCAAAAACTACGCGTGAAAAGAGATAGTCATCTATTTATACTTTGTCCATGTGGCTTTTAGTATCTCAATAATGCATATTTTCCTAAAAAATTAAATCAAAAACATGTATGGTATGCAGGAGAAAGAGTTTTTGTATTATAAATAAATCATAAGACCAAGGTCCTGTGGAGGCTTGGGGCCCCAGGATAGGGGAATGCTGGGCTGCTGAGGCAAGAGTAGGTGGGTGGGATAGCACCCTCATGAAGGTACGGGGGGGGGGAGCAGGGATAGGGGGCTTGTAGAGGGGAAATTGGGAAGCAGGATAACTTTTTGTTTTGTTACTTGACCATGTGTGATGGGTAATATTTATTGTCAAAGTGACAAGCCTGAGAATCACTGAGGGAACAAATCCTCTGAGCACACCCATCAGGGATTATATAGATTAGTTTAGCATCTGGGCATAACTGTGGAGTACTTAAATGTGATCAGCACCACTTCATGAAAGTAAGTGGACAGGGGAAAAGTTAAGGTGGATATTGCATATCAGCTTTTATCTCTCTCTGTTTCCTGTTTACAAATGCAATGCAATTAGCTGGGTCAGAATCCTGTACTCATGCTCTGATAAACTTTGTCTTTACCCTGGTGCCATGCCACTTATTCACCTGAGAATGGGGTTAAAGCCACACTGGATACTCACTCATGCCAAGAAAGGAGGTTATGGTCTGGATGGGAATTCTTACTCCTAAGATAGGTTTTGGTTAGTAAAATGCAGTTGACTATACATATATAATCAGATGTTTATCTCCTGTTGCAGAAGTCACAGGGGAAATGGTCACATAGACTTAAGTATGCAAAAATGTGCTCTCAAGTGGCAATGTGAACAGCTGTACTTGAATAATGTCTTCGATTCAAGATCTCTTAGGTTAAACAACCTCTCTGTGTGCAACATTAATCTTTTGCTCTAAGGCCATCTCTGCTTAACCAAAATTCATGCAATACAGGAAGATATCCTAAAACTTGAACAAGGCTTAGCATTCAAGAACAGTGTCTTGACCTACTACTCATTGAAAATATAGTTTATAAGATTATACATGTACATTTTCATGTAATTACTTGTTAAGAAAAAAGAAAAAGAAAACTTTGTTCATGTCAAGGTTACAAGTCTTCTGAAGATTAAGAGAAAGCCTATAGGCAAGGGTGGAGAAAAGTTCCTATCAATACTGATAGTTAAAAAAAAAAAAAAACATAGAACAAAACAACAGCAGCAACGACAGCAACAACAACAACACCAAAAAACCAGCAAGCACTCTTGGATATTAATTGAGGAACCATAGTGCTGGACAAAGAAAATAAAGAAAATTCAGGAAGCTATTAATTCATGGACAGAATATGTTGGTGTCTATACTTGGATCAAGAGTTCATTTCCATTACTCCAAGTGCTGAACATCTTCTCTTCTAAAATTCATATTTATAAAAAATATTTTAAAAATATCTTCAATATACTATTCCTGAAATAACTGTATATAGTAAAATAAAACTAAGAAGAGCAATATGAAAGTGAGATTATGAGAATGCTCATAATTAATGTGGCCCAAGGCTTTGTATATGGCTTAGCCTAATGTGTCTCTCAGATCTTGTGCTCAAGCACACTCTTCTAGACACCTTGCACAGTGCTCTAGGTCACTGTTTCACCTGCATCACTGGATTTCCAAGAGTATTCCATCACATTGATATCTGAAGGTAATGATGTTTTCTTCCATGTTTCCATTAGACACCAAGAATGGTATAGCTGGATCATACGGCATATTTATTTTTATCTATTCTCTTAATTATAATTACGTACCCTTTTTATAGTTTAAATATAGAATATATCTTGTCAGATATTGGACTAGTAATACCTGCTTCCTACCAGATCCTGTTAGATCTCTATACTTTGGTATATCCTTTTACTTTAAGGCAGTGCCTATGTATAAAACTAAAATATGTTTCTTGTGGACAATGCATAGATGCATTTTCTTTAAATCAATTTAGCCCATCTGTGTCTTTTCCTTGGTGAATTGTGGCTGTCAATTTTTTAAATTGTTATTGAATGATGTGGAACGATTATAGAAATTGTCTTGTTTATTTTTGTGGTTGTAGTTTGTATTTTCAATGGTAATGTGTTTTAGTAATTATAGCTTTGTATTTCTTTCTACTATCTCTTGGCTATGCTTATTTCCTTGAACAGCCCAAAATATTACTTCCTGCATTTTCTTTGTTGTACATAAGTAGATTGTTTATATCATGGAAACATTTTATTTGTCCTTCAACTATGGTAGATAGTTTTGCTAGGCACATTAGAATAGGTGGCTGTTGTTGTCTTTTAGGACTCAGAATATATTGCTCCTAGTTTGTGGTTTTTCAAAGTTACATTGAAAAATCAGCTATTAGCTTTATGAGTTTTACTTATTTTTTGATATGTCTTTCCTCATTCTAGTTCCAGTACTTTGTCTCTGTTCTTTAAAATTTTGTAGAACAATATGTCAGTGGTTAGGGTTCTTTTGCTTTTTAGGTTTTATGCATGCTTCTGATACCTTTATGGGTATATCTTTCTTTAGCTTAGAGACAGTTTTGCTGTGTTCTTATTGAAATTCTGGTCTATGTCTTTGACCTGAAATTGTTTTTCTTTATCCATGCCCATGATTTGAAGGTTTGTCCTCCACCATGAATCCAGCATTTTCTGTGCATCCCTCACCCGTGTTTTTCTATTTTTTTTAAATACTCTTATTTATTTTTTTGAGACCTTATCATTCAGTGATTCTCAACATGTGGGCCATGATCCCCACAGCAGTTGCATACCAGTTGTCTTGCACATCAGATATTTATAATGTTATTCATTGTGTGTAGCAAAACTACAGTTATGAAGTAGAAACAAAATTGCTTTACAGTTGGGTCATCATGAGGAACTGTATTAAAAGGGCTGTAGCATTAGGAAAGTTGAAAACTAGAATAAGAGCCTGACATTTTCTCGTTGGGCTATTAGGATTTTCATCCCCAACTTCATTTCATATTTAGTAGTCTTCAACATATTTTTTCTCTTTATTGAATTCATCTTTAAACCCTTGATTGACTTTGTTATTTTACTCGGCCTAATATTTAAGATTGATTGATTGATTGATTGATTGATTGATTTTGCCCTTACATGTTTTTGTTTCACCCTTTAAGCTTATTCAGTTGTTCCTCCATGTCTTCTTTAAACTTTTGAATTTTCTGATGAAATTTATGATTGATTTTTAAGTTTTGTGTCCAAGGGTTCATATAAGTAATTATCACTGGTTTCTATGGGACTAGGCTTAAGGAATACTGTCTTGATCGTTCATCTTGTTTGTATTATCTGATCAATTGGAGTTATGTGTTAATTCTGTCTGCGATGTGAACAGAATGGGTATAATGGAGGATGCAAAAATGATGATATACCTAGAGGTTGGATGTGGCTTCAGTTGAATGAATTCAGGTACACGTAGGGGACTATAAAAGTATATAGGATGCATGTTTTCTTAATAGCCTAAAATTTTGGGTAAAGCTAGTGATTGAAATGAATGTAAGGGAGTGGGGAAATAATCAGGCTAGATTGGTTAGACTATGGAGAGAAGATATGTATGAACTGGCTGGCTGAAGAAGTTATATATGTGGAAGAAGGACCTAAAGGTTGGAAGTGGACAGTGGGGGGTAGTCCTAATATAAGCCTTGAGTTTGGTAATGGCACACTGAGGGGTGGCCAGATCAGATAGAGGTGCTGGATGTTGTGTCCTGTTTCACATATATAATTTGGGGAGAGTTTGTGTAGCATAAGGTAGAGAGACCCTGGATGTTGGCAGTAATGTCTTAAGGTACCTATAGGCCTAAACAACGGCTTGGGGTCTTCCCAGGTGCTGCTCTACACTGCCTGCTGCAAACATGTAGACTAATTGCATGGAATTTGTAAGCCCCTGCTATGTAATGAAATGGGCAAAATCCAACCACTCGGAAAATAGAAGACTGCATGCCTCCCACAATCAAAAAAATTATAAAAAATAATGTGAATTAAGGTGTCAATGCTAACTTAAGCAACGGATTTCCTTATAGGTGAACTCCCACAGGGAAACTGGGATAGCTTGGCCTAGCACATGACACATACATGATGACTTGAATATATGCTTAAGCAATAAAGAGAAGGGAATTTTGATGAAGTTGAATATAAAAAAGAATATTAAATTAAAAAATATATATACATATACATATACATATATCAACCTTTTATCTCAATACTTGTAAGACAAAGGCAAAGAGAAATAGGTTCATTGTGGGGCATTGGGCTATACACACACAGGCTAGTCTCCAGTCAAGCTGAGGTGTGGAACCCTGGTGAAACACAGTAGTGATAATTCATCTACATGGCACAGTAGGCACTCCCTCGTGTCTCCTGGATACCTGGCTCCTGTCAAAGTTACTGCTCCACAGCCCCCACAGGAGAAGCTGTGGCTAGTAGTCATACACACAATGTCCCAAGCTTCTGACCTTCAGGATAGACTCCTCCCAGTTACCTAGCAACAGTAATGTAACAACCCGCCATAAGAGGGACTGTTTGACCCCACCTCACTTTCTTCTCATACTCTCCTCTCATTCTCTTACTCTCTCTCCCTCTCACTCTCTTTCTTACTCTCTAGCCTTTCTTCTCTCTCTCCTTTTTCCCCTTCTCTCCTCTTGGACATGGCAGGTCTCTCTCTCTTTTACCTTCTCTCTTTCCCTCTGCCTTTCTACAGTAAAGCTCTAAAAGCATTGCCTGTCTCTGTTTATCAAGGCCCTCTGTGCTTGGATGATGGGATAGGCTTTCTTCTATTGAGCCATTTCTAATTTTCCAATGGAAGGCCTTCCTGTGCTCCAGTTAAGGCCCAGACTAAGGACTCTAGCCTGCATGCGAACCTCTCCCTCTCTGCCCTCTCTCCCATAACCCCGGGGGCAGAGAGTGTCACCCCGAGGCCCCTGGTATCAGGGGGTGCCCCTTGTACACCCCTTGCCATTTGGGGTCAGTGGCTTAGATGCCCACCTGGGGCCTAGTGGAAAGCATCTGGCAGTTCTCCCATGTCCACCTGCCCAGAGCACAGGAGGAACTCTGGCCAGATACGGGCACTCTCTCCACCCCCCTTCTTCCCCTACACCACTTAGAGCCCACAGTTCCTTGTGAGTTTAAGGTTTTCATTGGTATAAATCTTTATATATTGATACAAATTTTAAAATTAGTTTTGCTACAACATAAATTGGTATGTTTAAATTCTTAGATAGGCATTATTCCTATGCAACTCATATAATAACACAAAGTTTAGTTCAATCTTTTTAGTAGCTGCTATTACAAAAAGTTTAAGACAATTAAGTAATGCAAGTTAATAATCAGGCAGTCTAACTTATGTTCACATCAGATATTAATCTAGATCATTACTAAAATATGCATCCTGGATTAAAGAGATAATAAGTAGCTAATGACTGTCACTGTTAGCTTGTTCAGATAAACTAAGGATAGATAGATGATCTTCAAAAGTGTCAAAGACCTATGAAATATGGCATTTAATATTATTTTATTATTAAAAGATCTTTTGGCTATGAAACAGGCCTCTTTTTTGTCAGTATCCCCATTCCACTTCAAGGAAGATGATGAACATCAATACTTCCATATGGTATTTATTGCTTTTGTTTATGGCAAGCTAGCCACTGGGCAAGAAATGTCCTAACCTTATCTGCAGACAAAACACTATCCAGAACATAAATGGATGCAGGATAGTGGGTTTTTAAGTTCTGCCAATACAGGGTAAGCCAGCCCTTCATAATTCCTGCTTCACTTAAGGTCTGTCAGATATTCTGAGCCAGAAGGCTAAAGTTATAAGGAATGTTAGGGACTGTCCAGGCATTCAGTTGTCTTTGTCATTTCTTTAATTATTGGGAGCTGCATTCCTGTGCTTTCTGCCTACTCAAGTAATATTTATTCCTTCTCAGGTCTCCAATGGAGTTGAAGACTAGATAGTTATAGATTGACAATTAAATTTAAGCTGTTCAGCATTTAAGAAGATGTGGGGAAAACTCTGCCAATTAAGGTCAAAATGACTGGATAGCTTCTGATATCAGTGTGAAATAAGAGAATCCCTTGTTATCAGGTTTTTTCCTTCTCTGACCTTGTCAAAGGGATTCTAAACTGTCTCACTTGTCTCTACCTGAGGAATGTCATGTAGCCTCAATTAGTTTAAAGTTCAATTTCTGTTCTCCTGACAGTCCCTGTGATTCCTGAGATGCTTCCCCCTAATAATGATGTATGCCAGGTATGCCAGCCAATAACATTTGACTATCCTGGATGCCCCTGCCCTCTTTCCCCCAAAACTTTATAATCCTTCAGTCACCCTAAGTAAAGTTGATCTGCCTTCTTACAAGTGGTCTCAGTGTGGTGACTCACTATATGTATTCACAAAGCTTCTGGACCCTCTATTCAAAGTCCCTGCTTTCTTTGGCCTGTGGATTATATGGGCCACCAATCCATAAGTGTAAGGAGATTCACAAAAGATGTTCTTGGTTTGAAAAGATGTTTCTGGGATCACAAGACAAGTTAAATTAGAAAATGATTTAAATACCAAATTTATTAAGAATAAATTATTAGGTATAGATTGTAAAATACCTCATCTGAGTTGCCAAGTATTAATGTACTGAACACTATAAATGTATGTCATACCATATAGTTTCTATAATTGTTATAATTGAATTCAACTTATATCTAAAAGAAAAGGAGCCTTTTATTGGACTAAAATGGGAATTGTTGAGTTTGAGTCTTTTGCTATACATTGTAATGTTGAATACTTGGCCTCCAAGGCCTGATTACCCCCAGGGATGAGAGAATCTTCATATAGACCCAAGTATGACCTAGCCCCCAAGTTATCCCTGATTGGTGAATAAAGATGCCTACAGCCTTCACCTAGGAAGAAATCAGATAGGCAGAATTTGAGGTTCCCAGGTGGTATCTGAGAAAAATCGCAAGGAGAGACGAGCAGAAGAGAGAAAGATACCATGGTTTCAATGAGTTATGAAAGCCTGAGCATGAGTGCTGGCCAATTGAAATTAAGAGCAGCCTAGATGGAACATGGCAAATTATAATTTGGGATTATAGATTCTAATAGTATAGAGTACAAATATCTGCCCAGATTTAGTGCTGATAAAGGCGTGTTACAATAGTAAAAGTTGTGTATCTTTGATCTGGGAATTGGATGATCAAAGGTGGGATAGAAGCCTATCATTAAGATTAAATAATTTCTATGATAGGATGCCATACATGAGAGAGGACAGACATGGGAGGACTAGGAGCTGAGCTTGATTAGTGTGTATAGACCAAGATTCCCAAATAATCAATAAATAAAAATATTATGTTAAAGAAAAGACCTGGCTATAGAATATTTTATTAATGGTTGATAGAAAGGGTCCAGCCCATTGTAAATTGTGGCATTCCTGGGCTGGTGGTTCTGGATTCTATAAGCCAACAGGATGCAAAAGCAATGGAGAAGGGCCAGGATCAATTCTCTGTTGTGTCTTCATCAACTCCAGATTACAAGTTCCTTCCATTTTTGAGTTCCTGTTCTGACTTCCTTCATAATGAATTATGATGTGTGACTCTATAGAGAATAAACTCTTTCCTTCACAAATAATTTTGACCAGTTTTGTATGTTGGTTGTTGACCTTAGTCAGCTCATTATTGGGTAGTTATGCTGGAGCGACTTTATGGGTCTGCCTTCTTTTGGGAACTAAAGGGGGCAGAGGAAGGAATGGGAAGGGAAGATAGCCTGTGCCTGTCCAGATTTCCTTCTGTGCTCTGGGCAGGCAGATGCGGGGGGGGGGGCTGCCAGACACTTTCCACTTGGCCCCCTGGGTGGGCATCTAAGTCAATGGGGGGAGTGGACTAGGGGCAGCACCCTAAACCAAGAGGCCCCAGGGTGACACCCTGTGTCCCGGGGTTATGGGAGAGAGGGCTTAATTAGGGCAAGAGGTTCCCACATAGATGAGAGGAAGCATAGTGGGCCTTGATGAACAGAGACAGTCTGTGGTTTTAGAGCTTTATTATAAAAAGGCAGAAAAGGTAGAAAGAAAGAGAAAGACTGGCCGTGGTCAAGCGGAGAGAAGGGGAAAGAGAAAGAGAGAAGAAAGACTACAGGGTAAGAGGGAGAGAGAGGAAGAGAGTGAGAGGAGAGGGAGAGAGGAGAGTGAGAGGAAAGAGGAGCGTAAGGGGAGTGAGAGGAGTAAGAACAAAAGAGTGAGGAGGGACCAAACAGCCCTTTTTATGGTATGCTGTTATTTCTACTGTTGCTAGATAACTGGGGAGGAGTCTAGTCTGAAGGTCAGGAGCTTGGGACATTTCCTACATGACTATTAACCATGCTTCTTTCTCTTGTGGGTGCTGAGAGGGCAGTAACTTCGACAGGTCCCAAGAAACATGAGAGAACTCCTTCTGTCTCATGTAGGTGAATTATCACCACTGGGTCCCAGGATTCAACATCTCAGCTCAATTGGAGACCAGACTGTCTATCTATAGCCCAATGCCCCATACCTTCTGCCATTACTAGGAGGCATAATCTTATAGTAAAGTCACTGATCCTCTAGCTATAGCACTGTCCTCTTTTCTGCAATGTTCCTCAAGTCTTAAATATAGGAGTACTTTGTAGCTATATTCATTAGTAGTGGAATCCACAACTCAGCATAGTAATTTGTTATATTTTTTGAAGTACAAAATTAGTTTCCTTGATTAGGTATGAAGACTACATTTATCTGTGAACATAAAAGCAAATGTTTATTGTTGTTAGAGATTATACATTTTTAGTAATATGGCGGTTGCAGATTCCCCTCCAATAAGCAAGATTTCATTAGCACTGATGATTTAACTAGATTTCCAGAGTCAGATATAATATTTTTCTTGTTGATTTTGTTTTAAGTCCAATTAGCGAGATACTTAGCACCAACATATATGTGTTACTCCTGCACCTATAGTATTATTGTTCCATGTGGATAATTGATAATGTTCATAGGCATCATAACTAAATGGGACTTTTAGTTGCCTCCTTACTTTAAAAACTTACATGGAGACTTCTGATACTATTGAAGCTAGTCCTGAGGGAGGGGACGTTTAGATTATTTCTAACTTAGAGCCTTTTTGACCATGTTTCTAGAATCCATGATTTCTTCATTTATAGGGACTTATCTTCTGTCTCAGGGCACAAGTATCATGGGAGATCAGGGAGAAGCAGTCAGTGGAAAGCAAGAGCAATAACAATAGGCTGCATGTTTTGGGAGTCTCTTAGACAGGCCTGATGAACAACTCAAGAGGATTTCCCATGTCTGACATAAGTGTTTTGGTTAGGTGTTCTTTGGCTCAGACAAGAAAAGTTCCTTAAAACTATATGTGTGAGAATATTTCAATTCTGTCTCTGGTCCTCAGGTTCCAATCACTCAGTCTCATATCCATCTCTGCAGAAGAACACCTTTGGCAATTTTGCTTGAACTTCTGTTCCTATCTTCTGTGTATCGCTCCTAACCTCCTCCTACTCATTGTGTTAATCGAGCTACCAACTATAGCGTGCAGTCCTTATTTTTCACATATCATGCCTCCCTGAAAATTAGAAAGGTTACTTGCTGATTTTTTTTTCTTTTTATTAGTCAAGTCTCATCCCCAACTCTATAACTAAAAACCTTCTGGGTCTCCCTTTTCTTTCTGACCCCAACCCTAATGGATCATAACAACCTTCTCAGCTACTTTTCTTTCCCTCAATACATCCCAGTGTCTGAGTCTCCAATACTACCAGACACTCACTAGCAACACACCAGATTATCTGGCCAAGGGGACAAGTAACTCATTTGAAAATCTTCATGACTTCTATATTCCCTACAAATGTAACCTCTGTTCTCATCTCTAGTTCTATAACAGAATACTAGCTGAAACTTTCTTCCCCTCTGCCCATATCTTCCATAGGTATCATAGACCAACACCTCCTAATACTTCTCATTCCACTTGTTGCTTTATTCCAGCCCACCAACTCCAGCTGGCAAGCCCTACTAGCCAAAGGTCAGGTCTGGCCAGGTAACAGATCCATATCTCTCCTTCTGCATCATCAGAGGTAATACTATCAGTCTCATCACTAACTCTGTAGCAAAAAAAAACAAAACAAAACAAAAAAAAACAGAAAACAAACAAACAAAAAACAAGCAAAAACAGAAACAAAACAAACAAACAAAACATGTTATGTTCTCCCTTTCCTCTCTGATCTCATACCTGAAGGACCACAAAGATCTCACCCTCCAACCTTTCTTCCCTGAACCAATCATTGTCTCCTAGCTTATAATACATGTAGATATTCACTAGAAACTGATCAGCTGAGCAGGCCAAGGAAACAGGTTAGCTAACTGAAAACCTTTACCATTCCATCTCTCCTACACACCCAATCCACCATTCTCATTACTATCTCTGCAATTCCTATCTCTACAACATCACTTTTCCTTCTGGTTACATCTTCTGTGGGTCCAATAGACTTTACCTTCATAACGGCCCTCTCTTCATTTACTATTTATCCATGTCCCCAACTCCAGCAGATAATCTCTACTGGTGCACAGACAACTATTGCTGGGACAGTAGGAAGGCTGTCTAAAATCTTTGCCTTTCTTCTGTTCTTCCAAATCCAAAACTCACCCTCACTTCCAGCACTACAGCAGACCCAAGGGTGTGACATTATTGGCTGTCTTCCCCAATTCCTAAACATCAGCTCCCCATATCCATAAGCATATTATACTGGTACCTGCAGTAACAAATATCAGTTCTAAAGAAAATTTCCTACCAGGCAACACACAGCCACCACACTCTGAAAACACAGAGGGTAAACAGAATACCATAAACAAAACACCTTTCCAACAAAGACAAATCCAGAAATTGGCATCTAGAACTATAGTTATTCCAACTGCAGACGCCTAGCCACCAATGTAAAAACACAATCAATAACAGCCATGGCAATATGTCACCACTAGAGTCCACCTATACGACTAGAACAAGCATTGATGTTTCCCCAAAGCTGTAACACAAGGAAAATACCTTAAAACTACCTGTATCAAAACAATAGAGGTTCTTAAATAGTAAATTAAGTAAAAAGAAAAGCAGAAAAACACAAACAGTTGAAGGAAACAAATGAAAGTGCTTAGAATCTGAAAATCAATATAGAATCAACAAAGAAATCACAAATAGGACATTCTGGAAAGGAAACATTTTGACTTTGTACAGAGACAAGCTTCAGCAAGAAATTATAAGAGATGGCAGAGAAATCTCAACAATTAGTGATACCATAAAGAAACGGATATATCAATCAAAGATTGATTAAACCTAAAATAACTGTTAAACCTAAAATAGTTCCTATACAAAGTATCAAGAAGAGCAGGGACACCAAAAAAAAGGACAGCTCTAAGAATAAAAGTAATAGATGAAGGAGAAGAATCTCATCTCAAAGACCAGAAAATGTATTAAAAAAATAAATGAAAAATATCCTAACCTAAAGAAGATGCAAACAAAGGGGCAAGGAATATACAAAAACAGCAAGAAATCTAAACAAGAAATATAATCACCTCAGCATAAAATAATCAAAGTACTAAATAGACAGAACGTGGAAAGAATATGAAAAGCTGAAATGGGACGAGACCAAGTAAGATATAAAGGTATGATACCTGTGATGTTTAAATATGTATGGCCGCCAGAGATTCATGAATTTGAGCGCTTGCCTCATAGGGACTGGCAGAGTTAGGAAATGGCTTTATTGGAGTAGATGTGAGCTGGTTGGAGGAAGTTTGTCATTGTGGGATCAGGCTTGGTTCTCCTAAGCTCAAGGTATACCCAGTAGGGCACACATTCCTCTTTCGAAGCCTATGGATCAAGATATAGAACTCTTACCTCCTTCTCTACCACCATGTCTGCCTCTATGCTGCCGTGCTTGCCACCATAATTAAAAATAAACTAAACCTCTGAAACTCTAGCAAAACTGAATTAGATGTTTTCATTTATAAGTGATTATGGTATCTCTTCACAGTAATAAATCTCTAATTAAAATAGAGGTTGGTTTTAGGGACTAGGGTATTGCTGTGATAGTCCCGGCCAAATTTTTGTTTGAAGGAATGTGGTTTTTTTAACCCTTGGGCTAGAAAACTAGTAGAATGTTTCACGCCCTGCTTGTTGGAGTCCAGGAGCCATCCCACAAACCACAGAAACACTGATCTCAGTTATATGGGGAGAGTTTACTGAGCATTCACCCCAGGACTGATATGAGCCCAAACAAGAATCCTACATAGGTTTTAAGTCTGAAATCAATAAACACCTGTGCCAAATTATTCATCCAATCAGGGTTTAGGTATAGGGGAGATCCTTAGGAACGAACATCTTTGTTGTACATTTACCCTGATCTCATTGGCTGCGGGGGGACTAGCCTTAACAAATGTTCATGTCTTAACTTGCCAACTAGGATGTCAGTTACCCAGGGATAGGTAGGTTTTTGAAAAGTAGGCTGACAATTCCCAGGAAGGTCTTGGGAATTTAAAACTTTACTCAACCATAGACTCCTTACGCAAAATGGAAGTTTTATTCCAAATGCCTTCTTGTATACATGAAAGTGTCTTTCTTATGTTGGGGCCCATCCTAAGGCGGATTTTTTTTTTTAGTAGATATTTTCTTTATTTACATTTCAAATGTTATCCCCTTTCCTAGTTTCCCCTCCAAAAATCCCCTATACCACCCCTACCCCTGCTCCCCAACCCACTCACTCCCATTCCTGGTTCTGGCATTCCCCTATATTGTGACATAGAGCATTCATAGGACCAAGGGCCTCTCCTTCCATTGATGACCAACTAGGACATCCTCTGCTAGAAATATAGCTAGAGCCATAAGTTCCACTATATGTTTTCTTTAGGGGTATAGTTCCAAGAAGAAGCTCTGAGAGTACTGGTTAGTTATTTCATATTGATGTTCCTTCTGTGGAGAGTCAGTCCCCTTCAGCTCCCTGGTTATTTCTCTGGCTCCTTCATTGGGGACCTTGTGTACCATCCAATGGATGACTTGAGCATCCACTTCTGTATTTGCCAGGCACTGGTAAAACCTAGAAGAAGACAGCTATATCAGGCTCCTGTCAGCATGCTCTTGTTAGCATCTGCCCACTGTCTGGGCTTGATGGTTGTTTATAGGGTTGATCCCCAAGTGGAGCAGTCTCCGGATGGTCATTCCTTCAGGCTCTGCTCCAAACTTTGTCTCTGTAACTCTTTCCATGGGTATTTTGTTCCCTATTCTAAGGAGGGAAAAAGTATCCATACTTTGGTCTTCCTTCTTTAGAGTTTCATGTCTTTTGCAAAATGTATCTTGGGTAGTCTAAATATCTGGGCTAATAGCCATTTGTCAGTGAGTGCATATCATGTGTGTTCTTTTGTGATTGGGTTACCTCACTCAGGATGATATCCTCCAGAAACATCCATTTGCCTAAGAATTTCATAAGTTGTTTTTAATAGCTGAGTAGTACTCCATTGTATAAATGTACCATATTTTCTGTATCCATTCTTCTCTTGAGGGACATCTGGGTTCTTTCCAGCTTCTGGCTATTATAAATAAGGCTGCTATGAACATAGTTTAGCATGTGTCCTTATTACCAGTTGAAACATCTTCTGGGTATATGTCCAAGAGAGATAGTAGATCTTCTGGTAGTACTATGTCCAATTTTCTGAGGAACTACCAGATTGATTTCAAGAATGATTGTACCAGCTTGTAATTCCACCAGCAGTGGAGGAGTGATACTCTGTCTTCATATCCTCACCAGCATCTGCTGTCATCTGAATTTTTGATCTTAGATATTCTGACTGTTGTGAGGGGGAATCTAAGGGTTGTTTTGATTTGCATTTCTCAGATGATTAAGAATGTTGAAAATTTTTTCAGGTGCTTCAAAGCCATTCAATATTCCTTAGTTGAGAATTCTTTGTTTACCTCTGTACCCCA
>NC_034592.1:27640980-27647411 GCF_900095145.1 Mus pahari
CCCTGTGCCATATCTTCGAGGCTCTTCCCCACTTTCTCCTCTATAAGTTTCAGTGTCTCTGGTTTTATTTGGAGTTCCTTGATCCACTTAGACTTGAGCTTTGTACAAGGAGATAAGAATGGATCAATTCACATTCTTCTACATGATAACCACCAGTTGTGCCAGCACCATTTGTTGAAAATGCTCTTTTTTCCACTGGATAGATTTAGCTCCTTTATCGAAGATGAAGTGACCATAGGTGTGTGAGTTCATTTCTGGGTGAAGAATTCTATTCCATTGATCTACCTGTCTGAACTCTACAAGTGCCATGCAGTTTTTATCACAATTGCTCTGTATTACAGCTTGAGATTCAGGCCTGGTGATTCCACCAGAGGTTCTTTTATCATTGAGATGAATTTGCAAATTGCCCTTTCTAACTAGGTGAAAGATTGAGTTGGAATTTTGATGGGGATTGCATTGAATCTGTAAATGTTTTTGGCAGGATAGCCATTTTTACTATATAAATCCTGCCAATCCATGAGCATGGGAGATATTTCCATCTTCTGAGATCTTCAATTTCTTTCTTCAGAGACTTGAAGTTCTTGTTTCTACTTGGTTGACTTCAGCCTTGTGTTTGATTGTTTCCTGCCCACTACTCCTCTTGGGTGAATTTGCTTCCTTTTGTTCTAGAGTTTTATGTGTGCTGTCAAATTGCTAGTGTATGCTCTCTGTTGTTTCTTTTTGTGTCCCATAAGTTTGGGTATGTTGTGGCTTCATTTTCATTAAACTCTAAAAATCTTTACTTTATTTCTTACTTAACCAATTATCACTGAGTAAAGTATTGTTCAGCTTCCATGTGAATATTGACTTTATATTATTTATGTTGTTATTGAATATCAGCCTTAGTCTGTGGTGATCTGGTAGGATGTGTGGAATAATATCAATATTTTCGTATCTGTTGAGGCCTGTTTTGTGACCAATTATATGGTCAATTTTGGAGAAGGTACCATGAGGTGCTAAAAAGAACATATATCCTTTTGTTTTAGGGTAAAATGTTGTATAGATAACTGTAAAATTCATTTGTTTCATAACTTCTGTTTGTTTCACTGTGTCTTTAGTTTCTGTTTCTAGAATCTGTCTATTGATGAGAGTGGGGTGTTAAAGTTTTCCATTATTACTGTGTGTGTTGCAATGTGTTCTTTTAGCTTTACTAAAGTTTCTTTAATAAATGTGGATGCTCTTGTATTCATAGCATAGATATTGAAAATTGAGAGTTCATATTGGAAGATTTTACCTTTGATGAGTATAAAGTGCCCCTCCTTGTCTTTTTTGATAACTTTCAGTTGGAAGTCAATTTTATTTGATATTAGAATGGCTATTCCAGCTTGTTTCTTTGGAACATTTGCTTGGAAAATTGTTTTCCAGCCTTTTACATTGAAGTAGTGTCTATCTTTGTCTCTGAGGTGGGTTTCCTGTATGCAGCAAAATCTTGGATCCTGTTTATGTAGCCAGTCTGTTAGTCTATGTCTTCTTATTGGGGAAATTGAGTCCGTTGATATTAAGAGATATTAAGGAAAAGTAATTATTACTTCATGTTATTTTTGTTGTTAGAGTTGGGATTCTGTTCTTGCAGCTATCTTTTGGGTTTGTTGAAGGATTACTTTCTTGCTTGTTCTAGGTTGTCATTTCCCTCCTTGTGTTGGTGTTTTCCTTTTTTTATATTTTGAAGGGCTGGATTCATGGAAAGATATTGTGTGAATTTGGTTTTGTCATGGAATACTTTGGTTTCTCCATCTATGGTAATTGAGAGTTTTGCTGGGTATAGTAGCCGGGACTGGCATTTTTCTCCCTTTGGGTCTGTATAACATCTGTCCAGTATCTTCTGGCTTTCATAGTCTGGGGAGAAGTCTGGTGTAATTCTGATAGGTCTGCCTTTATATGTTACTTAACATTTTTCCCTTACTATTGTTTAATATTCTATCCTTATTTAGTGCATTTGTTCTGATTATTATGTGTCTGGTTTAGGTGTTCTCTGGTAGAATTTTTTGGGCTGCTTATTTACACTACCATATCATCTGCAAATGATATTTTAACTTCTTCCCTTCCAATTTGTATCTCTTTGACATCCTTTTGTTGTCTAATTTCTCTGGCTATGACTTCGAGTACTATATTGATTAAGTAGGGAGAGAGTGGCAGACTTGTCTAGTCCCTGATTTTAGTGGAATTGCTTTAAGTTTCTCTCCATTTAGTTTGATGCTGGCTACTGGTTTGATGTATATTGCTTTTACTACGTTTATGTATGGGCCTTGAATTCCTGTTCTTTCCAAGACTTTTTATCAAGAATGGGTGTTGGATTTTGTCAAATGCTTTCTCAGTATCTAATGAAATGATCATGTGGGTTTTTCTTTGAGTTTTTTTATATAATGGATTACATGATGGATTTCCATATATTGAACCACTGCTGCATCCCTGGGATGAAGCCTACTTGAACATGATGGATGATCGTTTTGATGTGTGATTTGGTTGTGAGAATTTTATTGAGTATTTCTTCATCAATATTCATAAGGGAAATTGTTCTGNNGTTCTCTTTCTTTGTTGGATCTTTGAGTGGTTTAGGTATCAGAGTAATTGTGTCTTCATATAACAAATTGGATAGTGTTCCTTCTGTTTCTATTTTGTGGAATAATTTGAAGAGTATTGGTAATAGGTCTTCTTTGAAGATCTGGTAGAACTCTGAACTAAACCTATCTGGTCCTTGGCTTTTTTTGGTTGGGGGACTATTAATTGCTGCTTGTATTTCTTTAGTGTTATGGGACTGTTTAAATAATTTATCTGATCCTAATTTAACATTGGTACCTGGTATCTGTCTAGAAAATTTTCCATTTCATTCAGATTTTCCAGTTTCATTGTACAGAGTCTTTTGTAGTAGGATCTGATGATTTTTTGGATTTCCCCAATTTCTCTTGTAATGTCTCCTTTTTTATTTCTGATTTTGTTGATTTGGATACTGTCTCTTAGCCCTCTGGTTAGTTTAGGTAAGGGTTTGTCTATCTTGTTGATTTTCTCAAAGAACCAACTATTTTTGTTGATTCTTTTGTATAGTTCATTTTGTTTTTACTTGGTTGATTTCAACTCTGAGTTTGATGATTTCCTGCCTTCTACTCCTCTTAGACCTATTTGTTTCTTTTTGCTCTAGAACATTCAGTTGTGTTGTCAAGCTACTATAGTGTATGCTCTTTCCAGTTGATTTTTGGAGGCACTCAGATCTATGAGTTTTCTGCTTAGCACTGTTTTCTTTGTGTCCCATAAACTTAGGTATGTTGTGGCTTCATTTTCATTAAATTCTAAAAAGTACTTTCTTTCTTTCTTTCTTTCTTTCTTTCTTTCTTTCTTTCTTTCTTTCTTTCTTTCTTCACCAAGTTATTGTTGAGTAGAGAGTTTTTCAGTTTCCACATGTATGTGGGCATTCTATTATTTTAGTTGTTTTTGAAGAGCAGCCTTCATCCATTATGACCTGATAGGATGCATAGGATTATTTGAATCTTCTTGTACCTGTTGAGGCCAATTATATAATCAGTTTTGGAGAAGGTACCATAAGGTTCTGAGAAGAAGGTATATTCTTTTGTTTTAGGATAAAATATTCTATAGATATCTGTTAAAACCATTTGGTTCATAACTTTTGTTAGTTTCACTGTGTTTCTACTTAGTTTCTGTTTCCATGATCTGTCCATTGATGAAATTGGTGTGTTGAAGTCTCCCACTATTAATGTGTGAGGTTCAATGTGTGCTTTGATCTTTAGCAAAGATTCTTTTATGAATGTGTGCGCCCTTGCATTTGGAGTATAGATGTTAAGAACTGAGAGTTCATCTTGGAAGGTTTTACCTTTGATGAGTATGAAGTGTCCCTCCTTATCTTTTATGATAGCTTTAGGTTGAAAGTCAATTTTATTTGATATTAGAATGGCCACTCCGGCTTGTTTCTTTGGACCATTTGCATGGAAAAACTGTTTTCCAGCTTTTTATTCTGAGGTAGTGTCTGTTTTTGTCACTGAGGTGGATTTCCTGTATCCAGCAAAATGTTTGGTCCTGTTTACATATCCAGTCTGTTATTCTATGTGTTTTTATTAGGGAATTCAGTCCATTGATATTAAGAGATATTAAAGAAACATAATTGTTTCTTCCTGTCTTTTTTTGTTGTTAGACGGGGAATTATGTTTATGTGGCTATTTTCTTTTTGGTTTGTTAAAAAGTTATTTTCTTGCTTTTTCTAGGGTATAGTTTCCCTTCTTGTGTTGGAGTTTTCCATTTATTATCCTTTGAAGGGCTGGATTTATGGAACTATATTGTGTAAATGTGTTTTAGTCGTGGAATACCTTGATTTCTCCTTCTATTGTAATTGAGAGTTTTGCTGGGTTTAATAGCCTGGGCTGGCATTTGTGTTTTCTTAGGGTCTGTATGACATCTGTCCAGGATCTTCTGGTTTTCATAGTCTCTGGTGAGAAGTCTGGTGTAATTCTGATAGGTATGCCTTTACATGTTACTTGACCTTTTTCCCTTACCACTTTTAATATTCTTTCTTTGATTTGTGTGTTTGGTGTTTTGGCTATTATGTGACAGGAGGAATTTCTTTTCTGGTCCAATCTGTTTGGAGTTCTTTAGGCTTCTTGTGCGTTTATGGGCTTTGCTTTCTTTAAGTTAGGGATATTTTCTTTCATACTTTTGTTGAAGATAATTACTGACCCTTTAAGTTGAAATTTTTCACTTTCTTCTATACCTATTATCCTTTGGTTTGGTCTTTTCATTGTGTCCTCAATTTCCTGGATGTTTTAGGTTAGGAGCTTTTTGCACTTTGCATTTTCTTTGACTGTTGTGTCAATGTTTTCTATGGTATCTTCTGCACCTGAGATCTCTTCTATCTCTTGTATACTGTTGGTAATGCTCGCATCTATATCTTCTGACCTCTTTCTTAGGTTTTCTATCTCCAGAGTTTTCTCCCTTTGTGATATTTTTATTGTTTCTACTTCCATTTTAGATCCTGGATGGTTTTGTTCAATTCCTTCACCTGTTTGGTTGTGTTTTTATGTAATTCTTTAAGGGATTTTTGTGTTGCCTCTTGTACCTGTTTACCTGTGTTTTTGTTTGTTTGTTTGTTTGTTTTTGTATTTCTTTGAGGGAGTTATTTTTGTCCTTCTTAAAGTTCTGTATCATGACTATAAGATATGATTTTAAATTTGAACCTTGCTTTCCCAGTGTGTTGGAGTATCCAGTACTTGCTGCTGTGGGTGAACTGGGTTCTGATAATGCCATGTAGCCTTGGTTTCTGTTGATAAGGTTCTTTTGCTTGCCTTTTGCCATCTGGTTATCTCTGCTGTTAGTTGGTATTGTTGTCTCTGGCTTTAGCTAGTCCCTCCTGTGGGCCTATAAGCCTGTTTCAGCACACCCTGGAGGTCAGCTTTCCCTGACAGGACCTGTGCACAGAGGGCTGCAGTACTAGGCAGGAAGGACCCTGTCCCAGCTGCTCCACCACTCTTGCATCTTGTATACTCATTGCTGGTCCCGCCTTAGACAGTCACCAGAGAGAAAAAAAACAAGAATGTTCCTTAAATCAGTAAATATGTTCATGTTTTTCCATATGTGATTCCAGAAGAAATTGTTTCCTGATTTTTAATTAAATTTTTATTGTGAGAAATATTTCTGAAGACTGTATTTCTTTGTAAAGATTAACAAACTTAAAAATTTTGATTTAACATATGAATTTTAACTATTCAAGCACTATGGAAAAGACGTTGTTAGGAGTAAGTTGGAAAAATCATAATTTTGAAATTTCTGAGTAATCCTTGGGGAAGCAAGACTGCAATTTGAAAGCACAAAGAAACTTATTTATTTTCATTGTAAGTTAATATTTTAAAATGTATCATTAGTACTGAATGAATTTTTTTTTCTTAATCTAAAAATGATCCAGCTGGGGATACCCTATTGCTGTGATCCCATTGGCATGACAGTCAGGATGATAAAAGATAGAGGCAAAACCTTAGTCTAAAAGAGCAGGGGAAATGTTTAAGTAGTGACCTTTATATTCAGGCTTTAGATTAAGGCTGTCATTGATATTCAGACTCATTCTTCAGAGCCACTCTATCTGTATGGCTTTTTTCTAAATTTCTCTATATTCATGTTTTGGACACATTTCTGTCCTCAGTTGTTAACAGACTTGTAGAATGACATGTGTTTTATTCTTCCTTTATGTTGCATATTCATGCATATACATAGAAGACATAGAAGACATGGACGGGGCAGGGACAGGACAGAACAAGAGGTAGGCAGAAAAAGAAAGAGAAACTGTAAGACCCCGAAAGGAGGAACTCCCTCTGGTCCGGAACTCTCTTGGGTCCCCAGAAAATTCTCAAAATACACCTTTTACACCTTGCTGTAAATCACATGAGGTACTTTATTTA
>NC_034592.1:27647814-27649277 GCF_900095145.1 Mus pahari
AGAACAAAGGCTCTTTACTAGCCACATTCCTAATGATCTAGGGAACAAGTTTTGAGGAAGTGTTAGAATTTAGGGCTCTACAAAACCAATGAAAAGAAAGAAGGGAAGAGAGAGATAGAACAATGACAGTCAAAATGTGATTAAAAAAATGTTCATTTGAAGAAAAAACACAAGGTTAATTTATTATTATTATTATCATTATTATTATTATTTAGCTAGTTAGTTTCTTGCTGGAGATCATGATGTACATTTTTCTCTAATTTTCTTTCTATTACTTAATACCATGAATGTTATGATGGTGCATACATATATAATCCTATAATATAGAAATCCAAGGAAGAAATAAAAAATATTCTACACCACAACTTTTACCGAAGGAGAATGAATGTGCCTGCATCTCTTATTGACATGGCTTTTACTCTTCCTAACTTTGCATCTAGAAGAAAAGCAGTATCATGTTATACTAGTCACTCCTTTCACTATAGTAACAGTATCTGTTTACACATTACATATCTCATCATTATCTTGAAATAGGAACTGAATAAACTGACCTGGTATCAGCATGTATAACTTTTCTATTTCTATCTATCCATCTGTCATTAGACACACACACACACACACACACACACATTCAGAGAGGGGGGGGCTTTATAGAATGAAGACAATATATAGGAGGGGGACCATATATATTTCAAATTTGTAGCATGTTGAGGGATATCTTGAATGTGAATTTCATGTATGGGATGGCATTAAGGATGCCATTGTATTATTTTCTATGATGTTATGTCTTAAAAAACAAATTACATAAGGAATACTTGCAAAAACATGTTCACAGGTATGGCTTGAATATGTTTCCAGAAAGACTTTGGAGATTGTAACACTCAATGCCACTAAATCTGGAGTAAAAACATAATTGAGGCTGCATATTTTCTCTTCTTTCATCTGCTCTTTTGCCTCACAATGCTTCTATCTTTACCAGATGACATATCTTTGTGGGGATTTTCTTTTTAATGTGCTTTGGTACGAGTCCAACACAACACCACCATCTGTGAGATTTATACACATTAATAATTTAGGAGTTATAGTAAGTAAAAAATCTTACTTTGAGAAAGTGAGAATGACCTATTCCTGATGTGGAGGATATTAAGTTTCATATTCCAACAAACATTTATGGAATATTAAGTTTCTAGCACTTATTTCAGGGGTTGAACGGAAGCCATATCTTGGATAAAGTATCTTCCATTGGTCAAATTTTATTCACTGTATGAGTTAATATATACTATTTTTGTAATATTAAAATGATACATTTAAAAAATATTTATAGCAAAGCTATATGGAGTAAATAGAAGCTGGAAAGAAACCAGATATCCCTCAATAGAGGAATGGATACAGAAACTGAGGTACATTTACACAATGGAGTACTACTCAGCTATTAAAAACAATGAATTTATGAAATTCTTGGG
>NC_034592.1:27649897-27657318 GCF_900095145.1 Mus pahari
TAATTGACCATCATTGGAAGAGAGGCCCCTTGGTCTTGCAAACTTTGTATGACCCAGCACAGGGGAAGGCCAGGGCCAAGAAGTGGGAGTGTGGGGGAAGGGGAGCAGGGCTGGGGGGAGGGTATGGAACTTTCGGGATAGCATTTGAAATGTAAATAAAGAAAATATCTAATAAAAAAAATCTCAAAAAAAAATTTAAAAAAAGAAAATCTTGACTGTATTCCATAATATATTCAAAATGCTAAATATCTGTTCTGTATTCAGAATATTTGTAGTCTTAGCTTCATATACTTGCTTTTCTAGTAAATGTTGAGAAGTGCAGAACTCTTTGCTTTCACACAATAGGAGGATCCATGTTTTAAATTGAAGAGCTTTCTGGTAGGCATTATGGACAGAGTGATAATTTTTTCATACCTAAGGGATCTGCATCATTACATGGGATGTTAAAATCTATGGCTTATAATTGCATTTATTTTTTGTCTTTGTTTGCTAACAGATATAGATTGTTGTTCATGTTATGACTTCTCTTCCAGTTAGAACAGCTCACTCACATATTGACATTAGAGAACAGAAGCAGGACACACAGGTAGATTTATGTTTTTATGCTGACTCCAGTGAACATTTGCTTGATTGTTTCAATGTAATCATAATTGGGAGTCTACTCTGAATAATGTGACAGAAAACTTTTTCCACTGATCCAATTTGATCATTTTTAAATTTTTCTTTATTTTCAATTTATTTTTTACACTCCATATTCCATTCCCCAACCCCCATATCCACCCTCCAGCTGCTCCACACCCCACACCTCCTCCCCACCCTACCCAATATCCATGTGGATGCCCCCAACCCCCACCTCACCTAACCTCTAAACTCCCTAGAGCCTGCAGTCTCTTGAGGATTAGGTCCATCATCTCTGAATGAACGAAGACTGGGAAGTCCTGTACTGTATGTGTGTTGGGGGCCTCCTATCAGTTGGTGTATGCTGTCTGTTTGGTGGTCCAGTGTTTGAGAGATCTCGAGGGTCCAGATTAACTGAGACTGCTGGTCCTCAAGGATCGCCTTTCTCCTCAGCTTCTTTCAGCCTTCCCTAATTCAACAACAGGGGTCAGTTGCTCTGTGCATTGGTTGGGTGCAACCTCTTTCATCTTTGCATGAATGGGAATTCCTTTTTTCCAGCACCAGATTTTAATATGCAAACTGGTGTTTGGAATGTGTTTTTCCACTGCCATAGCATTTTCTCTTATTTTCTGAAGTATGCAAATAAGTAAGTATAGTTATGACAATGAGATTGCTTCCATTCACTACAATGACTTTGGACAACTCCCCACACAAGAAATACAGAAAACATCTACTTTGTCAATGTACTGTGAATGCTGAAAGGAAAATATATGAAAACACTTTATAAAATATTAGCTGACCTACATACAATTTTATATTTAAAATTTTATAAGTAAATGATACAGTTACAGAGACCTTTGCGTATTTATCTTAGAACACAGATAGCATATGCAAAGGTAACTATTGCCTGTGGTCATGAAACTAAACAAGAATTTTGTGTCTGGTTTCTTTGTTTATCCAGAGCCACACATAAACCTGGGGTGCCTGAGAGACATGGGAAAAATAAAACTTTATTTGTGTAAGTCAAAATTGAATCCTTAATGAAATATTAACTAGTTGTTATTCAATGGGAGCATCATAACAAGGACTTGAACAAGTCTAACATTTTTAATATTAATATAGTTGAGAAATAAATATATTCCAGAAATACAGTAGCAAAACTACTCTGAGTGTACCTACGAAATGATCAAACCAGTTTCAAAATGAAAATCTAGGTTTTTGTTTTCAAAGTTGGTGGCCCTTCTTGTAATGGTTGGATTTATGTCAACTTAACACAATCTAGAGTCATCATAAAGGAAGTAGCCTCAATTGAGAAAATATTTCTATACTATCCTTGCTGTCAGGCTCTTTCTTAATAAGTAATATACAGTGGCGGGCTCAGTCCACAGATGATCATGCCATCACTAGACTGGTAGTCCTGGGTTTTATAAGAAAGCAGGCTGAGCAAGCCATATAAAGCCAGTCAGTATGCAACCCTCCTCAATGGCTCCTGAATCAACTCCCAATTTCAGGTTCTTGTCCTAACTTTCTTTGGTGATGAGCAGTGATGTGAAAGTATAAAATAAATAAAACTTGTCCTCCTCAATTTGATTTTTGTTCTGATGTTTTGTTTAGCAATAAAAATCCTAAGACACCACTTAAGCTAAATATCAAGTAAAACCTGATGTGGAATTTATGATACACAACCTAATTGCTCCATTATTCAGCATCTAGCATTCAGATGGCCCTTGTGCATCCTGGTGCATACTCTCTGTTCTCCTTATGTCAGCCCTTCTATTCCCCAGTGTTGTCTGGAACTAAATATCTGGCAAGGTGAGCGTAAATATTTCAAACTATGGCACAGAATTTTCTGGGGAACTTCTCTGATATGGTATGATAGAAACATGAAGGAATTTATAATCCATAGGTCATAGAAGTCCCATCTCATCAATATTAACCATTTAAGAAGTAAAATGTATCCATCTGAGTTCTGTGTCTTAAGAGTGTGATGGCTTCAGGAATACAGGCTGCCTACTCTCAATTCTGTAGAGGTGTCTGAGGGCTATATCAGTAATCAACATTGTTTGGGGAAACAAAGGAAAACAAAACACTAAGTCAGCTTCCTATTTATGTAACAATTTATTTGAGGTAATCAACCTATAAAACATTAGTTTTTTAAAACAGATTTCAGCAGATTTTATTCAATGATAAATTAGCCCATATCTTCAGACCTGTGGCAAAGTAACCTTACTTACAAGGGTATGTAACCAGGCCAACTTACTTACTTCATTCCCAAGTGAGAAGACAGGATCCTACAATATTCTCAAGTATATATTATAATTTCTTAAAGACTTCCATCTCCTACAAGCTTAAAGACCTCTAAATAAATCTTAAGTCTGGTAAGTCAGAAAGACATACACCTTTCAGGTATAATCATTCCCACTATAGCAGTAGTGATGCTCAAACAACTGAAATCATATGAACTTAATTTTTCCACATAATCAGTAAAGGCACACAAGTAGGAATGAATGGCAATTTCGAAAGTACATAGGAACTTTGAAAGTTCAGTACACTACTGGAATAAGTAAGGAAGTGAAACTAGATTAGTGCAAATTTAGAGCAATAATGTCTTGGGAATGGAGTTATGCTAAACATAACCTTTCCTCAAATTTTATTCAAAGGAGCTGAAAATACTCTTTTCACACATAATTTCACCATGCAGTTACTTCAGTGGGAAGAAGGTGACAAAGGCAACCTGGCCAAACAATGGGGTCTTTTTAAGTTGTCTTTCTTTTATTAAAACTCACAGTCTAGCAGATATATTAGACTAAACATATTGCTAAATTACTGATGAGAAAATTTACAATATCCATGAAGGTTAGAAATACAAGGATGAATTCTGCAACTTCTGAAACGGAACAAACATATCCAGATCAGAAAGCCTTTGTTTGCATACAATCGTTTCTACAAGGACATTATAGACATACATAGGACATACATAGTTCACAATAGGCTTCTCAGTGAACTTCTCTTCACTCTGTGTGATTCACTTTTAACACTATTTTCAAAATGAAGAATCTCCTACTTTCAGTTGTTTGTAGCTGATGTTTTTATAACAAACTATTAATTTTCAGCCTTTAAATGTCTTAAATGTCTTTGTCTGCAAATTAGTTTTTTAAAAAAAACCTATTTAAACCATTTTTCTGGGGCCTGGAGGCAGAGCTTAGCAACTACGTACTTACTGTTTTTGGGGGGGAGTAGGTGAATTTAGTTTCCATCATCTAATTTGAGCATATCACATCTACCAATAACTCTATCCCTAGGTATCTATACCCTCTTCTGACCTTTATGTAAACTTGCACACAATGTGTAGCATATTCATATGTATGCAAACACAAACCCACATAATAGGCACACACACACACACACACACATACACACTCAAATTAGTAATCTTAAAACACAAATATCTGTCGACTACAAAATCATATTTATTTTATTAAAATAGCAGTTATACCTGATACTTGTATTATACATGACATGTTGAATTTTCAGCAATTATTAAATTTGTACTTTCCAAGGAATACTTATTTCATTGTTCCCCACACTAGACAATAAAAGAAATACATTTCTGATTAACTGAACAAGTATTGTGTTCTGTTTTTGTTGTTGCTGGTGTTGTTGTTTTTTGTTTTTGTTTGTTTGTTTGTTTTTTGATTTACCGAGACAGGGTTTCTCTGTGTAGCCCTGGCTGTCCTGGAACTTACTCTGTAGACCAGGCTGACCTTGAACTCAGAAATTTGTCTGCCTCTGCCTCCCAAGTGCTGGGATTAAAGGTGTGCACCACCACACCTGTCTGTGTCCTGTTTTCTTTGTACCAATACCAATGTAAGTCTTAGAGATTTAAATAGTTTAAGGAAAAGGTATTGTTTTAGGTTGATGAAAAGGCTCAGTGGTTAGGAACACTGACTGCTGTTCTAGAGATCCTGAGTTTGATTCAGAGTAATCACATGTGCACTCATGACCATCTATAAAGGGAGCTGAAAGTGTTGCTTCTTATTGCTGATTGGACTCCTACATCTCTTGACATGAGAAAAATGATTTACAGAATAGAGAGGTCCACTTCTTTATTCTCACGCATGGCTCTTCTAAAACTACCATCATTTGAAGGTAAGTATTCTTTGGAATATAAGGGATCTATACTAGTGAATATACATTGCAGGACTTTCCCTGACCAATTACATTAGGGCAGTGGGAGGCCTGTGATTGGACAGGCAAAAGGGACACAGCACTAAGATTGCAGAGACAGGGAGCATCTTGGGATAGTGGGGAGAAAGGAAGATAGCAGTAAATATGAATCAGCATGGCTACAGGTTGTTATGATACCATAAATGTTAGAATATTGGGATAATTAGTCTAATCTAGGTTGACAGGCTTTTGCCATTATCATTTGGTTCTGAAATTATTGTATTGGCATCATGCATACTGAGAATTTATTGATATATAAATCTGATTGGTTAACTATAAGCATTGAGTCTTGTTTTTACTGAATTACTGGATATTGGGTTATCAAACCAGAATGATGGTGGATCTATGTGATTAGTGGAATGTGGGACAGAACTGGCGGGACCCTGAAGGGACATAGTGTTGTAGCCAGTCAGTGCTAGTACCAGAGCAGGAACTTGGTCCTGCTTGGCTGAAGAGTTGGGAGGTTGAGAGAAGCAGGAGAGCAGAGAGTTGACGGGTTCATTTTTTAAATATTTCCTGCAACAAGAATGAAATTTTTATATGATTATATTTGAGAATGGTGGTTTAGAAATAACTGAATTAAAATGGGATATTTGAAATGTAAATAAAGAAAATATCCAATAAAAAATAAAATAAAATAAAAATCTAGCACAGTGCAAAACAAAGAATTCTCAACTGAGGAAACTCGAATGGCCAAGAAGCACCCAGAGAAATGTTGAACATCCTTAGTCATCAGGGAAGTACAAATTAAAATGATCCTGAGATTCCACCTTATACAATTAAAGGGCTAATATCAAAAACTCAGGCAACAACAGATGCTGGAAAGGATGTGAAGAAAGAGGAACATTCCTCCTTTGCTGGTTTGCTTAAAAGCTGGTACAACCACTTTGGAAATCAATCTGGCATTTCCTCAGAAAATTGGAAATAGTTCTACCTGAAGACCCAGAAATGTCACTACTAGGCATACACCTAAAAGGTGTTCCAACATATAACAAGAACATGTGCTCCACTATGTTCATAGCAGACTTATTTGTAATATTCAGAGGCTAGAAACAACCCAGATATCCCTAACTGGAAGAATTGACACACAAAAAAATATAGTACATTTAAACAATGGAATACTACTCAGATATATGGCAACTTCCCAAATTTTACAGGTAAATGGAACTAGAAAATATCATGATTGAGGTAATCCAGAATGATTAATCAATGGGGTAGATATTGAAATGCAGGATCAAACATGGCACAGAGACTGAAGAAGAGGCCATGCAGATAGTGCCTTGTTAGCCATCCCATCCACAGACACCAAACCCTGACAATATTGCTAATGACACTCAGGAGCCTGTTTTAGCTGTCCACTGAGAAGATCTGCCAGTATGTGACTATGATATATGCAGATACTTACAGCCAGCTATTGGACTGAGCCCAATGGAAGAGTTAGGGGAAGAACTAAAGGAGTTGAAGGGAATTGCAACCCCATTGGAGAAACAATAGTATCAACTATTCAGAGCTCCCAGAGACTAAACCACCAACCAAAGAGTATACATAAGCCATTCCATGGTTCCCACTACATATGTATCAGAGGACTGCCTTATATGGCATCACTGGGAGGGGAGGCCCTTGGTCTTGTTGCTGCAGCAAAGGGGTATGGTAGAGTGGTGAGGGAGAAATGGGTGGGTGGGTGGGTAGGTGAGCATCCTCCAAGAGGCAAGGGGGAGGGTGGAAGGGGAAAGTGGGTTGCAGAGGGAAGACCAGGAAGGGGACAACATTTGAAATGTAAATAAAATAATTAACTAAACAAATAATATGGACACAGATCCTAGCAAATAATCCTACAAGAAGAAATAAAACAATTAAGAATTTTTTTAAAAAAGAGTACTGGTTTAGGAAAGAAGTAGTGTTCTCTGCTTGAGAAAGTAAACTCTGGGATTTATTAATGCTATTGTTTTAAATGAGTATTGACTGTCGAATTAGATATATTAGACATTTTATTGGGTTTAATTATCCTCATCTATTTATTTATTCATTATAAAAGTGTACATTTTAATAAGCAATATGAGATGGAGAAACACCTTAAATCTCATCTTCAGAAAATTTTGCCAAATTCTGAACTGATAGCTCTGATTATTTACTGGTAAGTAAATCCTTACAACAGATTTGGATAATTATTTACATTTTGGCTTATAGAAGCTCACACAACAATATCTAAACCTTTAATGTGCTTCTGTTCTTTACTATTCAATTATAAATAACTACATTAGGCATTTGAATTGAATATTGCTGATATTAAAACATTGTGTTTTGTCTGTGTGTATGTGTGTGTGTGTGTGTATGCACACATGTGAGAGAGAGAGAGAGAGAGAGAGAGAGAGAGAAAGAGAGAGAGAGAGAGAGAGTTTTTAAATTCAAGATGTTACATAACAGTGATCTGTCATAAGCCTTGGAAGTCACTTCACTGTTCTACTGATTTCTATCACTGATTTCTTCTTCTTCTTCTTCTTCTTCTTCTTCTTCTTCTTCTTCTTCTTCTTCTTCTTCTTCTTCTTCTTCTTCTTCTTCTTCTTCTTCTTCTTCTT
>NC_034592.1:27657668-27729332 GCF_900095145.1 Mus pahari
TCCTCCTCCTCCCCTCCCCCTCCTCCTCCTCCTCCTCTTCCTCCATTTTCTTGTACTTAAAGTTCTTACAGCTAACTAGCGTCTAACCTTTATTTATGTTTCTTAGGATGCTCAGCTTGTAAGCAGTTCCACTCTGTTAAATTAAGTGAACCTTCAAATACAAGTATTTGTTTATTCCTTAATGGTATTAAATTTCTAAGAGAATGCTAAAATGGGTATTACTGAGACAGTTACAACTGTGGCTTAAGTCTCACTGAATTTGTAACCTCATACATTCTCTATTTTTTAAATTCAACTCACTATTTTGTTCTTTTGACCTTTTATTTGCAAAATACACTAATGTGAACCTCAATATTAAGAGTTCACTTGAGAATACATTTTCTCATTTTTCTCATATTTAATAGTTCATTATTAATTGAATTCATTGTTCAAATGAATTTCTATTTAAAATTGTTGCTGAAAATGAACTGTAGTTTCCTACTTTTTAAATACATCAAATCATTTTTCAGTTTTATACTCTTTCATCAATGAGCTTGAAAAGTGAGCATGAAAATTTCTGTTTACTTTTTTCATGTAATTTATAATATTAGCTGTGAGCCCAAGATACACTAATTATACAAACTATGGTGCCTGAAGGGTCACTACTTTTTACCAGACTCTCTTATTAAAAGTAATGGTTTTGAAAATAAGTGTTTGGGGGTATGTTCTTTCATTGTTCCATTTGGAATACATTTGGGCTAATATTTTACTAAAAGTAAGAACAAAGTTCACATCTACTATAAAATAAATCCTGAATGACATTTTCAGAGAACAGAATAATTTTGAAAAATTTTGCTCATTTGACTACTATTTCAACTTTATTTTTTGAGAAAAAAGTCCATCAGATGTCTTTCTAAACAGGTGAAAATATCAGAAAAAAATGCCATTTTAGGCAATTGCCTAAGTTATAATGATGTGTTCTTACTGTGAACTCTACATTGAAAAGAACTTCTTTTTCTTCAGAACTGAAGTTAAATAATCATTGACAGAAAATTTCAACTTCACATTTCTTATTTTTTTGTGAAGACATTTTACATGTCTTTCCTAGCAATGATTTAAAGCAATTATGTGAGGATTCTAACTGAACATATGAATCAATATTTTTTTGTTTGTTTGTTTCAAGACAGGGTTTTTCTGTGTAGCTTTGACTGTCCTGGAATTAACTCTGTAGACCAGGCTGGCCTCGAACTCTTAAATCTGACTGTCTCTGACTCCCAAGTGCTGAGATTAAAGGCTTGCACCACCACTGCCTGGCTGAATCAATATTTAATATATAATCAATATTTAATATATGTTATAAAATAAGTATTTTGGTCTAACTGTATTAGCCATACAGTACCAATCCTCTTTACAATTATTTCCTAAACTTAACTAGAGATTGCCATAGAGATTGAGTTCTAATTTTACCATGATGCTGATGATAAGTGACATTTTGTAATAGTGAAAATCAATGTTTTTATTTAACCAAGGTAAACTAAACCACTTCACAAAAAGTGTAGACATGTCTGAGTTCTGTAGGAAGTCCATAGGGACCATGGGACACTTGTCTTTCTTGGTCTGGGTTATTTCATTCAATATAATCCTTTCTAGTTCTACCCAGTTACCTACAAATTTGATGATTTCATTTTATTTTAGAACTGAATAGTGTCTCATGGTCAACTTTAATTATGCATTCATAAGTTTAAGGCTGTTTCCATTCCTTCTGTACTATAAGTAAACCAAGAAATGTGGCCAAGCAAGGATCTATGGAGTACGATGCCCAGACCTTTGAGTATATGCCAAAAAAAAAAAAAAGAAAAAGATATAGCTGGGTCATGTGTTTGAATTTCAGCTTTCTCAGAATGGTCCGCACGGAATTCCAGAGTTTTCATGTGAGTTCACAATCAAATAACAGAGAATAAGGATTCTCCTTAAGTGTCCTCCAGTATCTGTTGTCATTTGCTTCTTCATCTTATTCTTATGGGGATAAGATAAAATCTCAAACATATTTTGATTTGCATTTTCCTAACTGCTAAGGATGATAAATGCTTTATGAGATTATTTTTTGGCAAGTTTTTTTTTTCTTTAGAGACCTCTCTTTTCAGGTGTCAGGCCCATTTTTGGAATGATTCATTCACTTTGTTGATTCTTAACTTTTGAGTACTATATGTCTTCTGAATATTAAGATTTTTATCAGATATAGAGGTTCATCTGGTATATTTTAAAGAAACAGGATATTAAGGACTAGCCTAATCTGTCTTGGCAGAACCAAGCTGTCTTAACCTGAAATTGTGTCCTTTCTTTGGACAGTATTGTGTCTGTAGATCACATGAGGTAATACTTGCCTAGTGTCTATCTCACCACAACTCAGTAACTCATAGATGCTCAATTTCTTCTTTGATCCAAGATAGGGAAAGCTGTCAGGAGCAGAGTAGTTTCAACAACAAGTGAATTAAGAACATTAAATGTCACATTCTGTGGATTTCTGACGTTTTTGAAAACCAACTATCTATGTAAAATAATCTGGATAGTTGTCAATTAACTACTCTCAGCTATTTCTAATTAAAATCTTGAAAATACCCTAACAACAATTTCAGGGCCATGAATTTGCTATTTGTCCCTAAACTCACAGGCTTAAACATCTCACATCAGATTAAAATAACAGTTATAGAAGGACTGGGTCTAATCCTTGCACTTACAAAATGTTGTATCAATACAAGAAATTTATACTAATGAAACCCTTAATTTCACATCAGAATAAATTCTGTACCATTTAAGAAATTATGACCTCAGCTTAGTAACAATTAAAGAGATTTCTACCAAATGAGATTGTGGCTATGCAATCAATTCTAGATATTCCAAAAGGACCATTTCTATATTCCCTATAAAGACAACCTATTAATAACCCTCTAATAATCCAACCCCAAAGCCCAGGATACTGGATGATGACTCTTCACAACTTTTTCAAGCTGAATATGGTCACTGAAATATTATGAACGTGGTGGGGAGAAGGGTAGGGAAAGTAGGATTGATTAGTCTCTGTTGTCTATGTCTTGGCTGAATCCAGCTGAAGTCCAGGACATCAGGAGTTCAAGGAGGTCAGTTCAGCATGTCTGACGAGGAAATTCACCAAGGCTGTATATTCTATAATATATAAGTCTCAAAACAAAACTTTAGTATCATCATGATATATTTTTTGTATGAATCTCTGGAATCTAGTCCTCTGAAGCTCTCCCTTTTTCATATGTGCTCCATATAACTCTCAAAGGTATAAATACCTTAATCACCTTTTCCCAAAACACAAAGACAAAAGCTTTTCCCCAAATCAGCATATGCTTCAGGCAGTATTAAAAAACTCCTTATTTAGATTTCTCTCCCTGAGGAATAATATAGCCACAAGACTCAAAAATCACACCCATTTTGAAAATCATAACAATCTAGGACAAATGAAGTAAACCAAGATTCTATATGTGTCTATACTTAGACCTTTTCTATATTGCCAAGCAGGATAAAGCATTCAAGATTCCCACGGAGCCCATGTTAGCCAGAATATGAGCATCCTGTGGTTGGTTAAACAATCTATATCAACTTTCTGCTTGGCTCTCTGCCCAGAGCCACAGTCATATTTTATTAATACCTGTATAATATCTGTCTGTTGATTTCTCTACCTGGAGTCACAGACATTTATAATTAATACCTGTTCAAGGCAGGCAATGATTAACACTGCACTCTCTACTCTGGAGTCAGTGACTAATATTCCTATCTAGTCCAGAACCATAGGCAAAATTTCCCATGTGATTCGAACAGAATCTGAATATAAATCTATCCTAAAAGCAAATAATCCTAATTTTAAATTCACAATTTAATACCTCTGCCCAAGAGGTAGGCAACTTCCATTCTTCTTCTAACTCAGAGCAGCCTGTAATTTTCCACAGCAGTGGACCTCAGTGCTGCTAGCAGGTTCCTTGTTTCAGTGCCCCTGCTTGAGACATGTGACTCATTTTTAGTGCTACCCAGTTAGTCACTTAACAAAATAAAATAAAAATACTAAAATAAAACTCTCTCAGGCTAAAAAATTTAAATTTCTAGGAAATTCTTGTCCAAATGTTGGTTTGCCATCGTTTGCTGGAAATATTAGAAAAATAAACCTGGTAGGTCTCCATGTTCCTGCTTCTCTCAACTGGGCCAACTCTCCAGCCCCACAGTGCCATGTTACCACTCTGGTACCAGCAACAGCAGGTCACAACACTATGTCCTGGTGGGGTCCTGTCAGCTCTGTCCCACATTCCAATAACCAAATAGATATGCCATCCTCCCTGTTTGATAACACAATACCCAGTAATCCAGTGAAAACAAGGCTCAATGCTTATAGTTAACCAAACAGATTTATATATTAATAAAATCTCAATATACAAGATGCCAATACAATAATTTCAGAACCAATTGATAATGATAAAAGCTGCCCAAGTAGATTAGACAAATTACCCCAATATTCTAACCTTTATGATATCATAACAACCTGTGGCTGGTTATAACCACGCTGATTAATGTCTGCCACCACCGTCCCTGCTACCCCGAGATGAGATGCTCCCTGTCTCTGCGATTCTTAGCTCCACCTCTCTTTTCTCTATCCAATCACAGGCCTCCCACTGCTCTAATGTAATTGGATAGGGAAAAATCCTGCAACACATTCTTCCACTGGCATAAAAGGCTAAAGGAATCACAGAAAAGGAAGCAATCAATCATAATGGAGGAGAGGAATGCAGAATAGAAGAGAAGCACTGGATAGGATAAATAACAGTAAAAGCTATTCAAACACATACATATACGTACACACAAGCAAACACACAAACATAGAGCTAGAACGAGACAGAGACAAAGAGAAACATAGAGAAACCTACTACTGTACTGATTTCCTAAATGATATCTACACCTACACAGAAAGAATCAAATGAGTTTCCTAGAACTGGGTAAAAGTATCCTTTTAAAATAACAGAATCTCAATGATGGCTGAATAGGCCATCTTCTGCTACCTATGCAGCTAGAGACACGAGCTCTGGGGTACTGATTAGTTCATATTGTTGTTCCTCATATAGGGTTGCAGATCCCTTCAGCTCCTTGGGTATTTTCTCTAGCTCCTCCATTGGGGGCCCTGTGTTCCATCCAATAGATGACTGTGAACATCCACTTCTGTATTTGCCAGGCACTCACACAGCCTCACAAGAAGCCGCTATATCATGGTCCCTTCAGCAAAACCTTGGTCTTGCAAACTTTATATGACTCAGTACAGGGGAATGCCAGGGCCAAGAAGTGGGAGTGGGTAGGTAGAGGAGCAGGGTGGGGGGAGGGTATAGGGAACTTTCGGGATAGCATTTGAAATATAAATAAAGAAAATATCTAATAAAAAAAAAAAGAGAAGAAAAGAAACTACACCCCCTCCCCCAAAAAAACTTAAAGTAGCAGCATGAGACAGCAGTAGAACTGAAGGGGTTTGTAGCCCCTCCTAGGGAGGAAGAACAACAATATGAATTAACAAGTACCCCAACAGCTCCCAGGGATAAACCACCAGTTAAAGGAAACACATGGAGGGACTCATGGCTCTAGCTGCATATGTAGCAAAGGATGGCCTAGTCAGCCATTATAGGAAGAAATGCCCTTGGTCCTGGGAAGGTTCTATGCCCCAGTATAGGGGAATGCCAGAGCCAGGAAGCAGGAGTGGGTGAGTTTGGGAGCAGGGGGAGGAGGGAGGAGATAGGGGATTTTTGGAGGGGAAACTAGGAAAGGGAATAATGTTTGAAATGTAACTAAAGAAAATATCTAATTTTAAAAAAAGGAAAAGGTAAAATAAATAAATAAATAAATAAATAAATAAAATAAAATAAAATAAAATAAAATAAAATACCAGAATCTAACTGGGTGTGGTGGCACATGCCTTTAATCCCAACACTTGGGAGGCAGAGACAGGTGAATTTCTGAGCTTGAGGCCAGCCTAGTCTGCAGAATGAGTTCCAGGAGAGCCAGGGCTACACAGAGAAACCCTGTCTCGAAAAAGCCAGAATAAATAAATACATACATATATACATACATACATACATAAAAAATAAAATAAAATACCAGAATCTATAATAATAAATATAATAATAATAAATAATAATAGTGATAAGAATAATAACAATGATGATGATGGTGATAATGATGATGATGGTACTATGCAAGAAATAGGTTACTTCCTTCCATTGGGGTTGTTGGGTATTGAGGTTTAACAGAAAACCAAATGTTACAGGCTCTTTAGTGATTGTTCTATTACTCTGAAGAGACCTCTTGACCACAGCAACTCTGAGAATGCATTAGTAATTGCTTAGAGTTTTAGAGATTTGGTCCATTGTCTTCATGATGGGAACTTTGTGGCATAACTAACAGATATGGTGATGGAAAAATCTCTAAGACTTTCACATTCAGATCCATGCGCTGCATGAAGACAGACACAGTGTGGCTGGACTGTGCTTTTGACACTTCAAAGCCCTCCCTCAGTGACATGCTTATGCCAAATAAGGCCACACTTATTCCAACAAGGCCATACATCCTAATCTCTCTCAAGTAGTACTACTTCCTGATGGCCACACATTCAGATATATGAGCTATGGGAGCAGTTCTTGCTTAAGCTATCACACAGGTTATTACCAATGCTCTTGACTACCCTTCAGAACTTGATAGTTAAGATACCATTCCAGAAATGTATGCTTGAGTCAAAGAACATGGAGAAATTAAGCTAGTACTGACATGGAAGCTTTATCCCTATTGGCTCTTCTACTGCAGAAAGTTTGTATTTCTATACAAATTATCAGAGGAGAAAAGTAATTACTAGACATACCTGGCTATCAACATTGATAGATACGATAATGATAAGGCTGATAAGGCATGCCATTGGAATATTGGCACAAACGTGAGAGTAGCCAAACATTTTCTGTTTGGATGTAAGGGCCACTTGACAGAATTAAATTCATACCTGACCAAGATTCTATTGGACAGAATGTCATATATCCTAAGGGAGCACCTACTGTACTGTTATTATTATTATTAATAATAATAATAATAATTATTATTATTATTATAAATCAATGTAGTATTAAACCAAAACTTATTGACTTATAATTATACCTGTGATTAAGGCATCTCTTCAACTTTATTTAAAAAAACCCTGCTGTTTTCATAGACAATAACAAACAGCCACAACTGGCTAAAGAAAATAGAATAAGAGACTGAAAAACTCTTCACCATAAACTAAACACATATCGTACCCTTGCCTTCAAAGCCTAAGGAATCACAGTGGAAAATGGATGAAAAGGTTTTAAAGCCAGATGTGGTAAATGATTATAAATATTGTCTTCTCAACACAGCATTGAAGATATGAATATGAACTTAAAGTCATTATAAAACTATACTCAGGATCTCTGTAAGCTTAGTACATGTGTGAAATGGGGACTGTGGCACGAAATTCTATTCCAACTTTAAAAAATACTGGCAATTCTTAACTTCCGGGAGATTTGTTTTCACTAAAATTGTAGCCCTTGATAAGTCAGCCATACTTCAGTAGAAGGCAACATATCCAACTCTATTTAAAGATCACAAATTGACCTTGACTGGAAGAAAACAAAGATAAAAATTTGTGTGGGGAAGGAATATATGTATATATCTAAGAAAATTATGTGGAGGAAGTTATATATATGGTGAAAATATTATCAGATAACTAACAAAATGCTGACTTGGAATTGTTATTTACAATGTAATGTTTTCATGTTTTCATATAATATATCAAAAGGGACAATGATTAAGATAAGTACCTTTGGTAATGCCAAATATAATGCAACAGAATCCACCATTCAATAAACTTTTATCAATATGTCTTCTCTCTCCAACACAAAGAAAAATCATCAGATGATAACTAGAGTTAAAGCAGAACAGCTACAAAATATTACTACACATTTCATGAGTCTATGATGGTTCATTGAATATAAAACACAACTGATAAGTTAGTTTTGGTTTTCCTATTTGATTGAACATGCATTGAGATCAAATACTTTTTCAATTGGCTCCATAATAAAGCCAGCATTGGAACTAAACTGCAAAATTGAGTTTGCATTTATAAATAAGTTTCACATACAGAGAGATCTATATGTTTATTTGAATATATGTTATTACGTATATTTACTTACTATTGTAAAAAAAAATGTGTGCACATAAAAATGCAGAAAATGCAATATATCTGTGTTCAGCAATAGAAATATATTTTTAATATGATTATTTAATACATTGTTTTATAAAATGTTTTCCTTTTACTTTACTTGAAAGATTTATTTCTTCAGGTCTGCTTCTTACCTGGGCCAGATCAGCTCCCAATACCCACGGATATGCTACAGTCTGCTTGCCTCCCAGGATGTCCACAGGAACAAAAGACACAGAGCCCAGCTGACATAGGACCAACCCACTCTGATGAGCTCCACCTTATTCTATACCTCTTCTTCACCCAGGCCAGTTCATCAGCCTCATACCTTACCAAATCCTACAGCCTGTCTGCCTCCCAGGAGGTCCACAGTAACCAGGGACACAGGCTGACATCCTCCCAGGAGGTTCACAGTAACTAGAGACACAGGAGGCCTGCTCTAACCAGAGACACAGGTAGCCCAGCCTAACCAGCGATAGCACTGCCTGCCTCCAAAGAAATAAGCTCTATCTGCCTCCAAGGAGATTTGCTCTAGATAGAGATCCTCAGGCAGTTAACAACAGAGATAACCAGATATCAGAGGCAAGTACAAGATTATAAGCAACAAAATCCAATGCAATTCTGCATCACAAGGACCTAGTTCTCCCACAGCAGCAAGCACTGGATACACCAACACGTCTGAAAAGCAAGATAATTACCTAAAATCTCATCTCATGAAGATGATAGAGGTCTTCAAGGAGGATATAAAGAACTTCCTTAAAGAAATGTAGGAAAACACAAACAAACACAAAGACCATAAAGAGGAAACAAATAAATCACTTAAGGAAATAATAATAATAAAAAAAAAAACCCACAATAAAATAGGTGAAGGAATTGAACCAAACAGTCTAAAAACTACAAACGGAAATAGAAACAATAAAAAACAAAACAGGAGGCAGCCCTGGAGATGAACAACTTAGGAAAGAGATCAGAAGCTACAGATACAAGCATTACCAGCAGAATATAAGAGATAAAGGAGAGAATTTCAGGCATAGAAGATACCATAGAAATTATTGACTCATTGGTCAAAGAAATTACAAAGTGTAAAGAGCTCTTAACCCAAAATAGCCAAGAAATTCAAGACACATTGAAAATATCAAAATTAAGAATAGTAGGAATAGAAAAGAGTGAGAAATCCCTAGCTCCAAAGGCCAGAACTTATCATCAGCAAAATCATAGAAGAAAAGTTCCCTAGCTTAAAGAAAAAGATGGCCATAAATGTACAAGAAGCCTACATAACACCAAATAAATTGGACCAGAAAAGTAAAACTTCCTGTCATATAGTAAAACATTAAATGTATAGAAAAAAAGAAAGTATATTAAAAGCTCTAAGGGGAAAAGCCCAAGTAACAATTAAAGGCAGAACTCTGAGAATTATACCAGACTTCAAAACAGAGGACACAAATGCCATCTCAGGCTACTATAATCAGCAAAACTCTCAATCACCATAGATGGAGAAATGAAGATATTCTATGAAAATAACAAATTTAAACAGTATCTTTCTATTAATCCAGCCCTACAGAGAATGAAATTTCCAACACAAGAAGGGTAATTACGCCCAAGAAAATACAAGAAATTAAACATTTTTTTAAAAATCCATAAAACAAAAGAAGAGAATCATACACATATAATACCACCTCTAGCAACAAAAACAACAGGACCTAATAATCATCTCTTTCTATTATCTCTCAACATCAATGGACAGATGACACAGGCTAAAAGACAGAATATTAAACAGGATCAAGCACTTAGCAGGCAACGCATCTCAGTGACAAAGACAGACACTACCTCAGTGTAAAATGCTAGAAAAAGGTTTTCAAGCAAATAGTCCCATGAAACAAGCTAGGGGCGCCATTCCAATATCCAACAAAATAGATTTTCAAAAAAAACTTATGTAATGTGTTGGGGAAGGACCCTTCATATTCCTCAGAGGAAAAATCTACCAAAAGGAAGCCTCAATTCTAAACATTTATGCCCCAAATGCAAAGATACCCATATTTGTAAAAGAAACTTTACTAAAACTCAAAATACACATGGAACTTCACACAATAATAGTGGGAGACTTTAATACTCCACTCTCACCAATGGACAGGTTATTAAACAAAAACTAAACAGAGGCACAGTAAAAGTAACAGAAGTTATGAACCAGATGTATTTAACAACAACAGAATATACCTTCTTCTCAGCACCTCATAGAATCTTCTTCAAAATTGACCATATAGCTGGACAGAAAACAAACCTCAACATATACAAGAAGATTGAAATATTTAAATGCATTTTTTTCAGATTACCACGGACTAAGTTTAGACTATAATAACAACAGAAACAATAGAAAGCCCACAGATTCATGCAAACTGAACAACTCTCTGCTCATTGATAACTTTGTCAGGGACAAAATAAAGAAATCAAAGACTTTATAAGATTTGATGGAAATGAAGACACATCATACTCAAAGTGATGGCAAACAATGAAAACTCTGTTAAGAAGAAAATTTATAGCACTAAGTGTCTTAATAAAGAAATTGGCGAAATCCCATATAAGCCATTTACCATCACACCTGAGAGAGAGAGAGAGAGAGAGAGAGAGAGAGAGAGAGAGAGAGAGAGAGAGAGAGAGAGAGAGAGAGAGAGAGAGAGAGAGAGAGAGAGAGAGAGAGAGAGCTCTAATACAGAAAGAAGCAAACACACCCAAGATGAGTAAACCTCAGGAAATAGTCAACTTCAGTACTGAAATCAACCAGTTAGAAATAAAGAGAATAATACAAAGTATAAACAAACAAACAATTAAACAAAAACTCAATAGCTGTTTCTTTGAGAAAATCAGCAAGATAGCTAAACCTTTAGGTAAACTAACTAAAGGGCACATGTTGCGCCCTCTCTTGACCAGCAAGGAAGATGCAACCACCAGTTCTAACAGCAGTTTATTCAGCAAGCTTCTTTTTTCATCTCTCCCTTCATCTCCCTCTTCATCTCCCCCGAGCCTCGGGATGCAAACCCTTTTATACTCTCATATCCACTCCAATCGCGGCAGGCCATGTCACCTCACCAGGCATGCGGCCTCAGCCAACCAGAAGAGCGGGAATATATCACCACCAAATATGGACCTGTTTACCACAAACTCCATAGCCAACAGGCACCATCTTTAAGGTGCGGCTTCAGGTAGCCCAGGGGAGAGGCCATAGCCTCCTACGGGCACAGAGAGAGTATCCTAAATAAAATCAGAAATGAAATGGGACTCTTAACAACAGAAACTGAGGAAAATTCAAAAAATTATCAGAAACTAAAATATACTGTATTCTTCAGAACTCAAAAATCTAGATGAAATGAATGAATTTTATAAACAGATACCACTTAACAAAGTTAAATTAAGATCAGGTAACTATCTAAACAGTCTCATAACCTCTAAGGAAATATAAATAGCCATAAAAATCTCCCAAACAAAAGAAGCCCAGGGCTAGATGGTTTTAGTGGAGAAATCTAACAGACATTCAAAGAAGAGCTAAATGATAAGTGAGAAAGAAATTAGGGAAGCAACACCCTTCACAATAGCCACAAATATTATAAAATATCCTGGTGTAACTCTTACCAAGCAAGTGAAAGATCTGGGTGACAAGAACTTCAAATCCCTAAAATGAAAAATCAAAGAGGACCTCAATAGATGGAAAGATCTTCCATGCTAATGAATTGGAAGGATTAGCGTATAGAAACTGGCTATTTTACCAAAAGCAATCTACAGATTCAATGCAATCTCCATCAAAATTGTAACACAATTTTCACAGACATGTAAAGAACAATTCTCAGCTTCATATGGAAAAACAAAAAACCCAAGATGTCCAAAACAATTCTCAACAATCAAAGAACTTCTGGAGTATCTGACCTCAAGTTGTAATACAAAGCAATAGTGATAGAAACTACAAGGTATTGGTACAGAAACAGACAGGTCGATGAATGGAATAAAATTGAAGACCCAGTAGTAAACACCCACATCTATGGACACTTGATCTTTGACAAGGAAGCCAAAAATAGACTGGAAAAAGAAATAATTTTCAATAAATATTACTGGTATATTGGGTGGTCTATATGTAGGAGAATGAAATGAGATCGCATTTGTTACCTTGCACAATGCTCAAGTTCTAGTGGATCAAGGACCTCAACATAAATCCAGATTCACTGAATCTAATGGAAGAGAAAGTAGGAAGAGCCTTAAACTCATTGGTATGTGTGGAAATTTCCTGAATAGAATATCAATGGCTAAGGCTTTAAGATCAACAATTGATAAATGGAACATCTTGAAACTGAAAAGCTTCTGTTAGGCAAAAGATATCTAAATAAGAGGTGAGAAATATATACATTATATCATATCAAAATTAACCTTAAATTTTATATAAATATGCAAAGATTGATACCAATGAAAACCTTAAAACTGTGTCAGTATACAATTCATAATAATGTAAAGAAAAACAACCTTACTTGATAATAGCAACAGCTTTATATTGAAGAATAGATTCAATAATCTATCCTTTTTTCTGTTGTTTCTATATGAAATTTTTTTATTTCTCCTTTTTTTTTCTTTTCACCCCTTTCTCTTCATCTAAGAAACAAAGAATAATAGAGAAAAAGAAAGGAAAGATATAAATATCTGAGTCTAAACTCCTTATATTGTTTCCAACTTATCCAAGGCCATAATTTGTAAATCATCTTCTAAAATGGCAACATATATATATATATATATATATAACTTATAAAATGATGAAAACCATCCATTCCAACTTAAGCAATGGGATGACAGCCTTCTTATAACTGCTACTGCTGATTTGGGATGAAGAAATTCCTGTATTGGTAGCCAAAAGAAAATTGGGAAAATGGTTAAGTATTAAGAAAGCTAGATGGCAGGGCTGGAGAGATGGTTCAGTCGTTAAGAGCACTGACTGCTCTTCCGAAGGTCCTGAGTTCAAGTAATGAGATCTGACACCCTCTTCTGAAGTGTTTGAAGACAGCTACAATGCACTTACATATAATAAATAAATAAATCTTTCAAAACAAAACAACAACAACAACAACAACAACAACAAAGGCTAGTTGGCATGATTTGCTGCCCAGTTTCTATGTGACAAGAGGGTTCAGGGCCTAACTGAAGTTATAACTGGAACAGTATAAAAGGGTTGATGAATCAAGGTCATCTGGTATCAGCAGACATCCCTGAAGGTGTTCTGGAAGCCAGTCTCTGGGAACAATACCAGTCTGAGGCAGGATCAGATATCTCGGTATCCTCGAGGATGAATCTTTTCAGGGCTGCTTTCTTGGCCTTCCATTCTACAACATACAAAATTTACAAGCAATATATACATATATAAATTCATTCATATAGAATGTGCAGTGTGAATTGATCAAGATAAATTTTTTACTCCTGGTTTAAAAACTTCTTTAGAAGTTAGTTTGATCATATAACCAAACTGCAATATAAATCTCTAATCATACTAAAGGGAAGGTTAGCATACAATAATAAATTATGAAAATTCTGAGGCCAACAAGACTTTTGGCCATGCAGGCTGAAGTTTTGGCTAAAGACATTTGTAGTCTTAGCCACTTTCAGAACTGTCCCCAACTGGAGGGAACAACAAATAAATCTCCTGTCTGTTTTATCTCTCGATTATCATCTGTCTATAGCTGGGATCTTCATAGTGTCTCCCTTGGTTAAATTTGATTTTTTTTAATTTTGGAAGGGGTCCAAAAGCTTTTTATTTTTTCTTTCACGGTGACATTAGCACAAATCCTCTCCTCCAACATAATATATCGTTTTCTAGCAGTTTTAAGTCAATAAAAGTATAGAGTGACTCAATCCTGAAACTCCTTTCTATCTAGTTCTGCTCCATTTTGACCTCACTCAGAGTGTATAATACTTTTATACTATTTGAACTTTTAGCCACCATCATTTTGATAACTTAAAACAATTTAAGACAATTTATATTATTATTTAGTGAGATAGCGTTTTTCTGTGCAGCCTGGGCTGACTTGATTTTCTTTTGTTGATTAGGGTGGCCTTGAACTCACAGAGGACTTCTCTGTCCCTGCCTTTGTTTACTACCTATTGAGATGAAAGAAATGGATTTATTTATTTAGTATCTGTGTACCCCCTTTCCCTTAATTTAATGTCCTTCTCTGTATTCAATTTTATTGATATTACATTCCATTTAGTGTATAAGCATATTCCCAAGCCATCATGTAACTGCTCAGAATTCTTGGCTTGGGCCATGTAACATGCACCAGGCTGAGCAGTCATCAGCTTCTCCATGGAATCCCATGTCCAAGAAGACCAGCTACTCAGAGTAGTGTGACACTTTATTTCATGTTATTTTTTTTTTTTTTTATGAATTGGCATTAGTCTTCCTGTGGGAGCTGTACATTTTATAGAGATTTTGTTGGCTGCTCAAAGTAGCATAATATTTTATTTATATTAGTTATTTATAATTCTTGTCTGTGAGAGCCATGCAGCATGCTCAGAGTGGCAGGATGTCTTGGGCTTCATTGCACAGCCAGGGCATTCAGCAACAGTGTGCCTTGGCTCCAAAGCTGTGACCTATGGCAGAGCAGAACAGCACCAAGGAAGCCCTCAAGCTGGTGTTTGAACCTGCCAGTTTAGAGCTCATGAGCTCTGCTGACTGGTATGTTGTCAGCTTGTGGGAGCGCAACTATACTCTTGCTTTACCACTGTAAGACTCTGCCAAGCCTTAATTACCGGGGACCCCCTGAGTGGACAATGGGGATCAGAGCAATAGCAAGAAGAATTTATTGTTCCCCAGACCCAAAGGAGAGGCAGTGACCCTGGGCTGCCCACTTGGCGAATTTTTATACAGTTTCCAGGGGTAGAATAGAGCATCAGCAATTAGGCACAATATGATTGGTGGAACAATGTGCCCTTTAAACTGATTGGTCTTTAGGGAATGATTGCTAGTAGGGACTTAATTAACATCTCCCTTCCTACCTACATGCACTCTGACCTGACTCTTCCAGGAGTGGAAGGGTGCCTCGTAGAATTTTCCAATGGCTCTGAGCTGACCTCTTCATTCCCCCATTTTCTTTGTGAATGCTTCAATCCTGAAGCTATTGCTGATATTCTGACAGCTCATATTCCTGGTCTTCTGTTTCTAGTTCTTTCTATCTGTGTTTTAACAAAAGTGATGAAGCAGTTCAAAATGCAGGGGCCAAAAATCAGTAGCAGGAGAACATTTAGGGGTTCTGACAAGGTGGATATGAGGGTAGCTAATCAAGGGGAAGAGTTAAACCAGGAACCAGCTCCTACTTTGTTCTCCCTCTCTCTTCTGCTTGGCTAACCCTACATGCTCTTTAACCTGTCTCTTCCAGGAGGGGAAAGGTACCTGGTGGAATTTTTCAATGGCTTTGAACTGACCTCTTCACACTACCACCCCACTGCCCCCCAGAATCACATATGCCAAACTAGCATGCACTCCAACCCCCGTTCAAACCCTACAAGGCTTGGGGAAAACTGACACTGCTAAGCAATCATCTTTCCCTGCCTTCCTAGTTGCCATCATGGCTTTTATATTAAGAGAACAGCACACCTTTTATCTGGGAGTCTGAAATCTCAATGGGTTAAAATTAAGTTCTTGCCATATGCTAGTTTGCCAAAATGTTGTAGTAAAAATTAGTTGGGGATTTCTACCTCACCTTAGATCATTTAGTTCCCAGATAAAAGACACAAAACCTTTATATTTATAATAGCCTTATAAGCACTAGAGCTGGGCAGATATCAACCCTCTAACCTATTTTATCTACTTCCCTGACAATAATCCTGAGTTATTGCCATGTTCTGCCTGGGTTGCTCTTGCTCCAAGTGGCCGCCCCTCATGACCATGTTCTCATAATTCACCTATTCCACGGTTTCTTCTTCTCTCTTTATCTCTCTGCTCTCTTCCTGGTCTCTGGGCAGACCGCAAGCCCCAGGAACTGAAGTCCCACAAACATCTCTTCTGTCCAACTATAGTTTATAGGCATCTTTATTCAACCAATAGTTTTAAGTTAAGGACTAATGTTACATAGCATCTTTTGGTGTATGTGAAGATTTTCTCTTCCTTGAGGCAACCAGACTTTGGGGGCCAGTATTTAGCGTTACAATACATCACAACAGAGCAAACCTCAACAAACAGTTTGAAAATAATTAAATCTTAAGTCACACATCAACACTTACATTTTGATAGTAAAATACTTCAATATCTCATAGTTTATCCACATAAAAACTAAACCAGAAATACTGGAGCTAATGGATGTTTTAAACCAAATGTACTTAAAAAATGTTTAAAGAACATTTCATCCAAAGGCAAAAGAATATAGCTTCTCAATACCTCACAGAATTTTCCACAAAATTGACCACATACCAGTTCACAATGCAAACGTCAACTGATAAAAATAAAGAAAGGAAAAGGAAAAAAGAAGTAACCCCATGAAACCTTTCAGACCAACTTGGATTAAAGCTGGATTTCAACAACAGAAACAACACAAACTTATGAAAACTGAACAATTGTCTATAGAATGACTACTGAGTTAAAGCAGAAATAGAGACAGCATACACACATATGGTACAAAATGAAAGCAATGCAAAGAGGAAAGTTCATAGCATTAAGTTCCTATATTAAAAAAATAGAGAGCTCTCCTAATAGTCACCTAACAGCACAAATGCAAGCTCTATGACAAAAATAAGCAAGCTCCCACAAGAGGAATAGAACATAGAAAATATTCAAACTGAGGATTGAAATCAAATAAAGTGAAAGCAGAGAACAATACAAAGAATCCAAGAAATAAGAGTTCACTTTTTGAGAAAATTCCAAAAACAGACAACCCATCATCCAACCTACTACACACTGGAGAGAAAATATCCAAATTACCAAAACCAGACACAAAAAAAGGAGACATAACATAAGACTTTGAAGAAATCTAAAGAAACATCACATCATGCTCTAAAAACCTTTAGTCAAAAAAATTAGAAAATCTAAAAGAAATGGATACGTTTCTCAACATATACCACTTACCAAAGTTCATTCTTATCAGATAAAAAATTTAAATAGACCTAAATCTCCTAAGGAAATAAACAGTCATTAAAATTCTTCCAACTAAAAGAAGGCAAGGGCCAGACAGTTTTAGCTCAGAATTCTACCAGATTTAAAAGAAGAGTTAACACCAATACTCATCAAATTATTCCACAAACCTGAAATATAAGGAATAATGCCAAATTCATTTTCTGAGGCCACAGTCACTCTGAATCTCAAACCACACAATCATTCCGAAATGAAGACAATTACTGAATAATTTTCCTTATGAATATTCTTGAAAAACCACTCAACAAAATACCTGCAAACTGAATCCAAGAGCATATTAAAAAATTTATTGACCATAATTAAGTAACTTTCATACCAATGATGCAGGCATGGATCAACATATAAAAAGCAATCCATACAATCCACCATATCAGTAAACTGAAAGAAAAAAAAAAAACACATATGGTCATCTCACTAGATGTTGAAAAGGAGTTTGACAAAATCTAGTACTGATTTATGGTGAAAGTCTTCAAGAGATTAGGGATACAAAGAACATACCTAAGAATAATAAAGTCAATTTCAATCAAGCCTATAGTCATTATCAAACTAAATAGAAAGAAAACTCAGCAATTGCTCTAAAAGCAGGAACAAGAGAAGTTTTAGCTGTAGCAATAAATCAGCAGAAGCAGATTAAGGGCATACAAATTAAAAAAGAAGTCAAATATGTGTATTTGTAGGTGAGATGATAGCACACATAAGTAACCCCCAAAATTCTACCAAGGAACACCTACAGCTCATACATACTTTTAATGATGTGGCTGGATACAAAACTAAAAAATGAGAAATTAGCAGCCCTCCCATATATAAATATGACAAATTGTCTGAGAAAAAAAATCAATAAAACCCTACCATCCTCAATAACCTTCTCAATATAAAATATCTTGGGTTAACTCTATCCAAGCAACAGAAAGACTTACATGATAAAACCTTCAAGTCTTTGAAGAAAGAAATTGAATAAAATAAGATATGGAAAGATCTACATGCTCATAGATCAGTAAAATTAACATAGTATAAGTGACCATTCTTTCAATAAGGTCTACAGATTAAATTAACTTCCGAGAAAAATTCCTACATAATTCTTTACAGAACTTGAAAATAAAATATTCAATTTCATAAGGAAAAATGAAAAACCCAGAATAGCTGAAAAAAAATCACGAACAATGAAAGAACTTTTGGAGGTATTTCCATCCCTAATTTAAAGCATTACTACAAGCTATTATTAATAATAACTTCATGGTATTGGTATGAAAAGAGAAATATTAGTCAGTGTAATCAAATAGAAAAAAAAAAAAAAAAAAACCCTGACATACATCTGCACATCTTTGGAAAGCTGATTTTTGACAACGAAATCAGAATACATGATAAAGAAAAGAAAGAATCCTCAACAAATGGTGATGGTCTAACTGGATGTCTGAATGTAGAGGAATACAAATAGAATGATGTTTATTACCCTGTACAAAACTCAAGTCCAGAGGGGCACAAGTCCCTTACAGTTGACTCCAGCTCCAGGTCACCTTGGGCACAAACCCCACTGATGGTCTGACAGTCCCCAGAGGACTCTCCACACAATCTTAGGATCACTGGAAAGTGGAACACAACATTGGTTCCAATCCAATCACACCAGGCCTGAGACAGGAGCAGGGAAGCAGAAAACCTACCTGACCAGGACACAAGTCCCTTCTGGTTGGTACCACCTCCAGGTCACCTTGGGTGAGAACTTGGCAGAAGGTACAGCAGTCCCCAGAGGGCTCTCCACGTAATCTTAGGATCACTGGTGAGTGGAACACAATATCTGTTTCAAACCAAAGGGCCAAGTAACATATAAAGGCAGACCTATCAGAATTACACCAGATTTCTCACTAGAGACTATGAAAGCCAAGAGATCCTGGACAGATGTTATGCAGACCCTAAGAGAACATAAATTCCAGCCCAGGCTACTATACCCAACAAAACTCTCAATTACCACAGATGGGGAAACCAAAGAACTTTATGACAAAACCAAATTCACACAATATCTTTCCACGAATCCAGCTCTTCAAAGGATAATAAAGGGAAAACTCCAACACAAGGAAGGAAATGACACCCTAGAAAAAGCTAGAAAGTAATCCTTCAACAACCCTAAAAGAAGACAGCTGCAAGAACAGAATCCCAACTCTAACAACAACAACAACAAAAAGTAACAGGAAGTAATTACTTTTCCTTAATATCTCTTAATACCAATGGACTCAATTCCCAATAAAAACACATAGACTAAGAGACAGGATACATAAACAGGACCCAACATTTTGCTACACATAGGAAACCCAGCTTGGGGACAAAGAAAAGGCTGGAAAACACTTTTCCAAGCAAATGGTCTGAAGAAAGAAGCTAGAGTAGCCTTTCTAATATAGAATAAAATTGACTTCCAGCCCAAAGTTATCAAGAAAGACAAGGAGGGCCAATTCATACTCATCAAAGTTACAGTCTTCAAAAATGAACTCTCAGTTTGCAATAACTATGCTCCAAATGCAAGGGCATCCACATTCATTAAAGAAACTTTAGTAAAGCAAAAAGCACACATTGCACTGCACACAGTAATAGTGAGAAACTTTAACACCCCACTCTCATCAATGGACAGATCCTGGAAACAGAAACTAGACAAAGACACAGTAAAACTAACAAGTTATAAAACAAATAGATTTAACATATTTCTACAGAACAAATGACCCTAAAACAAAAGGATATACCTTCATCTCAGCACCTCATGGTACATTCTCCAAAACTGACCATATAATCGGTCATAAAATAGGCCTCAACAGATACAAAAATATTAAAATTAACCCATGCATGATATCAGATCACCACAAACTAAGGCTGATATTCAATAACAACATAAATAATAGAAAGCCAACATTCACATGGAAGCTGAACAACACTCTACTCAATGATAACTTGGTTAAGGAAGAAATAAAGGAAGAAATTGAAGACTTTTTAGAGTTTAAAAAAAATAAAGCCACAACATACCCACACTTATGGGACACAATGAAACCTGTCCTAAGAGGAAAACTCATAGCTCTGAGTGCCTCCAAAAAGAAACAAGAGAGACCATACACTAGCATCTTGACTGTACACTAACTGCTATAGAACAAAAGGAAGCAAATTTACCCAAGAGGAGCAGAGGGCAGGAAATAACCAAACTCAGGGCTGAAATCAACCAAATAGAAACTGAAAGAACTATAAAAAGAATCAACCAAACCAGGAGCCGTTTCTTTGAGAAAATCAACAAGATAGATAAATCCTTAGCCAGACTAACTAGAGGGCACAGGGACAGTAGACTAATTAGCAAAATCAGAAATGAAAAGGGAGACATAACAACAGATCCTGCGGAAATCCAAAGCATCATCAGATCCTACTACAAAAGCCTATACTCAACAAAACTGGAAAACCTGGAAGAAATGGACAATTTCCTAGACAGATACCAGGTACCAAAGTTAAATCCAGATTAGATTAATGATCTAAATAGCCCACTATCCCCTAAAGAAATAGAAGCAGTCATTAATAGTCTCCAAACCAAAAAGAAGGATAGGACCAAATGGGTTTAGTGCAGAGTTCTATCAGACCTTCAAAGAAGACCTAACTCAAATTCTCCTCAAACTATTCAAGAAAATAGAAACAGAAGGTACTCTACCCAATTCATTCCATGAAGTCACAATTACTACGATAACTAAACCAAAGACCCAACAAAGAAAGCAATCTTCAGACCAGTTTCCCTTATGAATATTGATGCAAAAATAATCAATAAAATTCTCGCTAACCGAATCCAAAAACACGTCAAAACATCATCAATCGTTATCAAGTAGGCTTCATTCCAGGATGCAGGGATGATTTAATATACAGAAAGCAATGCAATCCACGATATAAACAAACTCAAAAACAAAAACCACATGATCATCTCTTTAAATCCTGAGAAAGAATTTGACAAAATCCAACACTCATCCTTGATAAAAAGTCTTGGAAAGATTAGGAATTCAAGGCTCCTGCCTAAACATAATAAAAGCAATATACAGCAAACTAGTAGCTAATATCAAACTAAATGGAGAGAAACTTGAAGGAATCCCACTAAAATCAGGGAGTAGACAAGGCTGCCCACTTTCTCCCTACCTATTCAATATAGTACTTGAAATCCTAGCCAGCACAATTAGACAACAAAAGGATATCAAGGTGATTCAAATTGGAAAGAAGTCAAAATATCACTATTTGCAGATGGTATGATAGTATATATAAATGACCCTAAAAATTCCACCAGAGAACTCCTAAACCTGATGAACAGCTTCAGTGCAGTAGCTGGATATAAAATTAACTCAAGCAAAAAAGTATCCTTTCTCTGCCGCAGACGGACTTTCCTGGGGTCCCTGATCTGCGGGGAACGGGTCTCTGGTTGCAGATGAGCGAGGATTCTGCGAATGAGGGGTGACAAACAGACACGGACACAAGAGAGTGTGGTATCTGAATGCGAATTGTCAAATTGAGCATCAGACTATTTATACAGAAGAAAACAGGGAAGTAGGTATACAAAAACAGAGGAATGCAAACCTGGAAGGGCTAGCAGGAAACAACTGGGATAACAAACAATGTTAACAACTGGGATCAAAGACAGCCCCACCTAAAGACAATTCAAAGTCAGCAGCTGGGGGCCAGGGCTTCATCTCCTTCAAAGATACAATAGTCCACCTTCCCTTTAGGTCATTGTAATGCTAGTGTATGGGTGTAAATCAGCTACCTGTGGTTCTAAGTATCTACCCTGGTGCCTTTTTAGATCACAAACTTCCTTCTTCCTTGAGTGGTAAATTCCTTTGTAGGGCAGTGACTAGCTGCCTAGACCCAAGGGTCAGCACAAGGACTGACTGCCCAGAATCTGATATGGCTATGTATTAAGGGAAAGCACATGAATCTGTTTCCCAACTAAAGCAAGGACCCTGGAATATTCGTTATACAAAATGCCACCAATCCAGGAGACTGAGTTTCCTTGAACTTTTGCCTCGGGACAGCGCCCAGGTTTTTGGGGCCTGTTGGCGCTTGTCACTACTGGAAAGAATGTAGCAGTTCTGGGGAAGAACATGGAGGATGCCACCATTCCAGGAGACTGAGTTTCCTTGAACTTTTGCCTCGGGACAGTGCCCAGGTTTTTGGGGCCTGTTGGTGCTTGTCACTACTGGAAAGAATGTAACAGTTCCGGGGAAGAACATGGAGGATGCCACCATTCCAGGAGACTAAGTTTTCTTGAACTTTTGCCTCGGGACAGCGCCCAGGTTTTTGGGGCCTGTCACTACTGGAAAGACTGTAGCATTTTTCTATACAAAGGATAAACAGGCTGAGGAAGAAATTAGGGAAACAATACCCTTCACAATAGTCACAAATAATATAAAATACCTTGGTGTTACTCTAACTAAGAAAGTGAAAGATCTGTTTGATAAGAACTTCAAGTCTCTGAAGAAAGAAATCAAGGAAGATCTCAGAAGGTGGAAAGATCTCTCATGCTCATAGATTGGCAGAATTAATATAGTAAAAATTGCTATCTTGCTGAAAGCAATCTACAGATTCAATGCTGTCCCCATCAAAATTCCAACTCAATTTTTCACTGAGTTAGAAAGGGCAATTTGCAAATTCATCTGGAATAACAAACAACCTAGTATAGCAAAAACTCTTCTCAATAATAAATGAAGCTCTGGAATGGTGATTCCCTAAGAATTTCTTTTATTGTTGAGAATAAAAGAAGCTCTGGTGGAATCACCAGACCTGACCTCAAGCTGTACCACAGAGCAATTGTGACAAAAACTGCATGGTACTCGTATAGCAACAGACAGGTAGATAAATGGAATAGCATTGAAGACCCAGAAATGAACCCACACACCTATGGTCACTTGATCTTTGATAAAGGAGCTAAAACCGTCCAGTGGAAAAAAAGAGCATTTTCAACAAATGGTGCTTGAATAATTGGCGATTATCATGGAGTAGAATGCAAATTGATCCATTCTTATCTCCTTGTACAAAGCTCCAGTCTAAGAAGATCAAGGAACTCCACATAAATCCAGAGATGCTGTAACTTGAAAGTGGAGGAAAGCCTGGAAGGTATGGGCACAGGGGAAATATTCCTGAACAGAAAAGCAATGGCTTGTGCTATAAGATCAAGAATCGACAAATGGGATCTCATAAAATTGCAAAGCTTCTGTAAGACAAAAGACACTGTCAATAAGACAAAAGGGCCACCAACAGATTGGGAAAGGATCTTTACCAATCCTAAATCTGATAGGGGAGTAATATAATATATACGAAATCTCAAGAAACTGGATTCCAGAAAATCAAATATGCCTATTTAAAGATGGGGTGCAGAGTGAAACAAAGAATTCTCAATTGAGGAATAATGAATGTCTCAGAAGCACCTGAAAAAATGTTCAACATCCTTAATCATCAGGGAAATGCAAATCAAAAAAACCCTGANATTCCACCTCACACCAGTCAGAATGGCTATGACCAAAAATTCAGCTGACAGCAGATGCTGGCAAGGATGTGGAGGAAGAACAACACTCCTCCATTTTTGGTGGGATTGCAAGCTGGTAAAACCGCTCTGGAAATCAGTTTGGTGTTTCCTCAGCAAATTGGACATAGCACTATCAGAAGACCCAGCAATACTTCTCCTGGGCCGATACCCAGAAGATATTCCAACTGATAATAAGGANACATGGTCCACTATGTTCATAGCAGCCTTATTTATAATAGCCAGAAGCTGGAAAGAACCCATATTTCTCTCAACAGAGGAAGAGATACAGAAAATGTGTACACAATGGAGTACTACTCAGCTATTAAAAACAATAAATTTATGAAATTCTTAGGCAAATGGATGTATTTGGAGGATATCATCCTGAGTGAGGTAACCCAATCACAAATGAACACACATGATTCTTACTCACTGATAAGTGATAAGTGGGTATTAGCCCAGAAATCTAGAATACCCATGATACAATTTGCAAAACACATGAAACTCAAGAAGAAAGAAGACCAAAGTGTGGACACTTTGTTCCTTCTTAGAATGGGGAACAAAATATCCATGGAAGGAGTTACAGAGACAAAATCTGGAGCAGAGCCTGACGGAATGACCATCCAGATACTTACTGCTCCACTTGGTGATCCACCCCATAAACAACCACTAAACACAGACTAGGCAGATACCAACAAGAGCCTGTTGACAGGAGCCTGATATAGCTGTTCCCTGCGAAGCTCTGCCAGTACCTGGCAAATACCGAAGTGGATGTTCACAGTCATCCATTGGATGGAGTACAAGGTCCCCAATGAAGGAGCCAGAGAAGTACCCAGGGAGCTGAAGGGGAGTGAAACACCATAGAAGGAAAATCAATCTGAAATAACCAGTACCCTCAGAGCTCCTTGGAAGTATACCACCAATCAAATAAAACAAATGGTGGAACTCGTGGCTCTAGCTATATTTCTCGATGATGATGGCCTAGTTGGTCATCAATGGGAGGAGAGGCCCTTGGTCCTGTGAAGGCTCTATGCCACAGTATAGGAGAATGCCAGGACCAGGAATGGGAGTGGGTGGGTTGAGGAACAGGAGGAGGGATGAGGGGATAGGGGATTTTTGGAGGGGAAACTAGGAAAGGGAATAACATGTAAAATGTAAATAAATAAATTATAGAATAAAAAAAAAAAAAAAACCAAAAAACAAAAAACAAAAACAAAACACAAAAACTAAACCAAAAACAACTCAAGTCCAAGTGAAAGAAAGACTTGAACATTAGCCCATTCATACACTGAAGTGGATAAATGAGAAAGTAGGGAAGAACCTTGAATGCCTCTGCCTAGGAACCAACTTCCTAAACAGAACACCAGTAGAATAGGCATTAAGAACAACGAATAAATGGAAATCATGGAGCTATAAACTTCTCTCTGTAAGGCAAATCCACTATCAAAAGAACAAATCTGCAGCCTAGAGAATGAGAAAAGATTTCACCATTTCTACATCCAATAGACAATCAAACCAAACAATGCAATTAAAAATGTGATACAGATCTAAACAGAACTATCAGTAGAAGAAACTCAAGTGACTGAGAAACTCTTGTGGAAATGTTCGGCACTCAAAGGCATTAGGGAAATGCAAATTAAGACTACATTGAGATCACATCTTACAACTGTTAGAACTGCTAAGATCAATACTGCAAGTGACAGTTGATGCTGATGAGATGTGGAGCAAGAAGAACATGCCTCCAGTGCTGGTGAAGTACGTAGTGACTGTTTTCACAGCTAATATAAAAACCAATAAGGCAGTTCATCAGAAAATTTGGACTCTACCTCAAGATCCAGCTATACTACTTTTGAGTATATACCTAAAAGATATTCCATTCTACCAAAAGGATATTTGCTCAACTATGCTCATAAAGGCTTTATATAAAATCCAGACACTGGAAACCACATAGATGTTTATCAACAGAAGAATGGTTAAAGAAAATATGGTATATTTAGTGGAATTTAATACGCTGTCAGAGAAAAATGATATCATGAAATTTTCAGACAAATGGAAAGAACTAGAAAAAATTATTCTGAGGAAGGTAACACTGACCCAGAAAGGCACTCATAATAAGTATTCATTAATACGTGGATATAACTGTTACAGATAACTACAATTCACAGGCCCTTATAGACCAAAAAATGAGAAGAGGACCAATGTTTTTCCCTGGAAAAGTAAAATAGAATCAATTTTTGCATGTGGACAGGAGGGTAGTGATGCAAACAAAAAGTTAGGGAGGAGGAAATAGATAAAGTGAGGGCAGTTAGAGATGAATCAGATAATATAGCCTCCCTGGGCCTTGAGCAGGCTGGCTCAGACCTGTTCCACCACTGTGAACAAGACCACCTAGGGTGAAGTCTTCAGACCTAGATAAGTCTATTGTTCTGCCACCTCTGTGCTTTTCTCCAAGATGCTGCTACCCACTGAGAGGCTGAACCTGTTCTCCTCTGGCATGGTGGGGGATGGGATCCCCCCCCCCCCTTTATAAGCTCAGACTCTTGAGTAAACTTTGGGCCTTGATCAGTATTTTTGTCTTGGTCTCATTATTTCTCCTATGCAGCCCCAGCCTCCTTTTCAGGAACCCAGTTCATGTAGCTGCTGGTGGCTACAGGTGGCGCCTAATGTAGGGTCTGAATCCAGAAGGACTGATTGAGGGAACACTGTCTTGGTGTAGCTCCTCAAGAAGAGTAAGAAGAAGGTGTATCCCTGCACAGTAAGGAACATACAGCATTAATATTAGCACTACAAATGTCATCTTTTGAAGGCTGTTGATTACAAGGGTACAAAATGGATACAGGGATACAGGCTAGACTGAGTCAATGTTGGCCCAGCACTGATATCAGCTAGGGGTTGACAGTGGAAAATGGGAGTGGAAAATTCTAAACAGGCATTTGTCCGTAATCAAGAACTGCATCAGGCAAGAGGAAAAGGGCTTAAAATAATAAAATAAAATAAAATAAAATAAAATAAAATAAAATAAAATAAAATAAAATAAAATAAAATGAGTAAAATAAAAAAAAATAAGAGGGGAGACGCTAGATATACAAATGACATGAGAGAGTAAGAGATCAAGAGAGAACGAAAACAGATTTCAGATTTTGGAGCTCTCCCAGGGACAGAGGGAAATCAGGAGACATCCTGCTTTCTTTCTGGCCCCTACAGGAGACGCCCTTAGTTCTGGTTACATCAAATTCTCTACCCTCTCTGTATTGTCTGTGTTTGGTGCACCAATCTGTCCATGTGTTGATTTGTGTCTCTTTTTGTTTCATTGTCTGAATGACTGTTGTTCTGTTTCATGTTGAAAAGAAAAAAATGGTTAAACTTTATCTGCTGACTATCCACCTCTTAATTCAGTCTCAGTTTACACAGCAGAGGCTGATTTAAGTTGCCCTTAACCAGGAGTCACGCAGAGCCAGATAGGTCTTGCTGAAAAACTGTGTGTTTTCCTTTTTTTTTTTTTTTTTTTTGGTTTTTCGAGACAGGGTTTCTCTGTATAGCCATGGCTGTCCTTCACTTTGTAGACTAGGCTAGCCTCGAACTCAGAAATCTGCCTGCCTCTGCCTCCCCAGTGCTGGGTTTAAAGGCATGTGCTACCATGCTCGGCTTCTGAAAAACTGTTTTTAAGAAGAGGAGTCTGCAGCCACTTAGTTCTAAGGCAAATAAGCTGATAGTTGTTTTTTTCCTAGAAAATTCTCTGCAATTGTGATTATTGGGTTCAGCAAATGACAAAGTGTTTTTTATCTTGAAATTATAGCTAGAAAATGTAAAATTCTTTGATTGGTCTAAATTTATAAGATTCGTGTAGCCACTTCATTTGGTTTCTGACCAGTCTTAAAGGTATAGATATGCTCTGCATGTCTTGGTCATAGAGTATTGACTTATAAGTTATTGGGTATGACTAAAAAGGTGTAACATTGGTAACAAGAAAGTTAGCTTAAAACTGATAACTCCGGGTTGGAGTCATTTTAAACAACAGCATGTAGCATAAACCAGCCCAGGAAACTAAGCCCTCTAAGGATGCTTCTAAATTGGGATAATATTTTATGTGGTTCCTATCCTAGAAACTAGACTTATAAGAGATAAGATTTAAAATAATGACTCTTTAATGAAGCATTAAAATTTGCATTGTCAAGCATTCATATGTACAAACTGGCAGCCAAACTTCATAACATGAAAGTGATGTTTCTGGTATTGATTTTTACAGAGTACATTGTTTAAAATTGGGTTTTTCTTACCAAAAGTTCTGGATATATTCTAATATTGCAAAAGAAACCTAAAAAATATTGGGATCTGTCCTCACTGCTAGAGGAATAATTGTTGGGCCAGGACTCAGACAGTATGCTCAGATTAAGAAATATTTATATTTGAGTTAATTTAAAGCTCAGAGGAGCCTCAGCAAGGTTTGTGTGGCTTTTCTTTTGTTATGCAAACCCTGCCTAGGGAAATTCTTGGGACATTGCCTCTCCTTGCCTCTGGGGAATAATTTTTTTAAGCGAAAATAACATTATTACAGATCTATTCAGGTGTTGTTCAACATAAAGTTTAAATTTTAGATTTATGAAAGGTCAATGAGGCTGTAGAACTTTTAGAAGCATTACAATCTGGCTTGCCTACTCCATATAGAAATATTATAGATGTGGAAGGTTGTTTTTTTCCTTTGCATCCTAATATTTGTAAAGGGTTTGATTCCAGTGAGCTTGTGATCATTGGAAAGTTTTGCCTCTAGGTATGGCTAATAGCCTTATGCTATGTTAGAAAAAAAAAAAAAATTTTTTTTTTCTGTTTCTGCTAAAATACAAGAATCTAAAACCTTAAATCCTTCAGTGTATATTGTTTCTTAAATGGGATGTATTTTATTAGCAAATGCCCCTGAAAGGAAATTTACTTCAAATCTTTGCTCTCACACAAGAGCTTTAAAGTTCTGGGCAGTAGTTGTTGCTCCAGAAAAGATTCAGAGGCAATATCTTTTTAATATTTAGGGTCTTAGTTATCCTAGAAAAATTGTAGTACAGGAAATTTAAGAAAGAAAAGATGATTTGCTTACTTCAAATTATTTTCAAAAGCTTCCAGGAGATGTTAATTGGCTAAGACCTCACCTTAAGTTCTTAAGGTGACTTAAGCCTTTGTTGGATGTTATTAAGGGAGATGCAAATTAACTGGTGAGTAACAAAAGTCTTTGCAGAAAGTAGAGGAAGCTTTTATAATTAATTGTTATCAATTGTAGTCAATGGTAATCAAATATAAGCTGCTTATTTTAGTTATTGTTACTCAGTGTGCCCACAGCAATTCTTTGGCAAAAGAGAACATTAATGTAAAATCATCTCTCTTCACCTCCAAGTAAAGTTTCAACACATTATTAATAATAATAATAATGCTGCTGTGGTGCTAATAAAGAATTGTAAGATAAAATCATGAAGGTATTTTAGAAAAACAACAACAACAACAAAAAATGTGAAGCATCTGTTCCTTGTTCCAAACAATAATTAAATTGATTATTGCAGAATATTGATATTTGACCTATTGCATAGCAAACTTTTTAGGTAAAATTGATAATCATTATCCGAACAATAAGTTGTTAAAGATTTCTTCTATGCATGCTTTTGTATTTTCTGTAAATGTATGCATGCATGCATTCCATAAAGCATACATCTACTCTATTTAAAAACAGCCCTTCTAAGGGAAAAAAGCATATGGTATTAGATCACATGTTTATTCTTTTGAGTTTCCTCCTGCTTCACACACACACACACACACACACACACACACACACACACACACACACATCAGGGCTTACAATTGCTTAAAATTGTTCATTTCTTAGATACTATGAATTCTCAAATTTTCAATTATCTATGCATATACAACTCAAGTTAAGAAAAATTACTGTTCCTTTAAAGGACTGTCTTTGGACATTTAATTACTCATTCTAGATTGCCTGGACAAGACCTTTTAAGGCAATGCCACACTAGATTTATATCCTAGGCAGATTATAAGCTGTAAACAAGAATAATTGGCCATATAATCTCATTCTTTACATTATCAAAATAGTAATGGCTTGGGATAATAATTCGGTATTTTTAGAGAATGTGCATGTCATAACTTAAAGATTTGTTCTCAGTGTCCTCAGTTTCTACCTGTTCCACATAATGGTTTTAATTTTTGGAGACTTATACTTAATCAATTATTGCAAATGGATTCTCATATTTCTGATTTAAAAAAATAAAATAAAATATACATATGTGACTATTGATACCATTTCAGGCTTTCTATTTGCAACAGCTATAACAAGAGAAGCAACTAAAAGTGTAATTAGTCATTGCCTATGTTAATTTTTTTTTTTTTTTTTAATGCTTGGTGTTCCAAATAAGATTAAAACAGATATTGGAACTGGCTATTATAGTCAAGTATTTGAAATGTTTTTGTCAACAACTTAATGTTACCCATGTTACTGAGATTTTTTTTTTTTATAATTCTCAAGGACAAGTATTGTGGAACTTTAAAAACCATATCTTCTTTAAAAACAAAGAAGGGGGAATTATATCCCCATGCACTTATTTAAATCACACTTTTTATTTTTAAAATTTTAAAGTTTGGCTGCCAAAGAACTCCTTGCTGAGTGCTTTATAGTATCTTAAAACTAGGTATATTCATGCCTAGATGAGATGAAAAGGATCTACCCATTGGCATATAGCATGATCCTGAACAGGTATTTAACATGGGGAAGAGGGCATGCTTGTGTTTTTTAATATGGGGAAGAGGGCATGCTTGTGTTTTCTCCACAGAATGCTGCAGGAGCATGCCAGCTGCCAGAATGATTCCTGTGGCAGGCGTCTGACTTGTGAGCTGCTGAGTGCCCTGACAATGGTGGCAAGAAAGCTGTATTTGGTATATGTCCTTGACTCACCTTTGTTTGCCTTTGTCCCAGATTAGACAAGCTAAGCTGCCTTGCTTCAAGCTTTTTAACCTTACGGGACAGAGAACATTAGAGATGGTAGAAACTGACTAGAAAAATTATTCAAAATGAGGAGTAATTATGACTCTTCTCTTTTCTTTAACGTGATCAGTTATTCTGACTCAATCCTGGACTGGTCTAGTAATAAATATAATATTAGAGATTCCTATTATGAAGATAGCTAAAAATCTTTATTAGCCAGCATACTTAACTTTGAGAATAGCTATCTACATGAGAAGTAACAGCTTTTCTGTTGATTCTCAAAGTCACCTCCCGCACAACAGGAGACCAGAGCTTGGACTTGATCATTGCTAATTTGCAACTGAATAGAGTACATGGACTTCTCCACAGACAACCTTAATCCTGTTGCTTTTCAATTTTCAGCTTTGTCTTTCAAGCAGGTCAGTTACCTCCATGCAGGCTCACCTTCAGCAAGCTCTGATGGCAGAAATTCATCGATATGAAGAGACACACTGAGTGTATATTGTGGCTTTGGTCTAATTGGGATAAAGGTGCGCAATGAGGGCTAGCAGCCAAGGACAGGCCACTCGGTCTATGACTTATTTTCAATCTAAGATAGAGGCATATGCCAAGACACCATGGTTTGTTCATAATAACACCCCAGAGTCATGTTTGTGTAAATAAACACCAACAAGCTGCACAGGTTCTCCAGGAAGGATAAGAATAAGTTCACTGAAGAGCACAGTCCTAAGACATGCGTGGCCACCAGCCACCATAATTCCCAGGCAGGACCATGGAGCATAAATAGATTTTATGCTCCAGTCCAGCTAATTTTTATTATATAGTTAGGGAGGAATTGTAGCCTCCCCTAGCCTTGAGCAGCCCAGCTCAGACCTGTTCCACCACTGTGAACAAGACCACCTAGGGTATCTTCCAACCTAGATAGGTCTATTGTTCTACCACCTCTGTGCTTTTCTTCAAGATGCTTCTGAGAGGCTGAACCTGTTCTCCTGACACTATCCTGAAGAAACGAGATTCTGACGTGGTAGGGGTCGGGATTTCCCCCACCCCCTTTATAATCTCAGACTCTTAAGAAGACTTTGGGCTTTGATCAGTATCTTTGGCTTGGTCTTGTTTTTTCTCTCACCATTTTCTCCCATGCAACCCCAGCCTCCCTTTCAGGACCCCAGTTCATGTAGCTGCAGGCAGCTACAGGATAGGTGGACATAAAAGAGATGATGTGAAAACCTAGTTTAATGGAAACTTTCTGGAACCTATGAGGGTGACTAAAGCAAGGCTTCTTAGTATTTGAGACTATGGAACTTGAACAAGCTATCTACTATAACCTGGCAAAGCTCACTGTGGTGGGAATGGGATGCCAACCCAGCCATAAGCCCTTCAACCCAGTCCTGTCCTGCCTGCACAGTAGATGTGCATGAAAATAGTGACTCAGAGATTGTGAGAACAATCAACAAATGATTGCTCTAATTTGAGTGCCAAGCCATGAGAAAGAACCCATTTTTGATACTAACTGCATGGCCAGAAACAAGAAGCTGGATGGCTCAGAGACTTTTGGTAGACCAAAATATAACTGACCAAAAAATTAATGAAATGATTCCTAATGATATTCTGCTATACACATAGATCTGTGCCTAGGTCAATTAACATCATGGAGGCTTCCTCCAGCAGCTTATGGGGACATATACAAAAACCCTACACCAAATCTCAAGTGGACCACGGGCAACCATGCAGAAGAGGGGAGGAAGGATTGTACGAACCAGGAGCCAGAAGGATCAGGACATCAGGAGAACCAGTCCTACAGAATGGACAAGCAGGAATTATATATCCTACAGAGAATACAGGGGCAATTGATGATAAAAACAAAGGGTTTCTACTCAAGGTTCTCTGCACACATGCTGTGAATTTAGCTTGTGGTATTTGTAGGACTCCTGAAAATGGGAAAGGGAGTCTTTTCAGTATTTTTCCCATTCTTGGGACACATTTTTTCTTATTGGTTTGCCTCATCCAGCCTTGAGATGAGGGGTTTTTTCCCCAGGCTTACTATATTTTGCTAAGTAATGTTTTGTTTATATTAATTGGAAGACTGATTTTTTTTTTCTGAAGGGCAATGAGCAGTAGTGAATCTGAGAGAGAGTAGAGGTTTGGGGGACAACTGGAAGGAGTGAAGGATGCATAGACTGTGATTAGTATGTATTTTATGAGAGAAGAATAAATTGAAGAAAGAAGTACATAATATATTTTTAAATCACATTTTCCCCTTAACTCTTTTCAGATCCACCACTCCCCATCACCTACCAAGTCACACTCAGGTTATTTCTGTTTCTCTCTCAAAAAATATCAAGAACAAAAACAAAATGAAAATTAAAACAAAGAAGTCAATGAAGAATGAAGAACAAAGGAAGGGAAGAAAATAGAAAAAAATCAATAAGCAGCTAAGCTGCTTTGTTGATTGTAAAGCCATTAATAGGTATATTAATACTTGAGTATATGTCATTTCATTGCTGTATATTTGTCTTTATTTTAATAATAGTAATAATAATTCTTATTAATACCGATTAAATACTATATATTATATATATTGTATATAATACATTTTACATATTATATATAATACATATTATATACCTATAATAACTGTTGCATATTATAATAATAGGTATTCCTCTAGGAAACAGACACAACAAAACAAAACACTCTGCTAAAAACAACAAACCCAGAAATCAGGTGATCTATAATCTCCACAAATTCTAACCTCTAGATGCCAGCATAAGAACACAGTCAAAATCAGGAATGGCAGTTTATCTACACCAAAGCCCAGTAGGGCTTAAATATTCCAACACAGCTGAGGCACAAGAAAAAGATCTGAAAACCAACAGTGTAAGAATGGCAGAAATCCTTAAAAGGGGAAATGAGTAAATCCCTTAAAGAAATCCAGGAAAACACAAACAAAAATTTAAAGAAAGAATACTTCCCATAGGGAATGCCAAGAAAATACAAAGAAACTATTGGGGAAGATGAATACTACAACTCAAGACCTGAAAATAGAAATAGAAGTAATAAAGAAAACAAAAACTAAGGAAATTATAGAAATCAAAAATTAAGGAATGCCAATAAGAACTACATTGGAAAGCTTTACGAAAGGAATAGGAGAGATAGAAGAGAAAAATCTCAGGCATTGAATATACAAAAGAAGAAAGTAATATATTGGTCAAATAGCATGTTAAATCTAACAATACTTTCTGGCACAAAAGATCCAGAAAATCCAGTACTATGAAAAGAGCAAACCTATAAATAATTGGAATAGAGAAAGGAAAAAGGCCCATCTTAAATGCATAGGAAATTTTTTGAACAAAATTATAGAAAAATGTTTCCTAACCTAAAGAAGGAGATGCCTATAAAGGTACAACAAGAATCATAAAGAAAATCAAATAAATTGGATGAAAACAGGAGGTACCATAGTTACAAATTAATCAAAACACTAATCATACAAAACAAAGATAGAATATTTTAAGCTACAAGGGAGAAAGACCAAATAACATGTAAAGTCAAACCTATTAGCATTACAGTAGATTACTAAATGGAGACTCCAAAAGTAAGAAGGACTCAGACAGGTGTCAATGATCCCAGTTCTCTAATAAAAAAACATAACAAAGACTGTTTGGATTCATTTAAATGGGGGTATTTGCTCTAACAGACAGGTCTCACTAGAAAAGAAAAATTTAGTGTATATTTATGGATGAAATGGGGGGCTGATCTAGAGTGAGGAGTCTGTGGAAAGGAACATATGGTGAGACAGATGAAATGAAAGGACATTGAGGGACATAATGGAAACTTATTACAGTTGAATCCTCCTAAAATGCATACATATATGAAACTGATCTAACTTAAATTGACAAATAATGGGGATAACAGAAACCCAACTGATCATCTCTCATCAAGAAAAGAAGTTTCAAGCATTGAGTTTGGGTTAAATTTAACTGATTTGTTAATCAAAAGGGTTCTGTGGGAATCCCTTAACAATCAATGCTGTTGCCCAGACTATAGTTTGCTCTCCACAACCTGACAGCAATACCCAATTGCTGAAGACAACATCTCTAGAACCTAATGAACATAGAAATATTGAGATGGTGCCTACATAGATCCTTAATGACTGTGTTCCAATGTCTATTACAAGGAGGTACTCTGTAAAAGAGAAATGGAAGAACCAATCCTGTCACAAAACCTTTATCTACAATGATGTACTACCTGCAAGATAGCCAAGGGCAATAGTGGAACAAAGCTGGTGGGAGTAACCAAGCATCTGTAGGAGAAAACTTCACTGACGATGTTTGAACAAGACATTAATCTGCAGATGGGAACAAATATGGAGACATACATCCAGAATTATTTAGAGTAAAAGACCTTGAAACATTAAGTTCTAAGTGAGGTACCTTCAACCAATCTATCCCCTCATAGCTCAGAAAACCCATAGATATTAAGGCTGATGTAATGTGAGTTAGGGGGGATGACAGCCAGTAAGTAAACAAGGATCTCTAAATCAACATGAGATAAGCACAGCAAATATAAACTCACAGAGACTGATGTAGCTTGCCTTTGGCCTGATTGGCTATATATCAGATCCTATGTACTTACAATATGGATGTTACTTTAGTGCTTTTATGGAATTTCTAAGCATGCAAGTGAGTATGTCTCAGACTCTCATGCCCTCTCTTTTGCTTCTATTTGTCTATCTTGTCTGACTTTAGTAAAATAGTGTATGTTTTACTTATTACGCTTAATTTGTTATCTCAAAAATATTGATGATTAATAAATGTAAATCTAGCCACTAGGTTAAAGGTTAACAACAGAACTGTTATTTATATTTGCTAAGGGTGAGAAAATTACTTTTCTCCAATAGAGCAATAATGTGTTTATCATTCCAAGACAGATCTCATATTCAAGAGTAGTTGACCAACTACTAATGGACCCCACATATTTTGTGTATGTGTATTTATTTATATGGTTACAGTTTGAAGATTTTATTTTTGTGAGGAAAAGTCATACTGTGCTTCATCTTTTGTAGTTTTGGTCTTTTGTTCTATTAGTATTTGGTTTGAATTTTTTGAAAAAAAACAAAAACTTACAGCAGCATAGGTAGGGAAGAGATGATCTGGATGAATTTTGAGAAGAGGACAAATATGATTAAAATATATTGAAATGTAAAATTCTTTTAAGTAAATAATACAAAAATTAAGCCACTTATAATATCAAAAAGAAAAGAAAAAGAAAAACAAAAGAGAAATAAATTAATTCAAAGCATTATTAGGATATATTTCTTAAATCATAATTCCACAAAATGATAAAATCTAAGAGAAATATATTAATTTTCTAGTGCATCTGAAATATCAAATTTGAATCAATAAAAGAGATAAAATATAAACAGATATGTCTCAGCAATAAAAGCCTATCAATTAAAATAAGCACAAGCCTTGGTTGATTTGCTTCAAAATTCTTCTAGACCTTTAAAAAAGAAATAAAATTGATGACTCTGAAACTAATCCATAAAATAAAACAGAAAATAATGCTTGTTAATACTTCTTGAAACTCTAGTAATACACTAACTAATATCTAAACTTTATGAAGGAAATACACCCATTTAGAGAAAAAAAAATGCCAGTAGTTATGCCATGATATAGACTTAAGAGTAAATAAATTTTTTAAAGTTCCTGAAAAATGGAGACATTATTGTAAAGAAGAAGCAGTTAAGACTTTTAATTAAACTTTATTAGTTCTAGGTACTAAATCTTGAAAAGTAAACTTCAATTAATTTTTTTTAAGAGCCATGGCAAATACTCTTAGGCCAAGTGTGTCATCAAAGAGTACAACAAAGGCAAGAAGTAGACAAGGAAAAAGAAGGCTAATTTTCTGTAAACAAATAAGTAAATATATAAATAAATAAGGACCCCCACATATTGAAATCAAATTCTCTGAAGAACATGGATACAAAAGTAAAATTTTATATAAACCAAAAGAAATCCAACAGATTTGAAGCATGTATCCACTACAATCCTTCTTCATCCAGATATGTAGAGATAACTCATGATATATAAGTTAGTAATTGCTATCCCCCATATAAATGGATCCAAGGACACAAATCATATGGGTTATCTCATTAGCTGCAGAGATCAAAAATAAAACAGATTTTGACAAAATCTAACAATCCTTTATGAAAAAACTAGAAAACTAGAGTTAGAGTGAAAAGATATTCAAATAATAAGCATAAAGTCTAGAAAGTCCAAAGTCAAAACCAAATTAGAACCAAACCAAACAAACCAGACCAAACCAAACCAACAATGAGAATACTACAACCAGCAGCCTCTTGTGAGGCTATGCCAGTGCCTGGCAAACAGAAGTGGATGCTCACAGTCAGCTACTGGATGGAACACAGGGCCCCCAATGGAAGAGCTAGAGAAAGTACCCAAGGAGCTGAAGGGGGCTGCAACCCTGTAGGTGGAACAACAATATGAACTAGCCAGTACCCCCTGAGCTCGTGTCTCTAGCTGCATATGTAGCTGAAGATGGCCTAATTGGCCATCATTGGGAAGAGAGACCCCTTGGTCTCGTAAACTTTATATGACCCAGCACAGGGGAAGGCCAGGGTCAAGTAGTGGGAGTGGGTGGGTAGGGGAGCAGGGGCGGGGGGCAGGTATAGGAAACTTTTGGGATAGCATTTGAAATGTAAATAAAGAAAATAATAATAAAAGAACCAAGTAACAACAAAAAAAAAGAACTTACTAACTAAACATACTTACTAAGTATACTAACTAAACATAGCGGCCTCATGAAAACCATCAATGAGAGAAGGATGTAAGACAATCCTGACAATAAAATAAGTGCTAGAGATATAACCATTGCTGATTGCAAATTATTTACATAATAAATGTATTGTAGGGGGGAAAACTATGACATTAAGGCCTACTCGATGAAGTGGGAATGGAACCCATACCTAACAACGCTGAAGTGGCTAACAATCTGAGACTGCGCGTTATAGTCCCTAGGAGAAAATCTACTACTATTCATCTGCTAAAGGTACATAGCACTGAAATGATCCCTAATGATATAAATACTGGTATACTCAGACCAGTGCCTTGCACAACCTGCATCAGACAAGCTTCTTTTGGGAATAGATAAAAAAAAAAAAAAAAAAACCAAAAAAACAAAGAGACCCACATGTGGGCAATGTGCAAAGAATAAGAGATTTTGAAGCACTCATATCTGAACAGAATGTCTTTATAGGAACTTCCTGAACTTCTGGCTTTTCCTTTCACCATATTTCCATAGACTCGCATACCATTAGAATTTGTAATCCAAATGAAGTCTTTCTTCTCTAGGTTTTCTAGGACATTGTGTTTTACTACAACAATAGAAAAGGATCTAACACAGATACTATGAGATGTAGTCCTCATAAATGAGGCTTCTGGGTCAGTTCAAACTTGACTCTTTGAAGCTGTAATCTGGACCACATATTTCCTGGAAGCCCATATAATGAAATAGAAGAAAGTAGCTTTTGCTCATTGTCTGTTTGCCATCTCTTTGCTAGCACATCTATTCTTTTATTTCCATTGGAGTTTACTTCTGTGAGATTCAGCGTATACTTAAGAATAGCTTAGTCATCAAGTCTTGTGGACTGAGCAAGTATTTGGTTTTTGGACTTTCAGTTCACAGACATCCATTGTTGGATTTGCTGAACTGCAGCCTATAAGACATTCCACTAAATATCCATGATAGGTCCACATTTGATAGGTGTTAGAAAGGAGGAGAAACTTGTTATATTATTTGGACTGTATTAGTCATGGTTCTCTAGAGTAAAAGAATTTATAGAATGAGTCACTCTCTTCTCTCTCTCTCTCTGTCTCTCTCTCTCTGTCCCTGTTCTGTGTCTCTCCGTTGCTGTAAATCTCTCCATCCCAAATATGCCCCAGCAATGTAAACACAACTTAGTTAATAGGAATACATGTTGTATGTACAGATTGAGCAGCTCTCCCACTATACTACCATTTTCCACATCTATGAGACCCCTTAGAACTTGCGGTTTCTCCAGGCCATGTGCTTCTGCTCTGCTTTTCTTCTTCTTCCTCCTCCTCTGCGTCCTCTCCCTCTTCCATTTTCTCCTTCCCTCTCTACCTTCTGCTCCACCTTCCCTTTTATCTGCTCAGTCATCAGCTCTCCTTTATTTTACAAACTAAGGTGGGAAGCAGGTTTACAGGAAATCACCTGAGTGTGACTCATTCCTTGTTCACAGCCACTCATAGGAGAACAGATTTGACAACAAATATAATTAGCCCTCAACAGAAGGGAAGGGGCCATTTTGACCTACAGTGATTTGGACTACAGGTACAATAAAACCAATTGAATCTACACAGTTTGATATGTATGTAAATTAGGTATGCCTGTGATTAAACTAAGATGCACTATGGTAAGTGACAACTGTAGGGCTTACATAAACTAATCCTGTCATTCAACATAAAGAGGTACCTAAGCAACCACATTTCTCTTTCTCTTAAGCTCATTAAAAAAATCCCAAGACAATAGTTGCAGCCAAAAGTCCCTAACGGCCCCATAAGCATCTTCATAAACCTGGAGTATTTTCTGATTTCTTATTGCTTTGGTTAAAATCAAATTGCCTTTCTCCTTTGCAATCTATTTGGAATTTTACTTAATTCTTCAGTAAGCAGCTGAACCTGGAAATAACCTGCCCAGGCTCCACTCTCCATCACTTCCTACTTGCTTGACTTTTGCTCAGTCTGGTTTTTCAAAGATCCATGGTCTACATTTTACTTATTTTTTTCAGTCTGTCCATCTCCTCCTATACAAAATTTCATATTTCTATGAAAATAATTGATACGGCTGCCTTAATATTATCTCTCTGTTAAATTTTCTTGTTGCTTATTTTTCTCTGTGTACTTTTCCTGATAATTTGAATGTCACACTTTCATTTTTCCTTTGTGTTCACAAATCTCTTATTCATCTGCTATGCTACTGGATACGTGTGATGCATTCAATGCTGCCTTTCACTGTCTAGAGGAGTTTTATAATGCAACAGAACAATTATAAAGACAACTTCCAGTAAGAAGAATACAATGGAAAGTTAGAAACCTGCATTCTAAGGGTTAATGAGATATCATTCTGAGGTGGTGAAACCTATGAAATGTTTCTCTCTGGAGCAAGCTTAATGATTAAATACTTTACACTTTAAAACTGCATCACTGCGCATGCTGGAACTAAGCCAGGGAATCAGTTAAGCTGATCTTTTGCTTAATTTACAATCCCTTCAGAGAGAGGGGTATCATGTGATAAGCTAAAAACTTCCCCAGGACATTTTGTTTCAGGAATGTTGATGTGTGGAAAATCCAGTAAGCACACAGTGTAAAACAGTAGAATTGTATTTCCAGGGAAATTTTGCCATTTTCTCTTTTCAGTAAGTTTCATTTGTGTAATGAAAACAGACTATATGTTTTTCATCAAGCCATGGCTGAAAGCCTTACAAGGGTGTTTTAAACCTCTGCATTGAAATGAATTGATTTGATTAAAATAATATTTTTTTTACAAAGTTAATACTTTGAGATTTTCATATAGTTAAATTATATTCACTAGTACAACTTCTTCCAGATTCACACCACTTCCATACACACTCAACTTGGTATCTTTTTATTTTACTTATTTTTTAAGGAAAGATAATTCCAATCTGTGCTGTCTATGTTCTTAAATGTATTATTTTCAACAGGAATGCTGTTGACTTATCAGGGGCCATACCCATCAAGTTTTCTTTCCCTTCTAGCATCTAACTATTGGTAGCTTCTCAGCTTGGGGTTGGACTTGTCACAATCAGTAAGTTTATATATGTAACTGCTCTACTGCATGTCAAAAACAATGCTTGCTTGTAATTATTTACCACCCTTTGATCTTAAAATATTTCTGCCCCTTCTTCCACAATAATGCGGAGCCTTAAAAGAAGAAAATGTCGCACTAGATATCCCATCTAGGGCTGAATATTTTGCATTCTTTTATTCATCGGAGTTTGGCCTTTGAGGATATCTCTGTTAATTGCTACTTGCTGAATAAAAAGGCTTCTCTGGTGATGATTGAGACATAGTAATTTATGGGTATAAGAAGTTTGAGCTATCTCTCCAGCCTGAAGTGATGCTTTTGTAAAAAGGCCTGGCCTCAGTGAAGGCGCCAACCATCACCACTACTTAGGAGAGAAGTGGGCGAGCAGAGGGAGGCTGCTTGAGCCCAGAGTTCAGGGGCAGCCAGAAAACAGCAAGGTGAGGTTCACACACACACAAAGGTTGGGACAGCAAAAAGAACTTCCTTTCATTTTTTTATTTCACCTGCAAATGTCAGACTATGATGTGGCCAAGCTAAGATACAAACTGAATCTGTCTAACTCTAAAGCCAGTGCTCTGAACCAATATATCCTGAGAAAGGAAACAACCAGAGAAATGCTTATTTGGGGATGTAAATCAGAGAAAATGAATAAAGAATTTTGGCAGAGAGAGAGAGAGAGAGAGAGAGAGAGAGAGAGAGAGAGAGAGAGAGAGAGAGAATCATTTTTAATGCCATATCCTCAAATTTTTGTCTATTATGAATAGAGCACAAATGAGCTTGGATAAATAGGTAACTCTACAGTAGGATATGGTCTTTTCATATATGTCCAAGAGCAAGCAGAATCTAACAAAAATTATATTCTAGATTTATTTCTGACTTTTTAAAGAACCTTCACACCGTGGCCCTTAGCAGCTACAATAGACTGAACTCCCATATCCATGCCATGATTTTTGTTGTTGTTGCTGCTGCTGCTGTTGTCATAACTGTTGTGGTTTGCTCAGCAAATATGACTGGGGCAAGACAAACTATTAAGATAGTTTTAATTTGTATTTCCATGATAGCTAAAAATGTTGAACATTTTAAAAATGTTTTTCAGCTGTTTGTCATCTGCTCATAATTGACTGTCCTTAATTAGTTTGTCTGTTTTCTTAATTCTTTCTTCAGATCAGTTTCAATACTCTATTTGTAACTGGAGGATAATAATCTTCATAGACTATGGCCAGTCAGGGAAAGCAGACTGGTAGAGGCTTGAGAGTCATGTTTATGTGGCAGTTTTGTTGTATTGATCAAAACCTATTGTAAATGTGAGAATATTTAATGTAACTTGATAAAGATAGAAAAACTTGAGTTCCGTAATCCTTCTATGGACAGAAAAGGGAGGGCCTGATTGGCCACCCAGTCTTCTTAGATTGTTGCCTTCCAGTACCTAGCATTTTCTCTGACACTTAAAGAAATGTTTGAATTTCTTACACATTGCAGAAATGGAAATAGGAAGCTAATTTGAGATTCCATCTTATTCCTATCAGAATGGGTTAAGGTCAGTAACACAAGTGATAGTTCGCGCTAACTTAGGTATAGAATTAAGGGAACACTCATTCATTGCTGTTGGAAATGCAAATTCGTATACTCACTGCAGATACCAATATGGCAGTATTTAAGAATGTTTGTAATCAACCTACATCAAGATATAGATAAGCCATTGAATACAGTCAAAGGACACTTTTCTACCTCAGGGACACTTGCTCAACCGTGTTCATTGCTGCTCTGTACATAATAGCAGAAAGCTGAAAACAACCTTCTGAATACTATACCCACACAACTCAATGAACATGGTGATGTAGGCTTGATGTCTACAAAGAAACTTCCCTCCCATGTTCTAGTGTCTTAGGTACAGTAAGATATACTGTAGGGTAGAGAAAGAAAAATATAAATACCAATCCTACCATAGACCCTTTGATCTACAGTATATTCTGCTTGTAAAACATGCTAGAGAAAAGGTAGCCCAAGGCTTGTGTGAGTAACTAACAGGTTAAACTTTGCAGTCATTTGTGTTAGTATTATTGACCTTTATATTCCTTTCCACAATTTCCTATTTTGAATATATTTTATGTTAACATACTTTTAAAAAGAAGTAATGATTAATATGTCAAAAACAATTAACACTCCCAGAGTTTGGCACAAATACTATATTCTTTAAAAGCAAAAGTCCACATCTCAATCTCTGGCTTCATCTAAAATTTCTCTTGACAAAAACAATTAGAAAGGGCATCTTCATTTGAAAGTTCTTTAGTCTACTTTTCTCTAACATTTTCTTTCGCAATTTGGCTTTAATATAGGACTTGAAATAAAATTTTAATAAAAATAAAAATACTTTATGTAAAACTACCTAGAAATATAGATGTTGTTTTAGTGATACTAATTAAGTTATTGGCAAGGAAATGATTCAAATCTAAAATTAAATTGTAGGAAACTCTTTTAGAAATTAAAAAGAAAGGGCATGTTTGTATCTCATCTTTTTTTTTTTAAGATTTATTTATTTATTTATTTATTTATTTATTTTATGTATATGGATATACTGTTGCTTTCTTCAGACATATCAGAAGAAGGCATTGGATCCCATTATAGATGGTTGTGAACCACCATGTGGTTGCTGGGAATTTAATACAAGATCTCTGGAAGAGCAGTCAGAACTCTTAATCACTGAGCCATCTCTCCAGCCCCATAGCTAATCATTTATTTTAGAAAATTATATTTCCCAAATGACAAGAATTGGTGAAACTCAAGTAATATCCCACCACTGAATTTCAACTTCTGTATTTACATAATATAAACAATTGCTCATTTCCTAACTAAATAAAATGTAAATGCAAATAATTTTGCTTATAAAGTTGGCTTGAGATTTTAAAACATCTATTTATCCTGTAAAATAAACATGTAATATGTTAAATACCATTGTCATGTTTATGAATGAAGTATGTTTTGTATTTCTTCTTTCATTATCCCCTTATATTCCTGCCTTCCTCCCATAGCTTGCATCCCAGATTAGCCTTTCAAGTTCCATGTGTTTTGTGCTCCTCCTATCTTTCCTCAGCTTCTAATTGTTCTGTAGTTTCTTTTCCAGATTTTCTGTGCTTTCTGCCTATTCAGGTGTGTGCATTTACATGAGTGCAAGCAGGAAAGAGAAATTGTCCCCATTGCCTCTGCTGCTGCAACTGGCTCCACCTCTGTCTCTGCCATTGCCATCTTAGTTACTCCATGTCAGCCCATGTTGAGTCGGGCTGGGCTGGGTTGATGAGAGGCTGACTAGTCAGCAAGGAGTGTGAGGGAGCTTCAAGTGGTGCTTTGGGAGAGCAGACCTCTTCCCAAGCAACAGTGTTATAGCTCTTATGATGGAAGCTCTCAAATGATGGAGTAGTCCTCACATACCTTTATTCCTTCTGGATAAGATTCTTATATATAAATTAGGGGTGAGTCAGGGTCTGACAGTAGGTACTTCTCATTGGCTTGGTCTGAGAGCTTGGAGATACCTTATCTGCATGAGGGAGGGCTTGGTGAGACAACAGACCTCTATGTGGGGGGTTGTGGGAGGCTGTAGCTACAGGACAGGAGCCAGGAGACCAAGGGGTATGGCCAAATGCCTGCCATTCCTTGCAGGTGATAATCACCTGCTGAGTCACCAGGGTTTTAAGCCTGAGCTTGACCAGGGACCAGGCTGCCTATCACAGCTCACTACCCCACAGCAGCACATGTTGACAAGAATGTGAAATAAGGGGAACACTCATTGTGACAATTCCTCATGAAGATGTGATTGACCTAGTCATGATCTAGTTTTAGTGCTATTGCCATATAACCAAAGCATACTTCAGAGTTACTTACAACAGACACTTGCTCAACCATGTTCATTACTTCTCTACTTATAAAATCAGAAACAGGAAACAACCTACGTGTCTCTCAACAAAAGAGTGGATTAAAAAATGTGATATATTTACACAGTATGGTATCGCTGAGACATTAATAAATAATATCATGTAATTCACAGGTAAGTAGATGAAACTAGGAAAAAGTCATCCAGAGTGATGTCTCAGACCCCAAAACCCAAATATCGTATATATTGAGTTATATTAGTATATTAGATATTACATCAGTGATATCCATGCTTTAATTGATACAACCATCAAGGTTAGGGACACAGTTAAAGAAAGACGCAGGTGGGTTACAGATACATCTTGTTAGAAAAACCAAATAGAACAGATGCTTATGGATGGAAAGGGGCTTGGATTGTGATGATTGATCATGAAAAGGGGGGAAGAGAAAGGAAATATGGTAAGAGATTGCTAATATCAAGGGTCATTGGAGGGGTATAATAGAAAGTTAATTAAAAAAAAAGCTTTTATTACATGCATAAAAAGATGATCTATCTGAATTTGACAAATAATGGGGGAGACAGGACCTCAACCAGACATCTCTTGTCACCTTATGAACTTACTGGATTGTATATAATTGAAACATTAGGCAAATGGTTCCATGGGCATTCTCAAACAAAACAGTGTGTTTCTAAGACTATACATTGCTCTCTACAACTCTCAGGAAGGTCAAATTGCTGAAGGTGATGATACCTACAGAACTCATTAAATATGGAATAGTCAAGTTCCCAACATAGAACCTACACCACTCTATTCTAGCATTTTTATTATTAGATGGCACTCTATATGCTACCAAAAGTGAAACGTGAACACCAAGCCAACCACAACCTTTGAATAGTCAAGGGTGTCCATGCCTGACAGAGTTTGGTTGCCCAGGAACTTAAACTAGATTGCCCATGGGTTTAGGGTAAGAGCAGATACTGCTATTCTAAACGATCGTACAAAAAGAAAATTAACAAAACAACAACACAAATGTAGTAGTAAAATGAATCCATATGACACTGCTCTATTATACTCATAGAGTAGGGCTTTGCTCAGGCATCATCAGAGAAGTTTCTCTCTGCAGCACATAATAACAAACAGAGACTCACAGACAGATATTGTGCAGAAACTGAGAGATCTAGAATACTCAGTTCTCAAGTTGAGTTCTCTGCTCAATTCCTCGCCTCAGGGCTCAGGGAACCCTGTGGAAGAAAAGTTGGAAAGAATATAATATTAATAGGGACTGGAGGACACCAAGAAAACAAGGCCTTCTAAGTCAAAATGATCAAAACACACATGACATCACAGAGATTGAGCCAGCATGTCCTGGACCTGTATAGTTGTACACCCATATTTGTGCCAGTTCCTTTGAGTATAATATTATAGCTTCTATTTTAGTGTTTTTATGGGGATCCTGAACATGGGAATGAGTGAGTCATTTGCCTTCTCTTCAGCTCTTTCTCTTCTGTTTGTTATGTCTGACTATATCTATGTTATCTTTAGTTTTGCCTTAATAAATTATATACTATACCATACTATACTCTACTATTACTATTATATTATAGCAATCATTTAGAATCCTGTTTGTTTTATAATTAGAGACAGTTGCAGGTTTGCTCTTAATGGGAGGGCACATGATGAAGAACTATGAGAAATAGAGGAAGTGGAACACAGTATCAAAATATATTATGTGAGGAAAAAAACTATTTTCAATAAATGGGAGAAAACATGGATTTTCATTATTTTAAGGCTATCTCATATTTTCTGAAATACTACAATATGTCTTTGAATATTTAAATATTGCATTAAATCTAATAATAAAAGTAAATATTTTTCTGTTTTTAAAACACTTTTTAAGTTAGTGTGCAAAGTAATTTCATCCGTGTATGTTGTTATTTATGGTTGTGATCTGTATCCCCCTATACTGTCTTCCTCAGTACTCTCTGCCCTCTGGTAGCACATTCCAACCCCCATGTTTAACTGTGGGGCAAAGAGTGGGGTCCCGTGTCCTCTTGGGACTAGGGTCGTTGGGCAAGGTGGACATGGTGAGTTTGACTATGTGGACCCCAGGCTGCTGCTGGGAGGGTGTGGGAAGGTGAGAAGCTGTGGGATCTTGTTCGGGGGTGAGGAAGGTGCAGTCTGGGGTCCCCATGGAACTGCCAGAGTTGGGCTTCGACTCTCAGGCACCAGAAGCTACAGCAGAAGAACAGGTTCTGGGATCCCTGGGCCACATGATGGCCAGGGATGACAGGTTCTCACTCTCGGACATCCCAGACACAGCTGTATGTCATGGAAGAGCTGAGAACAGAGTGGGGACACAGGAAGACTCTGGCCATGGCTGGAGAGCAGGGAGGCCTCCTGGTGGGAGGTTAGACATGCAGTTCATTAGGGGAAGACCTGCTCAGTTGCTCCAGCACAGGGGATCCTGATGAAAAGAAGCAGTTCAAGGTTTTAAGGCATTTATTGCAGGAAGGCAGAGAGAGGGAGAGTGCCCTGACTTACAGGGATAATCAGTGGGGACCCAGGGCAGGGGAGAGAGAGAGAGAGAGTGGGAGGGACAAGAAACAGGAAGAACGAGAGCAAGTCAATCATACTGATCAAACTCTGAAAAACTTTATTCGGGAGTCGCAATATAAGCATTAGCAACGCGAGGCTCCAAGGGAGGGGCGAAGCGTCCGGGGGCTCTCTGAAGGTCAGGTGGCAATCTTCAGCTCCTGGAACCAACGGTCATAGTGTCCTCTTTACCCACAAACATTCTTACTGTTATGACCACGAATGTTCTGTCAGGATTGTTTATGTAAGCTAGAAAATTTCCACAAGGCAATGGCTGAGGCCATGGCTCCCAGCATGAGAGAGTAGAGAAGCAGAGGGCAGCCATGGCCACATGGAGAGAGGGTGAGCAAGGGAGCAAGAGTAAGAGCAAGAGAATAAGAGGTAAGAGAGTGGGGAGGGGACAAGCAGCTCCTTTTAGAGTGGGCTGGGGCTACCTGGCTGTTGCCAGGTAACTGTGAGGGTAGAATCCAGACAGAATACCAGGAGCTTGGAGCATTGCCAGTGTGACTGATGGCCACACACCTCTCTACTGGGGGTGGGGGGTGGGGGGTGGGCTGTGGGAGGCTGTATTGTGACAAGAGCCAGTGGCCCAGGGTTCCAGGCCTGTGCTCAACTGGGACCAGGCTCTCTGTACATAGTTTACCACCCCAAAATAACCTTCCTCAAATTTCATGTCACATAAATGATATTACTCTCTCATTTTGCTCCCTACTTTATGGCTCTTCCTATTTGTACATGAATTCCTTTAAAATTTCAAAGTTTACATCATGTTCATGTGCATGTGCATGTGCATGCACGTGCGCGCGCGCGCGCGCGCACACACACACACACACACACACACACACACACACACACACACACACAAAGCATTGAATTTAAAATGAATGTTCTGGGTATGGAAGAAACAGGTCTCAAAATCAGAAATCTGCCTGCCTCTGCCTCCCAAGTGCTGGGATTAAAGGCGTGTGCCACCATGCCCGGCGAAAAATTCTTATAAAATATTTTAATTGATTGAATAAATACAACTGGATGGTCTCATTTTAGGAAGTAGGTTAAATGTAAAGTTGATTGAGCTGATTTTCTTGCACAACAAAAGAAAGGAACAAAACAACAACAACAAAACAGAAACATCATCAAAGCAAACATAAAGACAAAATTGAGATCTGAAATAGACTTACAATGGAATTGATATTCAAAATTATCCACCTTGAACTAACTATACAACAATGGCTTGTCTCTGACCAATGCAGTTTATTTTAGATGTGGCAGTTGATTAAAGAAATTATGAAAATTTTATTATAAATCCAATCCAAGTAAGGTTGAATCAATATAAATCAATTTCAACGCTCATCCAGTGGTTAGACATCTGTTAACTTTCCCAAGGCCTAAGAAACATTTCAAAGGAGGGGTTAGACAGAATCTTAGAATGACACAAAAAGGTGCAGGAGTACTATGATCTTTGTCATCTGGTCAAGGCATGGGAGTTGTACAAGTAAACCTGTAGCTGCTTTGGTTACAGAAGATCTACATAAAATCAAAGCAGTTACAAATAATAGCATAGACTGGAAGTGGTTTTCTGTGGTCCCAACACAATCTGAAGACCTATTGGCACCTTTGGCTTTTATCCTTTGCCCCTATTCAGTGAGGTGATGATACACTGAATGGCACGTATTAGTCCTGTCTGGATCCTGAGGATGTTTTGGACTTTAGTCTTAGGACATTCCCTTCTTCCTCACTCATGGGAAAGGTATCATCCTTCAAAAGCCTCCAGCCTCTACACCTGACACCTGATGTGAAGTTCTCTAAAGTTGTGTGCTTTTGCAATCAAACCTGGTCTCATTATTCCTTAGATATACAATGCAAATATGGCCAACTAGCAGCACTCTCCATCCCAATATTATCTGGTACTTTTACAAATACTTAAAGTGATCTAAGGGAACAGAAAACATATTTCTTAGCTAAAAAGCCTGTTTGCTTTTGTCTGGTCTCCCCCACAAACTGATTAAATCATCTGTCTTTGAGTCACCTTTGATGGATCTGTAAGTTTGTTGCAAAATACCAGCTGTAGCAGGACCTAGTAGGAAGCAGATGAGTAAGTCAGCTACAGCTTGCACACACCTAGCACACACCATTCTTGCCTCAATGTCTGCCCCAAACCAAGCTGTTGATCCCACTCAGTTAAAGTATATAAGGATCACTTGTTTCTGCTGGATTCTGTCACCCACAAGCTTTATCCAAATTTTAGAGTCTGATTCAGGTGCTGTTTCCCTCTACCTGCGATGCCCTCCATGTGGGCGCCTGCCTTTGGCTCTTACACCTTGCCCTACTTCTGGCCTGCTACACTCAAGTGGACACCAGGTTTTCCCTCTCACTCTGAGCTACTTGCTGGTCTCCTTCTTTACTTGTTCCCTGGCCTTTACATTTCAAGTTCCCTTGTCTCCTTTTCAACTCTCTTTGTAGAGCATATAAAAATCCCCTCCAGTAGAATTTTGTTCATATTCCTGCCTCTCTTATTTCCTGGTCCCAGATTTTATAACAATAGCTTGACATCAGTACTGATCAATGTCACAAAAATTGACAAACTTGATTTCCACATTTGTGCTAACCATAATAACTGCTACCACACAGACAAATGATCCCTAAATATCTTACATGTAACTTACTTCGCTATATACTTTCTTTACTTTCCAATCTTAAAAATCTTTAGTCTCTATTATCTGTGCTCTGCTCTAAAAATTACCTTATAAACTCTAGGTCAAGATTTTTAAGATCATTGTATTTAAATTTTATAATATATGTAACAAAAGTTAGATTTAAACCTATAACAAAAGGCTTATAATGGTGTGTGAGTGTGTGTGTGTGTGTGTGTGTGTGTGTGTGTGTGTGTGTGTGTGTAACTCAACTCCTGAATGTGTATATGTAACTTGATTTTGACTACCATATAGTAAAAATAAATAAATCTACTAGGAAAACAGATTTTTAACATAGTAACCATGTGACTTTCCTCCACATTGGCTGATAACCTCATCAAGATGTAAGCAGCCACATGGCTGGCAACTATATTCACTAAATTTAAAGAATACAGACCATGTAACTTAATCACCATTTTCATTGGACCATGTGACATAGATCAGGATTATTAAAATTTCTTAATCTTAATGAGCTCTCTACTTATTGTATCTCTTTTTAGAATAAGGAAGCAACAAGTCTCATATTGGTATATGATTAAAAATATAAGATGATAGTTGTTACAATATACTATATATGTGAGTTATATCTTTGCTAACTCTTCAGCACAAAGCTAATAGAAAAATTTAGATAACTGATAACATATGTGTGATAAATAAAGTATATTTGATAATTAAGATTTAGAAATTCATAAAGTGTATTTACGTTCACAGTAATATTTGTCTAGCTTCTTTGCCTTATCTCACTTTATGTTTTATCTATTTAGATAAAGTAAGTCATACAAGAAACTGTGATATACTCTAATGGTGTACTATGCAAAGGCTCATAAAGTTGCCAGTATCCCTACAGAATGCATCTATGAATAAAAGTTTTATTTTGATACTAAAAGGACTTCAGTTCAAAAAATTGGTATTTTCAAGGCTTAAATTTAACAGGGGGGAAAACTATAAAATTCTAATCATATAAAAATTATTAACTTATTTTAAACAATTAAAGATGATTATGACATACAAGTTAATTGTTACCTTATAAATGTCCAAATTCTTTATTGTGTTCATAATTATAATTTTAGTCATACTAAGTAATTGTAATTATAGGAAGAGACCTCCTACATACATTTTCAATGTTAAGCCTAAAACAAGTAATTAAAAACAAGCAAAGTTTGTTTAGTTTAGATACAGCTAAAAAATAGATGGTCCTCAGACTTTTCAGAGATCTGTTGGATATGTCATGTAATAGTAATAATAATAATAATAATAATAATAATAATAATAATAATAATAATCTCATGATAGAGAGAAGTACAAGCTCCTGGAAGAAAATACAAGATCTCCTCCAAAGAAGATGAAGAGACACAGAAGATCTCTACCTGCAACTTGCTTTAAATATGACAAAGATGGACACTAGATTTAAAACTACCCTTCTCCTCACCCACTGCCAAGACCCTGTCCAGACTATGGAGAAGCAGAACACTGGGGAGTTTATTGCTCTACTTTGCCTAGATGAGGTAGGCCAGTTTACCAAGTTCCTACTCCACAGGATAGTCTGTTGGATTTTCTGGTTCTGTGGAACAGTGACTGAAACTGCCCAGGGACTATTGCTTGGTAGTATTGTAGACACAGGATAGTCTACACTTCCTGCTTACTCCATTGACATTTATTCTTTTCTAATTGTGTTGATTACTAGGCTAGTGATAGGTTTACCATTTTAATAGCAGAAAACAGGACTTTGTATACCTTCTCAATCCTCTTTATATGTAAAAATCAAGCCTCAGGGCTCACTTTGTTAGAACTCCTTCAAGATGTTGACACAGTAAACTTTCCTACCAGACTCTTAAAAGAGATAAATTCACAAAACTGATTTAATGTAACATTTACTATTTTTTTACTTAAAGGAATTCACATTACAATGACTGATCTCAGTAATCAATGACATGTGTCTCATGGTAAGTAACTGAATTGAAAGAAAAAGTGTATCCACTCTAATATTAAAAATTAAGTGACAGCCCATACTGGCAAGGAAGTGGAGGAAGGGGAACATTCAACTATTGCCAGTGGGAGTGCAAACTTGTACAACCACTTTGGAAATCAATTTGAGATTTTTCTCAGAAAATTGGGAAGAAATCCACTTCAAGAACCAGCTATACTACTTCTGGGCATCTACCCAAAAGAAATTCCATGATACTACAAGGATACTTGCTCAACTATGTTCATTCAAGCTTTATTCATAGCATCCAGAAACTGGAAACAACCTAGATTGCTCTCAACTGAAGAATAGATAAAGAAAATATGGCATATTTACACAATGGGAACATATTCAGCTCTTAAAAACAATAATATCATGAAATTTTCATGCAAGTAGTAGAATTAGAAAAGATCACACTATTGATAATATTCTTTTTATACCTGCAGACAAGAGTCGAGCATAAATGTCAGAGGGACTTCAGGCAACAAATGTAGGAAGCTGATGCAGAGACTGACAGCCAAACATTGAATAGAGTTTGAGCAATCCCATAGAAGAGAGTGAGGAAGGATTGAGAGATCCAGAGGGATCAAGGGCATCACAAGTAAACCTACAGAATCAAATATCCTGTACCCATAGGGGTTCACGGATAATGAACTGCCAACCAGAGAGCACAGATAAGACAGAACTAATTTCTCTGCAGAAATGTAGCAATTGTGCAGGTGGGTCTTCATGTGGGAGTCCTAATATTGGAACAGAAACTGTTGCTGCTGTATTACATGCCTTTGTATCACATTCCCTAACCAGGCTTCCTTGTCTAAGACGTAACTAGTCTTGCTCTCTCTTGCATGCTGGGTCTGGTTGATGTCCAAGGGAGGATTCCACTTTCTGGGAAAAGGAAAGTTGGGGTACATGGGAGTAAGGGAAAAAAGAGGGGGAACTAGGAGGAGATGCGGAAGAGGTGATTAGGAAAGTCTATTTTTGCTGTTTCTGAATGATAAACATTAGTGTATTTTCTTTCCTAGTTTCATTATCATTAAATAATACAGTGTGTTATGAATTCTATTCACTAGATATTGAAAGCAAAAATAACACTTAAAAGCTTCTTTCTCAAGTACACATCTTGTTATTGTAACTAGCTCTTATTTCTTTTCATGGAAATATGTGCAACATAGTACAAAAATTAAAATTTTTAAATGGACAAAATGAAAATAGAAAATTAAAGGTTCATTTTTGTCTTTCCTTATTGAAGTAATACCAGAATATTTGATGGTGAAGGGTCCTCTGGAAATGATAGAGCCACTCTTAGTTTTTGATGAGCTTGGTTTGAAAATTTATGCACATACCCAAGCAGTGTTGATCCTGTGATTATGATTCTCCTTGAGAATTAGAGGAATAAAATCAGATCACAAAGCATAATTGTTAAAGTGAATTTTATCATACTTTTATTCATGAGAGTTGACTAACATACTTAGATATCTGGGAAAGAAGAAATGCAAAGCAAATTACTTTGTGATTTCATTTTACTCCAGTCAGAATGGCTATGATACAAAAATGAAATAATGACAAATGCTGGCATGAATATGGGAAAAGAGGAACACTTTTTTACCACTGGAACTTGTTCACTCAGAAACCTGTCTTACACTCTTAACAATGCCATGAACAAAATATGAGAGAGGTCATGGGTCCTAAGTGAAAACCTACTATCTCTATTTTGAGAAATGAGTATAGCAAGAAGATAACTCATAATAGTATATTGCTCTACCCATAGGTCAGTGCATAGCTCAACTCTTATCAAAGAATCTTCCTTTTTCACTAGATAATAGATAACCCTGACATGCACAACTTCAGCAATGTGTAGCACAAAACAGACTGTATGTTTCTTTATTTGTTTTTTGTTTGTTTGTTTGTTTTGGATTGTCATTTTGATTTCTGGGTTTTAGATTTAATTGTTTATTTTCTTTTTTCTTTTTTTTCTGAAGTGTCTGTGGGAAGATGTAGGAGATGTATAAACTGTATTATATGAAAACTTTCATATTAAAATAAGATAAAAATTAAAAGAATTTTGCACTGAGGTACAGATGAAAAGGGCAGCAACAAACCAATCAAATGGTTCTCATCACATCCAGTTTGGCGAATCAGTGAGGTTACTATTGTTACAAATGCAGAATAATTTAATTTATATTTTACCAAATAGAGATGTTGTGGGTGACACATAAGCAGCTAAACTACAAATAGTTCCCATTCCATTCATTTTCATTTGATTCATAAGTAGTGGAAGTTTGAATGTTAGGGATAGGAAAGGTCCCTTGAGGATATCATATAAGCCAGATGTGTATTTTTATCTTCAACAAGGGCATGTTAATTGGCTTGATTGTATGAGAGTCTTATATGTGGCTAACCTGAATTGTTTTGTCAGAATGATGCTATTGATATCATGTCTATAGAAAATACCTATACTGCACCAGCACAAAATCATACAATATTGATGGTTTCATGGATTTTCACTTTGAAGTCCTCTGATTTTCTTCTCATTTGTTGTAATTCTTTTAAAAATATGCTCTCCTTTATTTAGGTATATTTCATACTCAGTAATTTCTGAGATGTGGACTTAAATTTAGTGATACATATATGTTATACATAGTCATAAATATATCTATCTATCTATGAATGATTGAATGCCCAGGTGGGAGGGAGTGTTCTAATGTATTGGCACAGAGAAACCCTGTCTCGAAAAAGCAAAAAAAAAAAAAAAAAAAAAAGCAAAAAAAGAAAGAAAAAAGTAAGAAAGAAAGAAAGAAAGATGTATTGGGATAGTATAAAAAACTGAAGTCCAACTTGAAATGGCTATAACTTTTACAAANAAAGAAAAAAGTAAGAAAGAAAGAAAGAAAGATGTATTGGGATAGTATAAAAAACTGAAGTCCAACTTGAAATGGCTATAACTTTTACAAAAGATTTATGAATTTTATGTGTATGAGTGCTCTATCTGCATGCACGAACATGCCAAAAGAGAGCATCAAGTCTCAGTATAGATGTTTGTGAGCTAGATGGATGCCCAGCTACCTTGCAATTACTGAGAAATAAACTCAGAACATTTGGAAGATGGACAGTGCTCTTAACCTCTGAGCCGTCTCTCCAGTCCCTATAACTTTTAACAAATAACTATTTAACCAAATTCATCAAAGGTCCAGCTGTAGGGTATGCAAATACATGCAGCCCTTAAAATTTCTAAAAAATCTTTTCTTCTCCTGATTTAATTGTCATCTAAGACTCTTCTTGCTTCAGTCTGCTAACCTAGGCCTAGTGCTGGAAGCTTCTAGCTGAACAGTCTAATCTAGGCCCATAATGCTTTCAGTCTCTAAGACTAACTTCTCAATGAACTCACCCATTCCTATTTTTGGTTGGCTGGTCAACTCAGCTGTTGTAGCTCAAAACTTCTCTTCATGCTAATTGATTCAAACTGGTTTGTTTCTTGGCTTTTCACTCTTTTGTTCTATTTGACCTCATACAAACTTTGGCAATATGTTCTAATCTTCTGGCTCCTTCTCATTCTTTGGCTTGTTCTGTCTTCACCCATATCTAGCTTCTTCTATCTCTGCAACCATAACTTTCCTGATAAAACTGTCTTCTCTCCCTTCTCTGTACTGCTCTCCATTAAGTAGCTTCTCTTTTCTCTTTATTCTCCTGAGAGTTGAGCATATCCTATTCTGTCAAATCTTTTTCTCATTCATCAGTTTTGTCTGCCTCACACTTAGACATCACTACCAAACATGGGTGAGACCTTCTACACAATAACATTGGCTTCACTGTCTAGAATTAAAGGTGTATGATAAGGACTGAGTCATACCAGAAGTAGGAACATTTTTTTTTTTTTTCAGTAGATAACACAATCTTGGTGTTTGCAGTGTGATCAGATATCCTGCCAAAAAATTTCATTACCAATCTGATTGGATTTGAAACCATGTTTGAGACACAAGTGTTTCTATTAAGGTTGTTTTGGGGAAGGTTTAACTGAGTAAGAAAGGCATGCCCTGTTGGTGATTAGAATCTTCACATGTGCAGAAACCCAGGACCAAATAAAGAGAAAAGAGAAAGCCAGCTGACCACTTATGTTCATTTCTCCTTGTTTTCAGACTATGGACATAGTATGACCATCTGCCTCATGTTCTCATTGCTTGTCCTTCCTGCCATGATAGACTATTCCTTCATAAAACCTGAACCAGAGCAGGGCGTGTTGGCCGGGAGGAAGAGGCAGGCAGATTTCCGAGTTCGAGGCCAGCCTGGTCTACAAAGTGAGTTCCAGGACAGCCAGGGCTACACAGAGAAACCCTGTCTCGAAAAACCAAAAAAAAAAAAAAAAAAAAAAAAACTGAACCAGAAAAACTCTTTATTTACTTAGATTGCTATTCCTAACAAATATTATGTAATTAGAATATGAAAAGTACTAATATGCCAAGGTACTGAGAAAATTCTCACTACCCTGTAATCATTCTAGAAGCCAAGAATGCATAAGTTCTAAGGTGTCTAATTAGCAAGAAAATTCAGGACTAAATGAAACTCAAATTTGTCCCCTTTAATTGACACTAATGGGGGAATATATAGGGCAATGTTTCAGTAGCCTAAGACTGTTTTGTCTTTGACCCACAAATCTTGTTTCCCAGGTAATACTAAAAATGTAAATGCCAACTCCATAGAACAGTTATAGGTATATAACCTGTGTTGAGGTATTTAAGGCAAATTCTATTTCCAGCTCTGAGTGAAGAACTAGTCTTCCAAGTTTTGCAAAATATAAGAGTTAATATAGTGTGACTTGTCAATCACCTGATCAAGACACCACACTCCAGGATGTCCCCCAAACTCAAGCTAAAGAAAGGGGAGGAATGAATATCCCTTAAATGTGATAACGAATTTTATTTTTTTTTCTCTGAAGCTCTGCCTCTCATGTGGTTCAGTTGTGGAACTTCTCTGCATTCTGGAATCTTTCTTAAATCTTTGAAAACCACAAATTTCCCCTTTTCTTTACTTTTGTTTCTCTGGCTACTTTAAATCCATGTACATCTTTTTCCTTATAGTCTGGCTTTCTCACGCTTTCTCTGAATCTCTGGCTGCTTATTTAACATTTATTACCTATCCTTAATGTCTGATTGAAATGACAACACATTCTCTCTTCTCTTTCCTGGCTGTTTATTATCTTTACAACTTGCCAGCTCTAATGCTTTCTCTCATAACCTATTAAAATTGTAGGTGAACTTTATGAATTTGTTGTTAAATTGGTTTATTCAAACTAAGAACACAAAGATGAGCTCAGATTTATCTAGTGACAATAGAAACAAGAGCCTGTTGACTGTTGATGTGTTGTGGGGGATGCACTTTAACTTTCTGGACCTGTATGGATGTTCAATATTACTCTCTTTATAAGTCACATGTCTTTTGAAGGAATATATTTACCTTTTTCTTTTTTCTTGGATATTATATGTATTTATGTTTCAAATGCTATCCCCTTTCCCACTTTCCTCTCCAGAACCCCCTACTCATCCCCCTCCCTCTGCTTCTATGAGGGTGCCCCTCCTCCCACCCACCTACTCCCACCTCACTGCACTAACATTCTCCTACACTTTGGAATCAAGCTTTCATAGGACCAAAGACCTCTTCTCCTATTGATGCCAGACAATGCCTTCTTCTGATATATATTTGGCTGGAGCCATGGGTCCCTCTATGTGTACTCTTTGGTTGGTAGTTTAGGCCCTTGGAGCTCTGGGGGGTCTGGTTGGTTGATACTGTTGTTCTTCTTATGGGGCTGCTAACCCCTTAAGCTCCTTCAGCCCTTTCTCTAACTCCTCTATTGGGGTTCCCATGCTCAGTCCAGTGGTTAGCTGTGAACTTCCACATCTGTATTTGGCAGATTCTGGCAGAGCTTCTTAGGAGACAGCTATAACAGACTTCTGTTAGCAAGCACTTCTTGGCATTCACAATAGTATCTGGGTTTGGTGACTATATATAGGATGGATCTCAGGTGGCACAGTCTCTGGATGCCCTTTCCTTCAGGCTCTTCTCCACACTTTTTCCCTGTATTTCCTTTAGACAGGATCCATTCTGAGTAAAAAATTTGGAGACGAGTAGGTGGCCCTATTCCTCAACCAGGGCCCTTGTCTAGCCTCTGCATATGGTGTCTACAGGTTATCCCTCCCCTTTGTATGAAATTTCAGCTATTAACATCCCTGTTGGGTCCTGGGAGACTCAGGAGTCCCTTGTGTTTCTGGCATCTGGGACTTGCTGGTGGCTACCCCTTAGTATTCCATCCCCCACTGCTACTCACAGCTGTTCAAATTCCTGCCACCTTATTCCCCCTCTTCCTCTTCTCTTCCTCTGAAGTCCCTCCTACCCTCTACCTCCTGTAAGTATTTTGTCCCACCTTCTAAGAAGGACTCAAGCATCCACATTTTGGCCTTCCTTCTTTTTGAGCTTCATATGGTCTATAAATTGTATCTTGGGTATTTCAAGCTTTTGGGCTAATATTCACTTATCAGTGAATGCATACCATGTGTGTTCTTTTGTGACTGGGTTACCTTACTCAGGATGACATTTTCTAGTTTCACCCATTTGCCTAAAAATTTTGTGAAGGCATTGTTTTCAATAGCTGTGTAGTACTCCATTTGTAAATGTCCCACTTTTTCTGTATCCATTCCTTTCTTGAAAGACATCTGGGTTCATTCCAGCTTCTGGCTATTATAAATAAGGCTGCTATGAACATAGTGGAGCTTGTGTACTTGTTATATGTTGGAACATCTTTTGGGTATATGTCCAGGAATGGTTGTACCAGCTTGCAATCCCACCTGTTTTGTTCAATTTCTCCTTGTTTGGATGCCCAACACTTTTTGCAGAGGAGACATAAAACACTTACTTAAGACTTTTTTTTTTTTATTTGCCAGGGTGTGACAATTTCTTTCCTAACTTCAATTACAGTGCTTAACTCTGACTCCTGTCTATAAAAGTCACTTCTCAGACATTAGACTGTTGAAGGATTTTTTAATTTCTTCCAGGTTTGAGTTCCATAAAATTTTCAGAATCCAAAATGCTAATAAAAATACCACATTACATTGATGAAATACATGCACAGAGGGTATTCAATCTTAGTCTCATTTAGAGATCTTATTTCTGCATTAAAATATATTAAAGAAAATAAGTGAGGAATGAAGTGAACCAGACTACATGAAACAGAAAAATTAACCTTCATCCAAGGCTCCTTCCTGTTACTTGTTACTTGCCTAAATATAACCAAGATCTCACTGTTTTCAAAGAATCTGCAGGAATTGTGGTCTACTTGTCTAGCTTTGAATTGATAATCCTCTTTTATTCTGTTTGGTATTCAGTTCTTCACATTTTGATGCACACACAATTATGCTACCCATGTGGAATGAACATCTAAAAAAGATTTATTACTTTCTAAAAAATAAAGACTGAATAATTTCTTTTTGTCTTTTTGTTTTCCTTCTGGCTCATCATCACTTTCATCACCCAGGGCAAAGGATATATAATGTTGAAATAAGTAAATAAAATAGCACCACCTCCAATATGAAGAATTTAAAGTGAAAAACAAAAGAACTTTCAAAAAGATACACCCCAATCAGCTTCATTAGCATTTCAATAAGATTTGGACTTTATTCTGAAGAGGGTGGAGTGAGATTCCACTAAGTGTCATTGCAAATGAACACTTTGGAACTCTTGACAGCTACAGAGGAAGATCATAATTTCATTTAATTTCTTTTTTAGGCTCACTCATTTAGAAGAACTAAGACTTCCATTGCTCCTGGCAAATTACAATTGTGCTGCCGCTTTTCTGTTCAGTGCACTGGAAACATGAGTAAACATCTACCACTAGTATTCTGACTAGCAGTCTTTCCATATATTACGTCTTTATACATATTCTCTCTCCAAATCTTTGATGATCCAATTGAAAGAACTTTAAAACTAATATAATCATTTAAATAAATGCCACAAAGAATATAGATTCTAAACTGTATATCAGTCCAACAGCACCAGCATTTGATGAGTTGATCTATTCCAACCAGCAATCTTGTTTTATGGTTAATTTCAAAATGAATAATGTTTAAATATGTACAGTCTAAGAAGTAAAATTCTAAGAAAGAATGTGTTAGAAAATTAAAGTATCCATATGTGTATGTGTGTGTGTGTACATGTGCACGTGTATGTACATGCACATGTGAGTATTTTAGTATCTTTCTCAAAAAATCTAATCTATTTATTCAAAATAGTTTAATAACTAAAAACTTACTAAGTTTCTATAGAAAGAAATTCTTGATTGAATTTTACTAACATTATAACTATGTGTCACAGACAGAAGAATAATAAAACTTTTGTTAGTACAGGAAGTGATCTACTCAATAATATTTTTTAAGATTTAAAAAACTGTACTCTAACTAAGAAGCACAAAAGAAAAAGAAAAAGAAAATTAGCCAGGTGGTGATGTTACAAATCTTTAATCTTAGCACTCAGGAGTCAGAGGCAGGCTAATATCTCTGTTTGGTAACAGCATGTTCTACAGAGAAATTTCTAGAACAGCAAAGTCTGTACAGAGAAAATAAGTCACAAAAATCAAAACAACAAAAAATGAACTTAATTATTTAAACTATTCTACATTTGTATAATGTATTCAAGAAACAATTTTGACAGTGAAGAGTTTAATCAAATAGTCCAGAAACAATGTGTTGATCATGAATTCTTTAAAAAAAAATCTGTGTGCATGTATGTGTGCATGTATGTGTGCATGTATGTGTGCATGTACATGCGCATGTCTGTGTGTGTGTTCCTGTATGTGTGTGTGCATATATGAAAAGGGATGACAAAGGAGCAACAGATCCCCTGGATTTTGTGCCTGAGTTACAGGTGATCCTGAACTGTTTAATGTGAATACTGAGAACTGAGTTCAGGTCTTCTGCAAGAGACATACACACTCATAATCCTCTCTTTAGTCCAGTTGTGCACTATTAATCTTACATTCCAGCTCTTTTCCACTTAAGTTGAGAAAGGATAATGGAAGACTAAGGGAGAATCAAAAATAGAATTGAGTGAATACAATGCTAAATAAAAATTTTGATTGAAAGATTTATTTGATATTTCAATGTGCCTTATAAAATATTTGATCATGTGATAGAAATTCTCTAGCCTTGCCAACAGCCTAGATTGTTTGGGGATTTCCATGTGACTCTTGGCCAATAACTCAATTGAATGTAACCCAGTACCAGTACTGGAAGCTTTGTTTGGTATCAAATGATTGTTAGTAGGGATTCTGTTTCTCCCATTATTTAGAGAATTTATCATTACCACCTTCACATATTTTAGTAGTTGTCTATTACTTTTTCTTTCTATACCACCTCTCAAATGCCCCTTGATACTAGCAGTCTCGCTCCATATTTCCTACCTTAACTCCATCTTCCCACCTGACCTTCTAAATCTCTTTAGCCAGTCCCAGTTCACCCATATTATTTATTCTATTTCCTTTCTCTTCGAGATCCAACTGGCCCCCTAGTCCTCTTCTCTCTACCTAACCCCTTACATCAATGGATTGTGTGGGGCAAGTGGGACTATGCCACCATTGTACACGTTTTACTGTTGACTAGACTTTATCTTCACTGCTTTACTGCCTCTTTTTCTTCCACTGTGAATTTGGATAGATGCAGAGAACAATAAGCATCCTGTAGTCTATCTTTTATGACTACTTGAAAGTACTCCAACAAACTAATTAGTCCATTGCTTTTTAATTCAGCTTTACTCAAAATTGCAGCACATGGACTAAAATACATCTAGATTGTTGAGCAGAATATAGTATAAATGGCCTATAGCCCAAATGATGTCTTCTTGTTCTGCCATGAAGATTCATTAGCAGTCTTCAATGCTTACATTCCTATTCTAGTCTTCAGACTCCTCCAAGAATAAAAATTAGGCTCTGCTGTCCTATTCTAGGGCTTCCTTTATCCTATGTCAGCAAACAGTTTAATTTTTCTTCCACAAATTATTCTAAAAGCCATGAATACCATCTTCAGGTTTATGATAGCAATGACTCTACTCTCCAGTATCAGTTTTCTGTATTAATTACCTTTCCTGTTACTGTGACCAAGTACTTGACAATAATCAACCTGTGTGAATAAAGTTTTAGGTTGGTTTACAATTTTAAGGTACAACCCCTCAAGCAGGTAAGGTATAAAGCAAGAGTGGCTTGAAGCTATACCAATAGAAGTATATTGTTGGTACACTTATTTCCTCAGATAGGAAAGCAGAGATGATGTAGGATATGCACTGCTAATAAAAGCCAGTAAAACTTGTTTTTGTTTCATTTTTTAAAGACTGATAGACCTTTCTACAAATTTTCTTGCCTCCATTGATTGCTATTCTATTTCAGTAGTTGTAAAGTAGTTTTCAAGTCAGAAAAAGCTGCAGGAAAAGAGTTTTCTTGGGATAAGGTGTAGTGGGAAATTGGTTTGGAGGGAATGTGTATGTACTGTGGTTCAGCACAACAAAGACTTCTCCTCGAATACATAACCATAATTTTTAGAAAAAAAATTTTCTGGTAAAAATTATATGTCACATTTTGTCTAAAATTTCCTTATCAAGGATGTTGTTGTGTGTCTCATTTTTAAATGTTAAAGCAGCAGTCTTTATCTCAGAGGTAAAGAAAAAAGGAAACAAATCCTTATAATACCAGATGAACAAAAACACATGTAAATTTGATATCAGATAAAGTCTTAATGAAAAAAATCTGTTTACAGCTCCACATTTGTAACCGTTAATGTTTTCTGTCAACTTTGTGGGATCTAGAATTACTGAGGATACAAGGCTCTGGGGATCCCTCTAAGGTAGGCGTTAGATTGTGTTAAGTGAGGCGGGAAGACAATCCCTGAGCTTAGTATCCCTACATAACATTGAGAACAAAACAAGCCATGCTAAAGCATTCACTTCTCCGTGTCCTCACTATGAATACAATGTGAACAGATGCCTCACTTTTCCTATGATTAACTATATGACTGAAAATTATAAACCAAAAATAACCCTTTCTTTCTTAAGTTGCTTTTGTCAGGTATTTGATGATAAAAATAAGAAAACTGACCAACTTAAAAATTAATAACACAAAGTGAGACAGTTGCTCAGAGAACAGTATCTATGTGAATCTCTGGGGTTTAGAGCTGATTTTCAGAAGGAATGTGAAGAATTTGGAAACTTGGGCTAGAAACTATTCACAATGTTATAAGCAGAGATTAATTTACCATCTTAGTAGAAGCTCAGGAAACCAAAAGATGCAGAGAGAACTGTGTTGAGTTAAAGGTGTGGCTCACTAGGAGAAGAGGAAGGAGTGAAATTGTGTTTGATATGTATTATATGAAAGAATTGATTTTCAATAAAAGTGAAAAGAAAGGAAAGGAAAGGAGAGGAGAGGAGAGGAGAGGAGAGGAGAGGAGAGGAAAGGAAAGGAAAGGAAAGGAAAGGAAAGGAAAGGAAAGGAAAGGAAAGGAAAGGAAAGGAAAAACAGGAAAAGTGAAAGTGTACACTTTTGAGGGAATCTAAAGTTACCAACAGAACTAATGTTCTCATGGTTAGATTTAATTGTCAACTAGACAGGATATAAAATCATCTAAGAGACAAATCTCTCAGCCTTGCTGTGGGGTTTCAAATTGAGGTCATTGAAGATAAAAGACTAAAAATAAATATGGATGACACCATACCACTGGCTGGTGGAACAACAGAGAGACCCTAGTGGAACACACGCACTAACCTGCCTCTGTTGGTTGATTTGGATTTTACATAGCCAGCTGTCTTACTGTGGCAGGGGAACAGGAGAGAGATGGAGAAAGGCATCAGGATTAACATACTAATGTATCTAGTTGGCAGTGGAAGACTGAATGGAAGCCTCTGTGATCTTGGCACATGGAGGAAAAAGGCTTGTAACACTGGATGCCCAGAAATGTTTAAATCTAGAACTTTTGTCATCTCTCCAGCCCACTGCTATTCTTAGAAGTAATTTTCTATTCATTAATAAATTGTTGCAATTTCTATAAAAATTCATATGTTCCAATTCTTTTTTTCAGAGACAAAATACAAGGATGTCTCAGTGGGTGCCTTTAGGGCTCAGTGGCCTTTTTTTTTTTTGTGGGTAGCACAGCCACTGTATTCATTGATGTTTAACAAAAGGACATGACACTTTGGTGGAGCTTATCATTTGTAAAGCAATATGCAGAGTAACTCTCTTTACTTTTTCCACAAAGAATGAGAACAAATCTGTAATTGTACCAAATATTATCTCAATATTTTATGAATAATGGGTAAATATCAAGTAAAGATATTTTAATATTGTTGATATTTCCTATAAATCTATTTTTTATTTTCAACCTGTTTTCTAAATACTTTTTTATTAGATATTTTCTTTATTTTTATTTCAAATGTTATCTATCCCATTTCCTAGTTTCCCCTCCAAAAATCCCCTATCCCCTCCCCTCCCCCTGATTCCCAACCTACCCACTCCCATTCATGGTCCTGGTATTCCCCTAAACTGCAGCATAGAGCCTTCACAGGACCAAGGGCCTCTCCTCCCATTGATAACATACTAGGCCATCCTGTGCTACATATACAGCTAGAGTCACAACTTCCACCATGTGTTTTCGTTGATTGGTGGTATAGTTCTAAGGAGCTCTGGGGGTATAGGTTAGTTCATATTGATGTTCCTCCTATGGGACTTCAGACCCCTTCAACTCCCTGGGGACTTTCTCTAGATCCTTCATTGGGGACCTTGCTTCGTCCAATGGATGACTGTGAGCATCCACTTCCTGCAGAGCCCCCCCGGAGATAGCTATAACAGGCTCCTGTCAGCAGGCTTTTGTTGGCATCTGCCTAATGTCTGGGTTTGGTGGTTGTTTATGAGATGAATCCCAAGTGGGGCAGTCTCTGGATGGTCGTTCCTGCTGTCTCTGCTCCGAACTTTGTCTCTGTAACTCCTTCCATGTGTATTTTGTTCCCCCTTCTAAAGAGGATTCTGAGCTTCTAGGCTAATATCCATCTTATCAGTTAGTGCACATTATGTGTGTTTTTTGTTATTGTGTTCCCTCACTCAAGATGATACCCTCCAGATCTTTCCACTTGCCTAATAGTTTCATAAATTCATTGTTTTTAATAGCTGAGTAGTACTCCATTGTGTAAATGTACTACATTTTCTGTATCCGTTCCTCTGTTGAGGGACATCTGGATTCTTTCCAGCTTCTGGCTATTATAAATGAGACTGCTATGAGCATAGTGGAGCATGTGTCCTTATTACATGGTTGAGCATCTTCTGGGTATATGCCCAAGAGTGGTATTTCTGGATCTTCTGGTAGAACTCTGTCCAATTTTCTGAGGAACCACCAGACTGATTTCCAGAGCTTGCAATCCCACCAGCAGTGGAGGAGTGTTCCTCTTTCTCCACATCCTTGCCAGCATCAGCTGTCACCTGAGTTTTTGAACTTAGCCATCTGACTGGTGTGAGGTGGAGTCTCAGGGTTGTTTTGATTTCATTTCCGTGATGATTAAAGATGCTGAGCATTTTTTAGGTGCTTCACAGCCGTTTGGTATTCCTCAGTTGAGAATTCTTTGTATAGCTCTGCAGCCCATTTTTTAAATAGGTTATTTAGTTTTCTGGAGTCCATCTTCTTGAGTTCTTTATNTATATTGGATATTAGTCCCCTATTAGATTTAGGATTGGTAAAGATCTTTTCCAAATCTGTTGGTTGCCGTTTGGTCTTAATGACAGTGTCCTTTGTCTTACAAAAGCTTTACAATTTTATGAGGTCCCATTTGTCAATTCTTGATTGTACAGCACAAGCTATTGGTTCAGGAATCTTTCCCCTGTGCCCATATCTTGGAGGCTCTTCCCTACTTTCTCCTCTATAAGTTTCAGTGTCTTTGGTTTTATGTGGAGTTCTTTGATCCACTTAGACTTGAGCTTTGTTCAAGGAGATAAGAATGGATCAATTCACATTCTTCTACATGCTAACCTCCAGTTGAGCCAGCACCATTGGTTGATGATGCTGTCTCCTTTCCACTGGTTTTAGATCCTTTGTCAAAGATCAAGTGACCCTAGGTGTGTGAGTGCATTTCTGGATCTTCAATTCTGTTCCATTGATCTACCTGTCTGTCACTGTACTAGTAACATGCAGTTTTTAATCATAGTTGCTCTGTAGTATAGCTTGAGGTCGGGGAATGTGATTTTACCATAGGTTCTTTTATTGTTGGAAATAGTTTTTGCTATCCTAGGCTTTTTATTATTCCAAATGAATTTGCCAAGTGCCCTTTCTAATTCTGTATAGAACTGAGTTGGAATTTTGATGGGGATTGCATTGACTCTGTATATTGTTTTTGACAAGATAGCCATTTTTAGTATATCAACTCTGCCAATCCATGAGCATGGGAGGTCTTTCCATCTTTTGAGATAGTCATTGATTTCTTTCTTCAGAGACTTTAATTCTTGTCATACAGATCTTTCACTTCCTTAGTTAGAGTCATACCAAGGTATTTTATATCATTTGTGACTATTGTGAAGGGTGTTAATTACATAATTTCTTTCTCAGCCTGTTTATCCTTTGTATAGAGAAAGGCCACTGATTTGTTTGAGTTAATTTTATATCCAACTACTGCACTGAAGTTGTTTATCAGTTTTAGGAGTTCTCTGGTTGAATTTTTAGGGTCACTTATATATACTATCATATCATCTACAAATAGTGGTATTTTGACTTTTTCCTTTCCAATTTGTATTCCTTGGATCGCCATTTTTTTTTCTTATTTCTCTGTCAAGTACTATATTGAATAGGTAGGGACAGAGTGGGCAGCCTTGTATAGAGCTTCCAGTTTCTCACCATTTAGTTTGATGTTGGCTACTGGTTTGCTGTATATTACTTTTATTATGTTCTGGTATGGGCCTTGAATTCCTGATCTTCCCAAGAATTTATCATGAAAGGGTGTTGGACTTTGTCAAATGTTTTCTCAGCATCTAATGAAATGATCATGTGGATTTTGTCTATAAGTTTATTTATATAGTGGATTAAGTTGATGGATTTCCATATATTGAAACATCCTTTCATCCAGCATGATCCCTCCTTGATCATGAAGGATGATCATTTTGATGTATTCTTGGATTTGGTTTTTGTGAATTTTATTGATTTTTGTTGCATCAATATTCATAAGCAAAATCAGTCTGAAGTTCTCTTTCTTCCTTGGGTCTTTATGGGCTATAGGTATCAGAGTAATTGTGGCATCATTGAATTGGGTAGAGTATCTTCTCTTTCTAGTTTTTGGAATAGTTTGAGGAATATTGGAATTAGGTCTTCTTTGAAGGTCTGATAGAACTCTGCACTAAACCCATCTGGTCCTGGGCTTTTTATGGTTGTGAGACTATTAATGACTGTTTCTATTTCTTTAGGGGATATGGGACTGTTTAGATCATTAATCAGATCCTGATTTAACCTTGGTACCTGATATTTGTCTAGAAAATTGTCCATTTCTTCTAGGTTTTCTAGTTTTGTTGAGTATAGGCTTTTGTAGTAGAATCTAATGATTTTTTTGGATTTCCTCAGATCCTGTTGTTATATCTCCCTTTTCATTTCTGATTTTGTTAAGTAGAATACTGTCCCTGTGCCCTCTAGTTAGTCTGGCTAGGGGTTTAACATATCTTGTTGATTTTCTCAAAGAACCAGCTCCTGGTTTGGTTGATTCTTTGTATAGTTCTTTTAGTTTCTACTTGGTTGATTTCAGCCCTGAGTTTGATTATTTTCTGCTGTCTACTCCTCTTGGGTGAATTTGCTTCCTTTTGTTTTAGAGCTTTTAGGTGTGCTGTCAAGCTGCTAGTGTATGCTCACTCCAGTTTCTTTTGGGAGGCACTCACAGCTATGAGTTTTCCTCTTAGCATTTCTAGAGTTAATATCCAGTATTACAATTACAACTATTATATTGCCTTTCAAGAATTTAACAGCTTCTTAAAGAACCTTATCAAAAATTCTAAATCATTGGTTTTACTGATTTCTCTTTAATATTTTAATATTTACTTATAGTAGTCTATATAACCCTGAGATAGTGCACAACCAGAGAAAACATGCCTTATATGAACTCTTCCTTCTTTCCGTTGCTCTTTCCACCCACTAACTGACAAGAATACATCAGAGTGGAGTACAAGATTGCAAATAAGACTTTAGGAGGCCCAATATCTTCACATAGTCATTGGCAATATTTTCATGGTTATCTTTATACAAAACCCTCCCTGTATCTACAAATACACAGTTTTCTCTAAGTGCAGTCATACTATATGTACTGATTTAAGTTAATGTTCTTCTCTTTTCCTGTGTCATTTATCATGAACTAGAATATGTATATTTTATCCTGCAAATATGTACATTGTTTCATGAAAACAGTTATTTCTGAATGATCACATGTTGCGTCCCCGTTCGGCCCACCATTTGTCACCTCCTCTCTCGACCAGCAATGAAGATGCAACCACCAGTTCTTCTAACAGCAGTTTATTCAGGAACCTTGAGCGCTCTTCATCATCTCCCTCTTTATCTCCCTCTTTATCTCCCCTGAACCCTGGACTACAAGCCCTTTTATACTCTCATATCCACTCCAATCGCGGCAGGCCATGTCACCTCACCAGGCGAGCGGCCTCAGCCAACCAGAAGAGCGGGAACATATCACCACCAAATATGGACTTGTTTACCACAAGCCCCATAGCCAACAGGTGCCATCTTTAAGGTGTGGCTTTGGGTAGCCCAGGGAAGGAGCCGTGACCTCCTACAAACACACTTACTTTTTTTTTACCAAATAGAATTATATTGAATATTCTTCCTTTAAGTATTGATGTTTCATTGGGATGTTCAACAAATCCTTATAAATCAATTAGAGTATACTTAACATAGACTAGTCTGCATACTATTCTAATGACATAATTTATTCAATTATTGTGCAATTTTAAATATGTACCTGTGGTTTCGACTTGGCCATTGTAAACATTCTCTGTGAAATTCTTTCAGAGTTGTATTTCTGTTGTCATACTTTTAAACTAGAAGGTTTTTTAACAGTTTGAATTTTATTTAAGATCACACCCCCTACAACTCATCTCAGTTTTTTCACAATGTTTGACAGCATATCTTTAAATCTATTAAGTTAGTATGTAATATCCATCATGTTTATACATAGTATTGCATTATAAGTTTAATTTGTGTTTTCCTGACTATTCATATATATTTTCCCTATAACTTTTCCTTCATCTTTTGCAATGAAATTGTCCATTCTAGCAGAGGAAATATAATCTTTAAAAAACTAAATATTCTCTTTAAATCCAAAATTATTCCCAAGAAAGAATAAAAAAATTAGGATTGAAGTAAGACTCCAGAAATGAAAAAGGGGAAGAAAAGAGTGTGTGCAAGTAGTAAATAAAGTGATGAAACTGAAGAGCTATAGAGCCATAGACCCATTCCTCATTTGATTCAAAGCCATACCATCTGAACGATGATATATGAGGAAATGTATTTCATGCCATACTCAAAATACTCAACAATTATGCATAATATCAAGCTTTTTTTTCTGTCAATGCAAAAGGGCTGCTGAGACATTTGAAAATGTAATAACTTAAGAAAAACTAGATAAGTACCAGAAAAAATCCAGGATGGCCAGCTTAGTTTCAGATTTCAAAAGAAGTGACAATCATTTTGCAGAGCAGAAGGTACTTTACTTTCTAGGCTTTCGGAGTTCTCAAAAATCAATAAATAACGAGGTTACCGCTGAAGACGGAGTGCATTATTCTAACCTTAGGATCAGATGTGTCAGGTTGCCAGCTTTTATTTTTGCTATAGCACTCTTCATAAGTAACATACTGTCTTAGTGAGAGATTTATTGTTGTGAAGAGACATCATGACTAAGACAACTTTTATAAAGGAAAATGTTTAATTTGCTGCTGTCTTACAGTTTTAGAGGTTTAGTCCATTATCATCATGGTAGAAAGCATGGTAGTTTTGCAGGCAGACTTGGTGCTGGAGGAGCCAAGTGTTTTATATCTTCATATCTTGTTCCACAAACATTAGATGGAGACTGTCTCATACTGAACAGAGCTAGACTAAACACACACACACACACACACACACACACACACACACACACAAGTATTGAGCTGTATTTTCAAAACTGAAGGTCTAAATTATTTATACTTATTTAAATTAAAGACACAATATTTGAAATATTTATTTTCAACTGTATAAAGGAAATAATTATAAAGAAAAACATTGGAAACATTGAAGTCAGTTCATATACACCTCTACCAATGTAGAACAGATGTTTAGCACTGCTGGAGTGGGAGATATATATATATATATATAATATTTGGGACTGTTTGTGAAAGGTATATATTTACATGTGATTTAGATTTTAGTTTGGACCTTTTGGGACCATACATATGAACATATGTTTGCAATTTGGATACATGCCATGACTCATTAACCAAATACAAGATAGAATTATGTGTGTGTTACTTATTTTATATCTCCTCTTGTGGTCTCCTTTCTGAGAAAATTGTATTTTCCTCTTTATTTGGCATTTGATACTAAAATTATTCATTAGCAAGCCATTAGGGAGAAGGTAAAGAATGATTCAGAAACAAGATTTTGAGTACTGGGTAAGGTATTTTCTCTACAGTTCTAAGTTAATGAGGATTTAAGGCTTTATTTTTCCTTTTAGTATTAGATACCTAAGTACATGTTCTTTTTTTGTAAACAGAGAAAAACGACCCTTAAGTAGACAACTCAGCATCCAAAGAGACGAGTTCTGCCAAGCATTTGGAAGAAAGAGGCTGTTCTTTTACAAGTATCTCCATTTAAATTTGCATAATTCAAACAATTCATATGTTATCAAGCCCATATTAAGAAACCATAAAAGCTAGGACTGCCTAAATCAAAGCCAAAACTTTATTGAAAAATCTTTTAGGGTATCTGATCACCACACATTCATATTAACAGAGAAAGGTGAAGAGAAAGAGTTGTACGAGTTACAAGGAAGTAAGACCCAGCCCAGAGTGAGAGAGATCTATAGAACCTACAGCCATAATTTAGGTCAAAGTTCCTTAAGTTCACGGATTGAGCTGAGGAAAGAAACAGAGAAAGTAAGGTGCTGATTCCTAGCCAATTCTCTTCTCCAATCTACTTTTGTGATATACACAGACAGGATGGAGAATACCAGAACATGATCTGCCAAGTCAGCAAATCAAGGCTTATCTGGGCTGACAAAGACTGAAGCAGCAAACACAGGGTTTAGCTGAGCCTGTACTAAGCCCTGTGCATATATGTCATGACTGATTGCTTGGTGTTTTTGTGAGACGCCTTACTGTGGGAGCCAGCGTGCTTCTGACTCCTTTTTTCCTATTGTGTTGCTAGTCCAGCCTCAATAGGAGGCTTGTCCTATTACATCTTGGTTTGTCCAGTTTGGCTGTTGTGTCTCAGAGACCTGCTCTTTCTAAGAGAAAATGGAGGGAGAGTGGATCTCGGGGAGAGGGAATGTATGGGGAGGAGTTAGGAGGAGTGAAGGAAGGGAAAGCTGGTCAGGGTGTGTTGTATGAGAAAAGTGTTAGAAAAGCATTCCTGTTTTTTAAATTAAAATGTTGAATTAAATATAACCTTAGACAATAACAAACAAGAAGATGAAGAAGAAGAAGAAGAAGAAGAAGAAGAAGAAGAAGAAGAAGAAGAAGAAGAAGAAGAAGAAAAAGAAGAAGAACAAGAAGAACAAGAAGAACAAGAA